>NC_134355.1:408659968-408972064 GCF_048569485.1 Anomaloglossus baeobatrachus
GACACCAGCTCAGTAGTCTCTGCAGAACTAGGTGGGGCGGACATTTTCCGCTAGAGTCGATGGACCGGGGGGGTCCCAGTGTGTTTGTTGCACCGCCACACTTACATGCGTCCAGCCGCCATCGCGTCCCCCTTAGCTCTTTCCGGCCCCTCCTCTCTCGGGGCGGGGTTTTGGCCTTCGCGCCTCTACTACTCGAGAAGACGCTCGAGCGGGAACTTTTCGCGCCAAAGATGGCGACTTCTGAAATTTTTCTGCCGGATACCTCCGGCGGTAACAAGGCGCACCTCTACCAGACGGCAGAGCGGTAAGATCCTGTTCGTGACGCCAAGTTGTCGCGGGCGGGGAGGAGGGTGTCAGCACACTACGCTCACCCCTTCTGCTCAGGTCCGGCGGCGGCTGCTCAGTGGTGGCTCGAGCGGTGGGCCGGATCCCGGGGGTTTCTCGAGCGGCACTCCTCGCCCGTGAGTGAAAGGGGGTTTGTTGGGTGTGGGGATAATTATTGTCAGTGACGCCACCCACGGTTGTGGTGATTGCACCACCGCTGCTCAGTATGGGGATCCCGGGGATGGTGATGCGGAGCAGCCAGGTGTTGTGTTGCCCCTCCGTGGGTAGGGGTTGGTGATCCCGGGGCCTGGTGATGAGATGTGAGGTGCAGGGCCTGGTGGGCGCAGGGACGCGGGGGCAGCGCTGTGCCTTGCGGCACTGTGGTACTCACTCAGCCTGAGACGTTGACACAGTTTTTACGGTAAACCAAACGGCTGGTAAGACGGTCCCACGGACGGCTGCACTTGCTCTCCCAGTAGGTGACGGTGATGTCCCTCTTCCTTGCACCTTTGTTTACTTGTTGGTTGCGATGGGTTCCCACCGGTAACCCGCTCCCCGGCTTCAAGCTGGACCGGGGGAGCTCTACTCTTTGCCCGCAGGCGCTGGCCCTGAGAGACTGGTGCCCTGGCGGTGGCGGTGTCTCTCCTACACTGATTGGGCTGTTGCCTTCAATCGGGACTTGGTTGTTGGGGGATCTACGTCCCCTTCACTGACGGATTTGGCAAATTATGGCGACTCCTAGCCTTGCCAGGGTCCGAGAGGCCCCTGCCCTGGTGCTGACTGTCCTTCGGTACACTGCTCCAGACCGCCGGGCCACTACCCATCCACGATCCTTCCAGGAACTTCCACACGGTCCCCCTCCAGACAGTCACTGCCGTTGCTGACCTTGCTGACCTGTCCTGCACACAGCTGGACTACTTCAGGCTTTCTTTCTGTCACCACTTTACTTCCTTCAACTTTCACTTTCTTAACTCCTCTACTTAGCTCCTCACTCCTGCTCCTCCCTGAGCTGACTCTCCTTCCACTTCTCCCTCCAAACTCTAACTGCCTGGTTTCTCCCGCCTCCAGAGCTGTGAACTCCTCGGTGGGCGGAGCCAACCGCCTGGCCCACCCCCTGGTGTGAATCATCAGCCTCTGGAGGAAGGCAACAAGGATTTTTGGTTAGCTGTGGTGTTCCTAACTGGGATGTAGGGTGTGGTGGTGTGTGACCTGTGTCCCCTGGCTTGCCCAGGGCGACACATGTGCATTGGGTGTTTTCCTATTCGCCAATTCTTGGTCACATTGCTCAATAGGTGGAGCTATTCTCCAGCCTCTGTCTGGAAAGAACTGGAATGTTCTGCTTCTGGCTCAGTCTCCTCTGAGGGAAGACATTATGTGGAGTTTCTCTTCACCACAAGATTCCTGCTAGGCCCGAGGCCTAGAATTTCACCATTTACTGATTTTTACAGCCAATATACTGAAGGCCTCCTATCCTGAATCCTCACTGGCCAGATATACATCTCTTCAGACAGTAGGGCATACTGAGTATATACCAGACCCTACTGCACACAGATTGGGGAAGTTTGAGGGTCTCCCACCCTACTGCAATATTAGTGGCTTGCATGCCATTGTCCACGCACCAGTCCAGTCCCCATAGCAAGCTGGGCAACTTTCTACATTTGCTTACAAGTACTGCATGTGTCTTAACTAGCAGTGAAATCAACCCCAGGACTCCAGGTCTGTACATTCTTATTACTGTATCATATCTACCCTCTAAGCTCAAGAGACTCTGAACCTGCTAAAAGCATACCAGAATTAAATCTGAAACAAATCGTGGTCTTAAAAGCTCCAGAACCCTAATTGCACTTCAGCATTCAACTCCAAGCTGTATTTGCCGTGGCCTACCCACAAAAGACTGAAACATACAGTATATTCCATATTGATTTGCTTTGTTCCCACTGTATTAAAGCAACTGTTATCCCCAAGACCGTGTCTGTGGACTCTCCATCAGCTGTGGATACTGTGTGGGGGTGGATAGCAGGGTGGTAGACCACCCAGGGAACACGGCCCCTGCAACCTCGTGCCAGAACAGCAACTGTGACATATAGAACATTTGAGGTCCTCTGTCCCTGGGCCCTTACAAAGGTCGAATTTGGGGTCACGAACAGGATCGTTCCTCTGTGCCTATTTTCTCCTACTGCACTACAAGTCTCAGCAGTGCTGAGATTCAAGAGGGGGAGCCTTCCATCTCAGAGACTGGGTTGGTGCATAATAGTGCATCCCTTATAGCTACAGTGTCATCATTATTCTTAAAGAAACAGTACTTGCATCATCACCAAAATGTCTGAACCTCTTCATAATGACGAGGCTGAGTCTGTTAACTCTGTATCATCATCAGCAGCAGCTAGTGCTCCAGTGGAACAGGCTAATGCCCCCAACCCAGTTCCAGCCCCTGTCATGGCTACCAGCATGCCATTCTTCATTGGAACCTCTAGTCTCCCAAACTACAGAGGAGATCCTCATACACTTGCGGAGTTCAAAGAAAAGATGATGTATGCTCTTGAGCTTTTCTCACTTTCTCCCCATCAGCAGGTACAACTTCTCCTGGGACAGCTTGACGGAACAGCTGCTGAGGAAGTCCGTTCCTGGCCATCTACCGAGAAAACCAGTGTAGAAGTGATCCTCACCCGCCTGAGAAAAGAATTTGAACGCCAATCACCCACCGAGGTTCGTCTCAAATTTTACAACAGACGTCAGGGACCAGGTGAGACTCTTAGGGACTACGCACTAGCCCTTCAGTCTGCCTACAGGGCTTTACAGCAAATAGACACTATAGATCCTGCTGCTGCAGAGAACAAAATCACCGACAGATTCATAGAAGGTTTGGACTCCAGGCTAGTACAAAGTCAACTCCGCATGCTAGCAGCACAAAATCCAAACATGACTTTCTTAGACTTTAAAGCTCTAGCCCTGCGAGTAGTGGGTACTGACTCACCTTGTAACAGCTATGCTCTTGCGCCTCTTTCCTCCGACCTTGCTGCTGGAATTTGTACTATATCTCCTCTTTCACCTGTTTCCCCTATGCAGGCCACACAGTCTGTGCAAGCCCCTACTCTCATTCATGCACCTCCTACCACGGATGCACTTCTCCAAGTCCTTGAATCTGTATGCCAAGCCTTAAAGGAGCTAAAAGGCCAACGCCCTGCATCATGTGAATCATCTGTAAACCGGACATTGTCCCCAGAGCCACATTCTAGTAGGCCAAGTCCTGATAGGCCCCCTCCTGGAAGGCCTCCATCTGGTGATTGTGTGTACTGTACTTATTGTGAGCATCTTGGACACTATAAGTATCAATGTTATAAGTTAAACGGGCCACCCCCGAGGCCAAGGGCCGCCCCTCGGAAGGTGAATCCAAGGGCCCAAAGGGACAATCACAATGGATTTCCTGGTTCATCTCCAAGTGCCCGTATATAACCATATGGATCGATGGTGTACCTCTAGAAGCTTTAGTGGACACTGGTTCACAAGTCACCACAATTGAGCGACAAGCCTTTGAAAAGAATTGGGACTTTAATCTCCTGAATCCAGTGGGTAAAGCAAAGTTAGACTTAATTGCAAGAAATGGTCAACCTATTTCCCAGCTAGGCTAATGGGAACCCACAATCCAAATTGGTGATCGCAAGTTACCAGGTCAAGGTGTAATTGTTACGGAGGCTGAGGGAGATACAACAGCAGTAGTGTTAGGCATGAATGTCATTCGCCATGTGTTTACTGAATTGCTCGCTGCCTTGCATGCTTCTCTCCCTTCTGCTTCTCCCCCTTACAGGCAAGCTGTTCAGCGGACTATTAAAGTGCTCTGCGCCCAACAGAAATTTGCCAAAAGTAAAGGTGATATCTGTCGTGTGTGTATCACTGACGCACGACCAGTTACCCTGTCAGCCAACAGCGAGACTCTAGTCTGGTGTCGAGTTCGACCAGGAATTGACAACGAGGACTATGTAGCTCTTCTTGACTCCATCCAGATTGAAGGACAGCCCCTGGTAAAAACTGCCAGAAGTATTGTCACCGTCTCAAATGGTAGAGTACCAGTACGGCTAATAACCTAAGTGATGCGCCCATCGAGCTATACAAGTTTAATTCAGTTGCTCAACTGTATAACCTTGATCCAGAAGATATCTTAGATGAAGAGACACTTGCTCATCAAAAGTCGTTAAAAGCCACTTCCAAAGGCTCTAATACACCCACTACCTTCTGGTGGAACTTAATGTTGGAGATGCTAACACTCCTATTGAATACATCAATGGCGTAACTAAACTTGCTAAGCGGCACAGCCAAGCTTTCAGCAAGCACCCTCTTGACTTCGGCAAGACTACTCTGATCCAGCACAAGATCAACACAGGTGATCATCCTCCTATCAAGGAAAGACACCGTCCAGTACCTCCTGCTAACTATCAACAAGTAAAGAAGCTGTTAAAGGAGATGAAAGATTCTGAAGTCATCCGAGAAAGTCAAAGCCCGTGGGCTGCACCCATCGTCCTGGTGAAGAAGAAGGATGGTAACATCAGATTTTGTGTCGACTACCGAAAGTTGAATAACGTTACACACAAAGATGCCTATCCTCTTCCACGGATTGAAGAATCCATCACCGCTCTTGGCTCAGCTGCATACTTCTCCACTCTCGACTTAACCAGCAGTTACTAGCAAGTACCCGTGGCTCCTGAGGATATAGAGAAGACAGCTTTCACCACCCCAATGGGACTCTGAGTTTAACGGTATGCCGTTTGGGTTATGCAACGCCCCTGCTACATTTCAGCGACTCATGGAAAGATGTCTTGGTCACCTCAACTTCCAGAGTGTTCTGTTATATCTTGATAATGTTGTCGTATACTCTCGCACTTATGAAGACCATCTATGCCACCTTGCAGAAGTATTCCAGGTACTCATTGAACATGGTCTGAAACTAAAACCGTCAAAGTGCCATCTGCTCAAGCCGAAGGTCAACTACCTTGGTCATGTTTTAAGTGCCGAAGGTATCCAGCCTGATCCTGAAAAGATCTCAGCTGTGAACAACTGGGACACCCCAAGAACCGTCAAAAAAGTCAGACGTTTTCTAGGTTTTGTGCACTACTACCACCACTTCATACCTCATTTTGCGCAAATAGCAGAACCCCTTACAGAGCTGCTACGGGGTTGCCCTAGAGAAAACTACGACAGAAGACTTCCAATTAATTGGTCTGAGCGACAAGAAATTGCCTTTCAGATGTTGAAAAGTCTATTGACTTCACCTCCAATTCTGGCGTACCCTGACTACCGCCATCCTTTCCGTGTCTACACGGATGCCAGCTACCAAGGCCTCGGAGCGGTACTATCACAAGTCCAGGATGACAAAGAGAGTCATTGCATATGCCAGCCGAAGCTTGAGAGGTGCAGAGAAAAACTATAGCAATTACAGTTCGTTCAAGTTAGAGCTGCTAGCTTTTGTGTGGGCAGTCACTGAGAAGTTCAAAGATTACCTCGCTGCTACACCATTCACAGTTTACATGGACAATAATCCTCTTGCTCATCATCATACTGCACGGCTAGGTGCTCTTGAACAGAGATGGGCTTCAAGATTGGCGAACTTCTGCTTTGATATTAAGTATCGCAGTGGCAAGATCAACATCAATGCCGATGTGTTATCCCGTTTGCCCGAAGGAGAAGAGCCTCCTGAGGAAGATCTGTGGGAAGATGTTGAGATGCCTCCCTTCTATCAAAGGTTTGCTACACAGAATGCTGTTGCTGCTACACAAACTGATGAAGTTTCTCAACGGAAACCTGTCTATTCCAAGATCCATCGAGATAGCAAACTCTTCAAAATGAGTCTCGTGTCCTAGGTGAGATCTATGATTACCTGACTACTGGGAGAATACCTGTCAGACGCATAAGATGTCCTGATGTTGAGCTTAATCGTCTCTGGATGGAGACAGCGCAAAAGACTCTTCATTCAAAAGGGCTTGATCCTGCGCAATACCCTAGACCCGGTTTCAGGTGAAAGGCTACATCAGATTCTAATTCCACGGCGAGATGACAGAATTGTTCTTGATGCCTACCACGACCAGTCTGGGCACTTTGGCGTGCACAAAACTGAAGCCACCATACGCCAACGCTTCTATTGGATTGGGATGCGGTCAGACATAGAAAATTGGTGTAATGAATGCAACCTCACCAAAGTCGGTAAGAAAGATGCCAGAGCTCCTCTTCATCCAATCCATTCTCAGAAACCAAACGAGATAGTCACTCTTGATCATGTGACGCTAGCACCAACTCATTGAGGCTACACGTATGCCTTAACCATGGTGGATTACTATACTAAGTGGGTTGCTGTTGTGCCAGTAAAAGACCTTACAGCTCGGACTACAGCTATCACCTTCTACCGTGAATATGTGAGACATTACGGTTGCCCTTAAGCAGTCCTCACAGATCGTGGATCTGCCTTTGAGTCACAATTATTTCAAGAACTCTGCAAATTCCATGAGTGCAAAAAGCTAAGAACAACCGCCTATCATCCCCAAGGAAATGGCCTCTGCGAGAAAGTCAACCAGACCTTCATCAATATGCTGCAAACAGCATCTGTTACCAAACAAGCTGAATGGCCTCAATTGCTTGACGAGTTAGTGGAAATCTACAACAATACTGTCCACTGTTCTACAGGCTACTCGCCATATTATCTGATGTTTGGAAGACAAGGTCAGCTCCCTAAAGATCGTTCTCTTGGAATCCAAGTCCCTGACATGATCAATCCCCTGCCAAAAACTGATTGGGTCTCAGAGCATCAGCGAAGAATACATGAAGCCCAACAGATTGTTGATTACCGCATGGGTGACGCTCACCGTCAACAAGAAAAGAGCTATAATCAAAGAGCTAATGCTTCCCCACTTCAAGTTGGAGACATGGTACGGCTGAAGAAGTACCACCGTGCAGGAAAACTCGATTCAATCTGGGAAACAGAGCCATACACAGTTATAGCTATCCCATATCCTGAGTCAGATGTCTATGAAGTGAAGAAACCCAGAATGGCCCCACAGACGGTGCACAGAAACCGCATGAAGCTATGCACCAAAGAGGATCTACTGGTGATGTCATCACCTCCTCTACAAGTTATGCCGGTCTACACACCAATTCCTGCAATGGAAACACCAGCCAGACAACCTACTGTGGAAGAGTCCCTCTACAACACTCAATTTATATTTCCATGCTATCAATATGTCCCTGTATTGGTTCCTGCTCCAGTTGCTGCTCCTCAGCCAACATCACCTGAGCCAGCAAACAATATCATTCCTGCTCAAGAGGAAGATCAAGTGTTGAGGCGTTCAGAGCGAAGCACAAAAGGAAAACTTCCAGCTCTCTACAGAGACTAAAAGGTCATATCCTTTTCCATGAGTATATAATCTTGTTTGTTTAATTATTTAGCTGGATAGTTAGTTTAGTAATGTTTAAGCCTCTGCACCTGGGTAATACCAAGCACCTTGTTTATTATTTGCACAATTTTCTATATACAGGTATGGACTTATGGACTGTTTGTTGCCACTAAAGTGCCTTTCCAGAGCCTTTCATATGGACGATAGTATATTGCGGAAAGAGACTACCTCATATTGGCACTACCATATTCATGTTTTGCATTTGTTCATTGCCTATTGTTCTTCCGTCTGGCTGCATATTCTTGCCTTATTGTTACACATATATTTCCTTCCTTTCTTAGCAGTCCTCCACTTGCACAATTGCCGAGGACGGCTCACCTTCAGAGGGGGAGTGTGTAGTGGCCCGGTCCAGATTGTGTCTGTTTCTTTAAGTACATTTACTTATATGTAATATTATGTTATATGTTATAAGTAAAGCATTTTTCATTTGCTGTGTTCTAGCACCATCTACTGGTGAAAACTGTAAGAATCTGAAGTGTGCATTGGGTGTTTTTCTATTGGCCAGTTCTTGGTCACATGGCTCAATAGGTGGAGCTATTCTCAAGCCTCTGTCTGTAAAGAACTGGAATGTTCTGGTTCTGGCTGAGTCTCCTCTGAGGGATGACATTATGTGGAGTTTCTCTTCACCACAAGACTCCTGCTAGGCCCGAGGCCTAGAATTTCACCATTTACTGATTTTTCCAGCCAATATACTGAAGGCTTCCTATCCTGAATCCTCACTGGCCAGATATACATCTCTTCAGACAGTAGGGCATACTGAGTATATACCAGACCCTACTGCACGCAGATTGGGGAAGTTTGAGGGTCTCCCACCCTACTGCAATATTAGTGGCTTGCATGCCATTGTTCACGCACCAGTCCGGTCCCCATAGCAAGCTGGGCAACTTTCTACATTTGCTTACAAGTACTGCATGTGTCTTAACTAGCAGTGAAATCAACCCCAGGACTCCAGGTCTGTACAATCTTATTACTGTATCATATCTACCCTCTAAGCTCAAGAGACTCTGAACCTGCTAAAAGCATACCAGAATTAAATCTGAAACAAATCGTGCTCTTAAAAGCTCCAGAACCCTAATTGTACTTCAGCATTCAACTCCAAGCTGTATTTTCCGTGGCCTACCCACAAAAGACTGAAACATACAGTATATTCTATATTGATTTGCTTTGTTCCCGCTGTATTAAAGCAACTGTTATCCCCAAGACTGTGTCTGTGGACTCTCCATCAGCTGTGGATACTGTGTGGGGGTGGATAGCAGGGAACATCAGGGCCTGGTAGACCACCCAGGGAACACGGCCCCTGCAACCTCGTGCCAGAACAGCAACTGTGACATATAGAACATTTGAGGTCCTCTGTCCCTGGGCCCTTACAGAATCCACCAAATGGTAAGTGGTGATAATGCCATAATCATTGTAATCATTCCACTTCTTTGTCTACTGAAATGCTCACTGCTCACAATTAAAGAGGACTTGGTGGAGAAAAGGAAGAAAGTACAGAAGGTGATGCTATTCAGCCAAGACATCTTCTCAGCGTGGATTAGGTGATAGTGAAGAGGAGGAGGAGCAGGAACAGGAGATGGTTGCCTGTGCTACAGAGGGTACTACCAACTATAGCTTCTCATGTATTCAGTGTGGATGGCCTGAAGAGTAGTAGCAGGAGGAGAGGGAAAAGGATGAGATGAAGAGTCACTCTTCTAGTGGGCACAGGGAAGTTTTACCCATTTGGAGTCGGGTAGGCAAGGCAGACTCCATATCTTGCTGCTTTTCCCGTCACCCTTGCATACTATGCATTTTGGCCCAGACCATTGCTGTTTGTGCACTCTTCTCGACCCTTGCAACAAGGAGAACTTTCCATCTCTCCTCCCTGCAGTGGAGAGGGATACAAAAATGGTTCAGTACCAGAAGCCTATGGTTAAAGAATAGGTTAAAAAAATTCCATGTGACAACGCTGATGGCAGAGGTCAGAGATCTTTGGCAAACCAAGGAGTAGAGGAGGAAGACACACAGCAGGACCAACAGACGCAGAGTAACACTATCAATGGTCTAGGATAGTTTTTTTTAGACTCTCTCAGTGTCCAGGGTAGGAAAGGTTTATAAAGTTAATGATGGGGAACCTAGTCGACCGTAACAGCATCCTCCGTGATTCCTCTGTGCCGTACAACTATTCGGTCTCCAAGGTGGACATCTGGCATGAACTGTCTCTCTGCACCTTGGAGATGCTGGCTTGCCCTGCTGCTAAGCGTTTTGTCTTATTGCTGCAAGGGGCATAATAACTCATAGGCACATCCACCTGTCAATTATAAATGCTGATAGGCTGACTTATCAAAATGAACAAAGTATGGATTAGCCCAGATTTCTCAACCCCACCAGATGACAGTATCCAAAAATAAAGGTAATTTTAATGTAATTTTATTTGGTGTATTCCCATACTCTGCTTCCAACCCAAACAAGGGTATACAGTTCTATTTCGTGTCCTCCCTCTCCACCATATTAATGTGACCCGTGCTTTTTTCCAGGGTTTGTATGATGCATCTCAAGTGCATCTCAAGAAATTAGAATATCATCAAAAACTTAATTTACTTAAGTAATTCAATACAAAAAGGAAGCACATATATTATATAGTCATTACACACAGCGTGATCTATTTCAAGTGTTTATTGTTTATTTCTGTCAATGTTGATGATTATGGCTTACAGCCAATGGAAACCCAAAAGTCATTATCTCAGAAAATTAGAATAATTACCACAAAACACTTGTAAACGCTTCCTAAGCGTTTCCATTTTTGTACTAAATTACTGAAATAAACTTTTTGATGATATTCTAATTTATTGAGATGCACTTGTACATAATTTGTAGAGACCTACCTCAAATATTCTATTACATACCTACAATGAGGAAAATAATTATTTGATACACTGCGGATTTTCCCACCTACAGTACAAAGAATGGAGAGATCTGTAATTTTTATTGTGGTAAAATTTAACTATGACAGATAGAATTAAAAAAAATCCAGAAAATCACATGTACAGTCAGGGCCAGAAATATTTGGACAGTGACACAAGTTTTGTTATTTTAGCTGTTTACAAAAACATGTTCAGAAATACAATTATATATATAATATGGGCTGAAAGTGCACACTCCCAGCTGCAATATGAGAGTTTTCACATCCAAATCGGAGAAAGGGTTTAGGAATCATAGCTCTGTAATGCATAGCCTCCTCTTTTTCAAGGGACCAAAAGTAATTGGACAAGGGACTCTAAGGGCTGCAATTAACTCTGAAGGCATCTCCCTCGTTAACCTGTAATCAATGAAGTAGTTAAAAGGTCTGGGGTTGATTACAGGTGTGTGGTTTTGCATTTGGAAGCTGTTGCTGTGACCAGACAACATGCGGTCTAAGGAACTCTCAATTGAGGTGAAGCAGAACATCCTCAGGCTGAAAAAAAAGAAAAAATCCATCAGAGAGATAGCAGACATGCTTGGAGTAGCAAAATCAACAGTCGGGTACATTCTGAGAAAAAAGGAATTGACTGGTGAGCTTGGGAACTCAAAAAGGCCTGGGCGTCCACGGATGACAACAGTGGTGGATGATCGCCGCATACTTTCTTTGGTGAAGAAGAACCCGTTCACAACATCAACTGAAGTCCAGAACACTCTCAGTGAAGTAGGTGTATCTGTCTCTAAGTCAACAGTAAAGAGAAGACTCCATGAAAGTAAATACAAAGGGTTCACATCTAGATGCAAACCATTCATCAATTCCAAAAATAGACAGGCCAGAGTTAAATTTGCTGAAAAACACCTCATGAAGCCAGCTCAGTTCTGGAAAAGTAGTCTATGGACAGATGAGACAAAGATCAACCTGTACCAGAATGATGTGAAGAAAAAAGTTTGGAGAAGAAAGGGAATGGCACATGATCCAAGGCACACCACATCCTCTGTAAAACATGGTGGAGGCAACGTGATGGCATGGGCATGCATGGCTTTCAATGGCACTGGGTCACTTGTGTTTATTGATGACATAACAGCAGACAAGAGTAGCCGGATGAATTCTGAAGTGTACAGGGATATACTTTCAGCCCAGATTCAGCCAAATGCCGCAAAGTTGATCGGACGGCGCTTCATAGTACAGATGGACAATGACCCCAAGCATACAGCCAAAGCTACCCAGGAGTTCATGAGTGCAAAAAAGTGGAACATTCTGCAATGGCCAAGTCAATCACCAGATCTTAACCCAATTGAGCATGCATTTCACTTGCTCAAATCCAGACTAAAGACGGAAAGACCCACAAACAAGCAAGACCTGAAGGCTGCGGCTGTAAAGGCCTGGCAAAGCATTAAGAAGGAGGAAACCCAGCGTTTGGTGATGTCCATGGGTTCCAGACTTAAGGCAGTGATTGCCTCCAAAGGATTCGCAACAAAATATTGAAAATAAAAATATTTTGTTTGGGTTTGGTTTATTTGTCCAATTACTTTTGACCTCCTAAAATGTGGAGTGTTTGTAAAGAAATGTGTATAATTCCTACAATTTCTATCAGATATTTTTGTTCAAACCTTCAAATTAAACGTTACAATCTGCACTTGAATTCTGTTGTAGAGGTTTCATTTCAAATCCAATGTGGTGGCATGCAGAGCCCAACTCGCAAAAATTGTGTCACTGTCCAAATATTTCTGGACCTAACTGTATGTATGATTTTTAAATAATTAATTACCATTTTATTGCATAAAATATTTTTTTGTCACCTACTAAGTAGCAAGAATTCTAGCTTTCACAGACCTGTTATTTTTTCTTTAAGAATCCCTCCTACTCTGCACTCATTACCTGTATTAATTGCAACAGTTTGAACTCATTAACTGTATAAAAAACACCATTTCACAGAATCAATCACACTCCAAGCTCTCCACCATGGTCAAGACCAAAAAACTGTCTAAGGACAACAGGGACAAAATTATGGGCCTGCAAAAGCTGGGATAACCTAATGGACAATAGGCAAGAAGCTTGGTTAGAAGGCAACAACTGTTGGCACAATTATTAGAAAATGGAAGAAAAACAAGATGACTGTCAATCTTACTCAGTCTGGGGTTCCATGCAAGATCTCACCTCGTGGGGTAAGGATGATTATGATAAAAGTCAAGAATTAGCTCAGAACTACATAGGATGACCTGGTTAATGACCTGAATGGAACTGGGACCACAGTTTCAAAGATTACAGTTAGTAACACACTACGTCATCATGGATTCAAAGCTAGCAGGGAACGCAAGGTCCCCCTGCTCATGCCAGGACATGTCCAGGCCCGTTTGAAGATGACCATCTGGATGATCCAGAAAAGGCATGTGGTCAGATGAGACCAAAACAAAACTTTTTGGTATCAACTCCACTCGCCGCCATGTTTGGAGGAGGAAGAAGAAAGTTACAAGTACAACCTCAAAAACCACTAACAAACATGAAGCATGGGTGTGGAAACATAATATTTTGAGCCTGCTTTTCTGCAAAGGAGATAGGACAAATGCACTGTATTGAAGGGAGGATGGATGTTGTCATGTATCGAAATATTTTGTCCAACAACCTCCTTCCCCCAGTAAAAGCACTGAAGATGAGTAATGGCTGGGTCATTCCAGCATGAAACACACAGCCAGGGCAACTAAGAACTGGCACCGTAAGAAGCATTTTAAGTCCTGGAGTGGGCTAGCCAGTCTTCAGACCTGAACCCAATAGAAAATCTTTGTTGGGAGGTGAAACTTGATGTTGCCTAGTGACTAGAGTTGAGCGCGGTTCGCGGTTCGAGGTTCTCCAGTTCGCGGCTCGAGTGATTTTGGGGGCTGTTCTAGATAGAACTAGAACTCGAGCTTTTTGCTAAAGCTCGATAGTTCTAAATACGTTCGAGAACGGTTCTAGCAGCAAAAAGCAGGGCTTTTTACAGCTACAGTGTGCAGGAGCCATCGATGGCAGCCTGCCAGAAGCTGGTAACCAAGATAAACATCGGGTAAAAAAGCAAAGCGCTTTGGTTAGTAACCTGATGTTTATCCTAGTTACGTGCAGGAAGCCCACACTTCCCCACTCAGCTCGCTCCGCCCCCTCCTGCACGCAGCATGCACACATACATACACACACACACACACACACATCCCCAGCCATGCAGTCCACGACACTGACGTCCTCCTGGCACTCTGCACACATGGTCCCGCTCGGCTTACCTGCGGTGATGAAGTCCCGACCTCAGCGCTGTCACTGTCCTCCATGGCCGCCGCTTGTCACATCACCTTCTCTCGCTTCCGACCCGAGACTGAGTAGCGGTGACGTCACGGGCCTCTCGCGATACTTGGCTGTGAAGGCGGCGGTCATTGAACTCAGTGACAGGTGCTGTCAGCAGTGCAGGAGATCAGCGCAGGTAATGTACCTCGCTGACAGCAGCACTTGTCATGCCCTGCAGTGACCTGGGCTGACCCATTGATGTTAGCTCAGGTCACTGCACTGCTCTCCCAGCCAATGGGGAACATCCTGCTCTTCATTGACTGGGACAGTGTGGATCGTCATGGCAACCCCTTGGATTACAGCAGACCTGGATTTGTTTTTCTTTCTAATAAATTGGTGAAAGAGGGAATGTGTTGAGGAGTGTTTTTTCAAATAAAAATGTGCTTGTTGTCCATTTTGTTTTTTTATTACTGACTGGGTTGGTGATGTCGGGTATCTGATAGACGCCTGACCTCACCAACCCCAGGGCTTGATGCCAGGTGACATTACACATCTGGTATTAACCACATATATTACCCCGTTTGCCACCGCACCAGGGCGCGGGATGAGCTGGGGCGAAGCACCAGGATTGGCACATCTAATAGATGTGTCACTTCTGGGGCGCTGCGGCCTGTTATTTTTAGGCTGGGGAGAGACCTCCCTAGTCTGAGAATATCAGACCCCAGCTATCCGCTTTACCTTGGCTGGTGATCCAATTTTGGGGGGACCCCCACTTTTTTTTTAATTATTTATTTAATTTAAAATAACAGCGTGGGGTGCCCTCAGTTTTGGATTACCAGCCAAGGTGAGGTTGCCAGCTGTGGTCTGCAGGCTGCAGCCGTCTGGTTTACCCTAGCTGGCTACAAAAATAGGTCATTTTTTTTTTTTAATTTTTTTGGCTAAATACAAAGCTAAACACCCCTTAGTGCCACATGAAAGGCACCAAAGGGTGTAAAATTACAAAATGCAGGAGAGTGGGACATTATGTGTCTTTCTGCCATTATAATGACAGAAAAGACTGATATGAAGTGCACAAGCACAAGAAAATCACCAGAGCGCTCTATGCTGTGAAAAGCAGTAGAAAATGGCACTGGAGTGAACATGTGACCGCCTCATGTAGGATGAAGCTATGGATCCTGGGTAAATTTATGCATTTACCCTCCTTCAGTTTTCTTGCAGTACACAAAAAAAACGGAAGGCACACGGATGCACCCGTGAAAAAAAACAGACTGTTTTTTGCAGACCGCAAAAATGGATCGGTCGTGTTAATGTAGCCTTATTCTGATCTGCCGTTTATAAACAGCAGGCAGAAATAAGTGAATAACGCCCCCCAGCGTCAGAAAATCTCCGGGGTTTCAGGCGTAGCTGAGACCCTGGAGATCATGATTCAGGACAGTTTTTCCGGTCCCCGCTCACATGATCACAGGTATACACCGTACACCGATGATCATGTTACAGTAAATGACAGCGCCGGTAAAAAATTATTTATCTCCTATCTGGCATGAACAAACATGATAAATCTCCTCCCCGGTCCCCTCCGTTCCCCCGGTGTTGTCAAAGTGCCCCCCCTGATGCACTCCCAGAAATCCAAGATGGCCGCGCGCACAGCAGTGCGCAGGCCGCATTAACCCTACTCCTCTGATTTCTGTCGCATGTGCCATGACACATGCGACAGAAAACTCCTCCCCAGGCCCTGCCAGGTCACCCCCTATAACCCCACCGGTGTTCCCCGGTGTCCCACGGTACCTGTGCAGCGTTGATCCCCCCACGGCCCTCTCCTTCACAATAGACGCTGCCGCATGCACAGAGCGGCTGTCAGCTCAGCTTCCTGTGTTCAGACACAGTGAGTGGTGGTTATGCATCTGTAAGCTAAATGGGCGGCACGGTGGCTCAGTGGTTAGCACTGCAGTCTTGCAGCGCTGAGGTCTTGGGTTCAATTTTCACCAAGCACACCATCTGCAAGGAGTTTGTATGTTCTCCCCGTGTTTGCGTGGGTTTCCTCCGGGTACTCCGGTTTCCTCCCACACTCCAAAGACATACAGCGCTATGGAATTAATAACGCTATATAAATGAATAAATTATTATTATTACTGCAATGCCCTGCTCATGAGGTAAGGAACATAATTGATCAGGAGAGCTATATACTACATTTCCAAATGGAGGGATTTGCTTTTATAGTTTCCCTGCTGAACGACTACCAAACATGAGAGTCCGTTATACGCCACAAGAAAACACATCTAAATAGCGAGCTCTGTTGTTAAGTATTCATTCAGCTGGATAACTGGACTTAAAGGGGTATTCCATCTCCAAGATCCTATCCCCAATATATAGTAGGTGGAATAGCAATAATATCAGCAAATACCAATATTTGGAAATGTAGAATAGTTCTCCTGATTAGGCATGCCCTTACCTTATGAGCAGGGCATTGCAGCTTTGGTAGCAACTATTACGACATGGACTCTGCTGCTGTGGACCCGGGGAGAGTGAGTGCAGAATCATTGCACTCAGACTCCTCACATGAAGGGTCCGCACTCCTAGAAAATGGAAGATACGTTCCCTGAGTGTCTCCCCCCCATATTCTAGACGGTCCAGAGTCGTCGTGGGACCCCTTTATTTTTTTTCTTACAATAAATTGGTGAAAGAGGAAATGTTTTGGGGACTGTTTTTTCAAATAAATTTCTTTTGTCGATTTTTTTTTTGTTAGTACTGACAGTTTATGATGTTGGGTATCTAATAGACGCCATGACATCACAAACTGCTGGGCTTGATCTCAGGTGACTTTACAGCTAGTATCAACCCGATTTATTACCCCGTTTGCCACTGCACCAGGGCACGGGATGAGCTGGGGTGAAGCGCCAGGATTGGCGCATCTAGTGGATGCGCCACGTCTGGGGTGCCTGCGGCCTGCTATTTTTAGGCTGTGAATGCCCAATAACTATGGACCTTCCCACCCTGAGAATACCAGACCACAGCTGTCCGCTTTACCTTGGCTGGTGATCCAATTTGGGGGGGACCCTACTTTTATTGTGTAATTATTAATATTTATAAAATAATAAAAAAAAAAGAGCCTGGGGGGACCTCCACATTGGATCCCCAACCACGGTAAAGCTGCCAGCTGTGGTTTTCAGGCTACAGCCGTCTGCTTTACCCTAGCTGGCTATCAAAATTGGGGGTCCCAACGTCATTTTTTTTTTAACTATTTTTTAAATAGAAAAAATTAATGGGCTTCCCTGTATTTTGATTGCCAACCAAGGTAACGGCAGGCAGATGGGGGTGGCAACCCATAGCTGTCTGCTTTATCTGCGCTGAGAATCAAAAATACCGTGGAGTGCTACGTCATTTTTTTTAAAGATTTATTTTTACAGCACTGTGATGTCCAGCAATCAAAATACAGGGAAGCCCATTTTGTTTTTAGTTATTTAAATAAATAATTAAACAAAATATATATGGGCTCCAGTTGCATTTTTTGTATTCCTAGCTAAGGGTAATCCAAGCAGCTACAGGCTGCTAACCCCCACTGCTTGGTGTTACCTTCACTGGCAATGGAAAATCCAGGGAAGCATTTTTTATTTTTTTTGCCAAAAAACTACAAAAAAAGGACGTGAGGTTCGCCATATTTTTGTATGCTAGCCAGGTATAGCAGGCAGGTGCTAGAAGAGTTGGATACAGTGCCAAAACAGTTGGATACAGTACACAAAAATGGGGCGAAGCCTACGTCATTTGTTTTCTAATTATTTCATGAAATTCATGAAATAATAAAAAAGGGCTTCCCTTTATTTTTGGTTCCCAGCTGGGTACAAATAGGCAACTGGGGGTTGGGGGCAGCCGTAACTTCCTGCTGTACCTGGCTAGCATACAAAAATATGGCGAAGCCCACATAATTTTTTCAGGGGGCAAAAAACTTCTGTATACAGTCCTGGATGGAGTATGCTGAGCCTTGTAGTTCTGCAGCTGCTGTCTGTCTGTATGGAGAAGAGCAGACAGCAGCTGCAGAACTACAAGGCTCAGCATACTCCATCCAGGACTGTATGCAGAAGTTTTTTGCCCACCAAAAAAATGACGTGGGCTTCGCCATATTTTTGTATGCTAGCCAGGTACAGCAGGCAGCCACGGGCTGCCTCCAAACCCCAGTTGCCTATTTGTACCCGGCTGGGAACCAAAAATATAGGGAAGCCCGTTTTTTTTAATTATTTCATGAAATAATTAAAAAACAAATAACGTGGGCTTCGCCCCATTTTTGTGTCCAGCCGAGTACAACTAGGCAGCTGGGGATTGGAATCCGCAGCACAGGTTAGCCCGAGGTTTCTGGGCGCCTCTGCTGCGAATTGCAGTCCTCAGCCGCTCCAGAAAATGGCGCTTTCATAGAAGCGCCATCATCTGGCGCTGTATCCAACTCTTCCAACAGCCCTGAAGCCGGGTGGCTTGTTGGGTAATAATGAGTTAATACTAGATTTGTTTTACTAGCTAGTATTAAGCCAGAGATTCTTAATGTCAGGCATGTTTGACCCGGCCATTAAGAATCTCCAATAAAGTGTTAAAAAGAAGACACCACACAGAGAAAAAATACTTTAATAGAATTAAATACACAGACACATTAGAGACTCCATTTTTATTACCCCCTGTCAGCCCTCCACGATCCATGGTCTTCTGTCTTTCTCGTTCAACAAATGCAGCTCTGCTCCATCACTGCTGCATGGGGGAAGACGCTGCTGCTCCCCGTGCAGCCTGCACTCCGTGAGTGATCAGTGCTGCTGGCTGTCAGCGGTAACAGTGGTAACGCTGACATACGTGTTACCATAGCAACGGTGCTCCCGGAGCCGCGGTTAGCGGTGGTGTCACCGCTAACTGCGTTGCTATGGCAACGGTGATCTCCGTTAATGACCGGCTGTGTCAACCGGTCCCTAACGGAACGGGGAGTCGACCATGTGCTAAAGCATGTCACCGGTACACGGCGATACACAAATGTGCACCGTTTACCGGAGAGATGCACTCGCAGGTCCTACATGACGCGTCATAGTCATGTGACCAGTCTGTAGCCAATGAGATAATAGCCACGTGACTGGTCACATGGCTATTTTGACGTCACGATAAGTCCTGCATCACTGCTGGCAGTGCTGGTCACCGGGAGGATTCAGCGATCATCGGATGGAATAGCGGCAGGAGACAGAGTGCAAGAGGGATCGCAGGAACCGGTACGTGTTATGGCAATGTTTATTAACTGTATGTGTACATTTATAATGCGTTTTTATGTGTTTGTGATTGCCTCCCATTATATCCTATTGGTTCGAGTTTGATTCGTCGAACGTTCGACGAACCGAACTCGACCGAGACCTCCGTTCGGCGAACCGAACTCGAGCCGAACCACGGCCAGTTCGCTCATCTCTACTAGTGACAGCCAAAATCTCAATGAACTGGAGAAGATCTGTATGGAGGAGTGGGACAAAATCTCTGATGCAGTGTGTGTAAACCTGGTCAAGAACTACAGGAAACATCTGACCCCTGTAATTGCAAACAATTGTTTTTGTACCAAAAATCAAGTTCTGTATTTCTATTGTATCAAATACTTATTTTATGCAATAAATTCAAATTAATTATTTAAAAATCATACAATGTGATCTTCTGGATTTTTGGGGGGAACTCTGTCTATCTAGCTGAAGTATACCTACGATAAAAATTTCAGACCTCTCCACTCTTTGTAGGTAAGGAAACTTGCAAAATCGGCTATGTATCAAATACTTATTTTCCTCACAATATTATATATATATATATATATATATATATATATATATATATATATATATATATCTCAATCAGAGATTGAGTAAAAACTAGACATTCGAAATGTGTCCTCTGTCTGAATATAATTATATAGTACAGTATATATATATATACCCTCCAGGGGTAAGTGTTTTTCAGCCCTTGCATCGGTTGTAATCTTTTTTTATGCATTAGATTCATTTGTCCTTGAGAAAGACCAAGAGTGTGGTTCAAATGGTGGACTTAATTTTTTTATGCCTATGCACAAATAAATATACATCTTTGAGCATCATATTTTTCTCATACTTTCATTCAGTGTGCCGAAGTTTTTTTTAATGTTTTCAGGGCAGAGTGATAGGGCAGATTGGTAGAGCACAGTGATATGTTAGGGTGAGAGAGCAGAGTGGTTCAGCAGAGTTGCAGGGCAGAGTGGCAAAGCATAGTGATAGGGAAGTGTGACGCCCCTGGACTATCAGGTCGTCACAGGGTACTGCACGTTCTTTTCCCTTAGTGTAGTATTCAAATCCCTCATGGTTCTGGATCCCCATCTTACAGTGCTGCCTCCAACAGCAGATCAAATCCTAGGAACACCCTGCACCACACCCACCAGGCACACCAGTGGGTGGCTTAAGCGGAATAGGGTCGCCCACCTAGGGGTCAGGAAGGGACGGTCAGGAGAGTGTCGGTGAAGTGGAGTGAAGGAAGTGGAGTGAATTGGAGGAAGCAGGGAGCGGTTGCTCCCCTGAGTAGCTGTTTAGGTTGCAGGCAGAGATCAGGACCTAGAGGAGTCAGACCCCCAGTTGCAGGGGAATGAGGCAAAGTGCCTGGACCTGTTGAGTGAACGGTCGGCAGCCTGATCCCATCACCGGTGTGGGATCGAAGGCATGGCGGGGTACACGGACCCTAGGTCGGGGAGAAGCTTCAGGCAACTCGGCAATTATCCTGCGGAGAGCGAGCCTTTATGGACGGTTCCCACCAGCTCCAGAATCAAGGCACTAGCGCAACGAGGGGGATAGGGCCTTCCACATATGCAGGCCACTGATATCCCAAGCGTGAGCCCTGAGAGCAGGCTCCCACACTTAGCCACAGTAGGGAGCAGGGTGCGACAAGTTCCAGACTACCGGGCCACTACAGTGAATCTAAACGTTGTGCCAGGAGGCAAGCCACGGATCACCAGGCAGCACTGCAAGGGACGGGACCTGGACGAGCTCCCCTAGAGAGGCAGCGGCATTTAGAGACTTGGTTTACCCGGTTGTCAGAGTCTGCTTATTGGCTGAGTGAGTACATGAGTGATCCTCCTGTCACAGCACCCAGTATCATCTTCCAGAGCCCCAGGCTATACCACTACCCGTGGAGGGTAACAACACCTGGCTGTCCCATTCCATCACCCCGGGTACTCCCAACAATGGCAGCGACGGTACTCCCAACTACCGCACACAACAGTTGGTGTCACAAACTATCATCTCCCTGTAAATATTCTCTTTTACTTTAGAGTGTGGCCCCAAGCCCCCAGGTCCGGAGACCCTCGAGCCACGAACAGACATTGCCCACGGATCCGAGCGGTTCGATCCGCTGCTGGGGCGGCACACCCTCTAAAAAACTTGACATCACGAACAGGATTCGGACAGGACCCACTAACCTGAGTGACGTGCGCCTTCAAAATCCAAAAACTGCGTGTCAAAAGTCCCGTTCCTGCCATTTTGCGCCATTTCTCGCCATTGTCCGCCATCTTTGGCACCAAAATGCCGTCTTCTCGACCAAAAGCATGCAAAGCCGAAGCCCTGCCCCTCGCCCTGAGAGTTGGCCCGGAACCGGAAGTTCCCAGAGGGCCCCAGCGCAACAGTGAGTGGCTGGCAAAAACAGAGGGGGTGTGACGGCATGTAACAGCGGAAGTGGAGCAGGGACGCCAGGGATGCCATAACATTCCTGGTACCACAGAGGCAAGATGTTCGGAAAGCGCGACTGCTCAGCCGAGGATACTGCTCCCAGTACAGCTGCCTGGATCGAGATGCGGAAGGCGGCCGCAGCGGTGCGGGCCCAAGAAAGAGGCCACGCGTGTGGGACGGGTAAGCAGAAACCCAGCTCCGGTTGATCCGGCCAATGCGGCCGCGGAGTCTGATCTGCCCCCGGCCACCGCCATCGCTCTGCCGCCTCCACTCCCGACTATAGGTGACCCCGAGACGCTGCCCACAACACCGGCAGCAGGCTCCTTAACTCCCGCTGAAGATGACCAGATCACAACTGCTGATCAGATTGTCCCGGTGGTAAAAGATTCAGAGATGGAAGAAGGTGATTCAGGTTCCAGCACACGAGGCTGCCTGGGTGCCCCGCTTTGGAGGAAATCGGATGTCCCTGTCATCACAGGCAATACAAGAATTGGCGATAATGGAGGTGGAAGGAGAGTCCACTTCGGATGAGGAGATCCCAGCCAATACCATTGATGTGGTGGTGCCCATACGCCGCCGCTGTGGTCTACCAGGGTACTTCGCGATAGAGTGTCCAGGAGGTGCCCGACGTTAAAGGACCGGAACCTGCAAAATTCTAAAGAGTTCTGTGTGAACTGTCACCTTTGTTGAACGTCCTCCAGTGTTCCAAATGGAGGAGGCTGTCGGGGATCGGTTAAAGGGTCCCTGATGGAAGGTGACAGGAAAGTTAAGCTGCAATTAGACTGTGCCCTCCTTGGTGAACCTTTTTCCACCCTTTGTTATATGAAAAAGATCATCAGAGCCTTGGATGGTGCAATGCTGGTAGACAACACCAGGAGGCCCTGGTGGGGCTTGGCGCAAAAGGGCAACGACTACCAGGTTGCTCAAGACTAGTACCAGTTTCGTCCATTTAAATCCGGGACTTTAACCCTGTCACGGAACCAATTAGGAATCAGTGGGGTTCCAGTTGTTTGGGTGTCGGGGTAATGGGATCCGGGACGTTGGGACTGGACTGTCGCAGGAAGAGGCTGCAACGGAGCAGGTTGAGCCTCCGCTACTAACATGATCGGTAGCGTTCCATCGTTACTTAATACAGATGAACTCTAACGTTATGCAATGTTTAAGTGAAGTACCTCCCTGGTGAGGGATGTGAACCTGTTAATAAAATGTTATTTCTTTTGTTTTTTCCTAGTTGCAAAATAAACCTCTGATGTCCCTGTAGCTTGTGGATGAGCTACATTTAGCCAAGGGGGAATGGGACGCCCCTGGACTATCAGGCCGTCACAGGGTACTGCACGCTCTTTTCCTTTAGTGCAGTATTCAAATCCCTCATGGTTCTGGGTCCCCATCTTACAGTGTTGCCTCCAACAGCAGATCAAATCCGAGGAACACCCTGCACCACACCCACCAGACACCAGTGGGCGACTTAAGCGGAATAGGGTCGCCCACCTAGGGGTCAGGAAGGGAGGGTCAGGAGAGTGTCAATGAAGTGAAGTGAAGGAAGTTAAGAGGAGAGGAGGGAGCGGTGCTCCCCTGAGTAGCTGTCTATGTTGCAGGCAGTGGCCTGGACCTAGAGTAGTCGGACCCCTGGTCCCAGTGGAATGAGGCAAGGTGCCTGGACCTGTTGCGTGACTGGTGGGCAGCCTGGTCCTATCACCGGTCTGGGACCGAAGGCACGACGGGGTACATGGACCCTAGGTTGGGGAGAAGCTTCAGGCAACCCGGCAATTAACCTGCAGAGAGCAGAGCCTTTATGGACTGTTCCCACCTGCTCCAGAATCAGGGCACTAGCGCAACGAAGGGGACAGGGCGGCACGGTGGCTCAGTGGTTGTTACTACTTATTAACCCAGGACTCCTTGCAGCGCTGGAGTCCTGGGTTCGAATCCCACCAAGGACAACATCTGCAAGGAGTTTGTATGTTCTCCCCGTGTTTGCGTGTGCTTCCTCCGGGTACTCCGGTTTCCTCCCACACTCCAAAGACATACAGATAGGGAATTTAGATTGTGAGCCCCAATGGGGACAGTGTGCCTGATGTATGTAAAGCGCTGCGGAATATGTTAGCGCTACATAAAAATAAAGATTTATTTATTTTATTTATTATTTATTTAAAAATAAAGATAGGGCCTTCCACATACGCAGCCCACTGAAATCCCAAGCGTGAGCCCTGAGAGCAGGCTCCCACACATAGCCACAGTGGTGAGCGGGGCACGGCAAGTTCCAGACTACCGGGCCACTACAGGGAATCTAAACTTTGTGCCAGGAGGCAGGTCATAGATCACCAGGCAGCACTTCAGGGGACAGGACACGGACGAGCTCCCCTAGAGAGGCAGCGGCACCTAGAGACTTGGTTTACCCAGTTGTCAGAGTCTGCTTATTGGCTGAGTCAGTACATGAGTGATCCCCCTGTCATGGCACCCAGTATCATCTTCCAGAGCCCCAGGCATACATGACAGAACAATGTGGCAAGACATAGCAGAGTGATGAGGCAGAATGACAGGAAATGGTGGCAGAGCAGAGTGCCAAGGCAAGAGCATAGTGGAAGGACAGAGCACAATGATAGGGCAGAGCAGCAGGGCAGAATGATAAGACAGAGTGTCAGTGCAAAACAGAATGAAGGGGCAGAATGGCAGGTCAGAGAATAGTGACAGGGCAGAGAAACAGCAAAAAATGGCAGGAAGAGCAGAGTGAGAAGCAGAGTGGCAGAGCTTGGCATCATTGCTGGGAAGGGTGGCAGGCCAGAGCAGAGTGACAGGGCAAAGTGGCAAAGCAGAGCACATTGACAGGGCAGAGTGGAAGGACAAGGTAGACTGTCAGGGCAGAGCACAGTGACAATGTAGCGCCCCTGAGACCCTCAGGGCACTACAGGGAACTGCATCCTCTTGCAGGACCTACCCCCTGGGACCGGGAGTACCAGTGCCTTTTTCCACCAAAACACAATCTAAATCCTAGTTCTCCTCTCCACAAAGGGGCATAGAGGGTTAACCATGTAAGGGGATGGTCGCCATGGGAATAAGTCTCTGGGTATAGCCATCCTGGTGGGAGGGGTCAGTCAGTCGAGAGTGAGTAGTGAGTCGTGTAGCACACAGGAGAGGTATGCGAACATGCCTGAGCTGGGTCCGTGTGACGGTGACCCCAAGGGCACAGGAGAGAGGTCGCCAGGATGGGTACCAGAGATACCGCTGGGACCAGAGCACGCACAGTGCACAGGGCCCTAGGTCAAGCGCAAGTTTAAGACTGTTTGACAAATACCTGCCCGGTAAGGACACCTTCACGGACTTCACCGAACCAAATAATCCGAGGGCATCAGCAGTAAACTAGGATCAGGGTTCGGACACTTTCCTCCCCGCAGGGTCTGCACTGCCCACCGTACGGAGAAGGAGACTGTTCCCCAAAGGGACAGTCGGGGTCCCCACATGCTCCACGCTACGGGGACCCAATCAACTGAGAGTGCCGGGGACAGAGCAACCTGGGTCACTACACTACATTGGCACTGGTCTTCCAGGGACCTGAACCAGCAACCCCTGGGTCCACAGTGAGTAGAGACTGTTAAAGACAACCCGGTGTGGTCTCCGTTATTGCCCCTCTACATCTCCCAGGCACAGCCCTACCTGCAGAGGGCCTACCATCGCAGCTACCACTACCACGAGCCCTGGGAGTACCCACATTGAACAGCGGCAGTTCTCCATCCTTAACCGCAACCCGTAGGTGCCGTCACATGACAAAAACTCTTAACTCCCCTGTAAATACCCCCATTACAAAATCTCTTGGCGATACTGTGGCGCCCTGGACTAGCCAGGTAGCCACAGACAAAACACACACACACACACCCACCCCCCAGACAGTTACATTAGTCAGACAAAAACCCTTGTTGCCTCCCTCCAGGGCCTGATGTCCACACCAGGTGGGGCAGAGCCAGGCGGTTGGCCCCACCCACCAAGGAGTTCACAGGTCTGGAGGCGGGAAAAGCAGTCAGTTAGAGTTTGGAGTAGATCAGTTGAGGAGGTGAAAGTGAGAGGTCACAAAACTGCAAGTGTCTGGGTCAGAGCCCAGGCACTGACAGCAAGGTTGGCAGACGGTGGTGGCCGTCTGCAGGAGTTGGTGGAACTCCGCAGAGCTGTAAGGACCGGGGCTGGGCGGTGGCCCACCGGTACCGGACCGGGGAACGGAGTGAAGCTAAGCACCCGACCAGGCTTGGAGCCGCCGTCAATAGTCAAATCCGAATGTGACAGGAACCCCCTGGGTTCCCTAACAACCAAGTCCCGATTGAAGGCAACCGCTCACACCGTGAGGATATACAGCCACCGCCACCGGCTAGAAATCCGAGGGCCAGCACCTGCGGGCAGAATGGGCTCCTCCGGTATCTATACACCGGGGAGCGGACTACCGTTGGGAAGCCATTGGAGTCATCACAGTTCACAAAGGTGCAGGGAAAGACAGCCACCATCACCTGTCCGGGGAGAGACACTGCAGCCGGCTGCGGGACCCGTCCATCCAGCCGTTTTGTTTACCGGAGACTTTGTGCATCTATTGCTGAGTAAGTACACCCGTGCCATCCGACACCGCGCCGCGCTGTCCCTGCAACCCTGCACCTCACCGACCCTGCCTCCCCGTCACACCACCGGGCCCTGGGACCACCAACCCCTACCCACGAAGGGGGAAAACAACATCCCAGCTCCTCCCTACCATCGCTCCCGGGATCCCCGTCACCAGCAGCGGTGGTGCCCATCTTCACCACAACCCGTGGGTGGTGTCACGGACTAAATCCTGAAACAAACCACCCCCTTTTCACTTACGGGCGAGGAGCGCCGCTCGAGTCCCCGGATCCGGCCCACCGCTCGAGCCACCGAGCAGCAGCCGCAGCGCCGGACCCGAGCGTTAGCGAGCGCAGCGCCCCGCAGCCCGCGACACTACAACAGGGCAGAATGGTGGAGCAGCAGAGCAGAGTGACAGATTAGAGTGGCAGGGCAGTGAGATGGTCAGATGTAGCACAGCAGAGAAAGATATGGCTTCTCTAACCATCTAAGCTCTTCTACATTTCAGTGAGAAAGTCTGATGTTGCAGACCAAAGTCTAATGGAGCATCTCTGACCGTCTCTGTTCTGCTTCATTTGACAGTCTCAGCTCTGCTACATCTGAGTAATTAGGTTAGATGTAGCAGTGAAGAGACGGTCAGAGACACTCCATTAGTTTTTGCTCTGCAACATCTGACTGTCTCACTTACATTTAGCAGGGCTGAGATGGTCAGATGCAGCAGAGAAAAGACAAATGTAGTGTCTCTGACCATCTTAACTCTGCTACATCTAAGTGAGATGGTCAGATGTAGCAGAGCAGAGACAGATGCAGGTAATGGTAATGATACTATTCTAAAGGACTATACAATGCAATGTAATATAGTTAATGTAGTTACTATATGGCAGAATTAAGCTGGGTCTATACAGTGTAATGTAATATGGTTACTATATGGTGGGCTTATGCTGGGTCAATACAGTACAATGTAATGTGCTTATTATATGGCGGTATTATTCTCGGTCTATACAATGCAATGTATTGTGCTTATTATATGTTGGTATTATGCTGGGTCTATACAATGCAATCTCATTTCTATATGGCGGTATTATGCTGGGTCTATACAATGCAATCTCCTTAGTATATGGTGGTATTATGCTGGGTCTATGCAATGCAATTTTGTTACTATATGGCGGTATTATGCTGGGTCTATACAGTGCAATCTCCTTAGTATATGGTGGTATTGTGGTGGGTCTGTGCAATGCAATTTCGTTACTATATGACAGTACTATGCTGGGTCTATACAATGCAATGTGGTTATTATATGGTAGTAATCTACTTGTTCTATACAGTGTAATGTGGTTACTATATTGCGGTTTAATGCTGGATCTATACAAATGGAGAGAGGAAAGTGAGGTCTCCCAGCAGCACAGAGCATTTCAGGAGAGAAGTGTATTCACGTTAAGATAGGTCACAGACTAAAGGGGGCTTTACACGCAGCGATATCGCTAGCGATATCGCTGGTGAAAGCACCTGCCCCTGTCATTTGTGCATCACGGGCAAATCGCTGCCCGTGGCACACAAAATCATTAGGAGCCGTCACACTGACTTACCTGTCTAGAGACGTCGTTGTTGCCGGCGAACCCCCTCCTTTCTAAGGGGACGGTTCGTCCGGCGTCACAGCGGTGTCACTAAGCGGCCGCCCAATAGAAGCGGAGGGGCAGAGATGAGAGTCCGTAACATCCCGCCCACCTCCTTCCTTCCTCATTGCCGGCAGCCGCAGGTATGCTGTAGTTCGTCGTTCCCAAGGTGTCACACGTAGCGATGTGTGCTGTCTCGGGAACAACGAATAACCTGTGTCCTCAACAATCAACGATTTTTTGAAAATGAACGACGTGTCAACTATCAACGATAAGGTGAGTATTTTTTATCGTTAATGGCCGTTCGTTGGTATCACACGCAACGGCATCACTAACGATGCTGGATGTGCATCACGGAATCTGTGACCCTGGCGATATATCGTTAGATACGTCGTTGCGTATTAAGAGTTTCATAGTGGAAGTAGAAGGGTCCTTCAGCAGCACAGAGTATTTCATGAAATGAATTGCAGTAGGTCACAAGTGAAAAAGTCCAAGTTCCAGTTGCAGCACAGCATATTTCAGGGGTTTCAAGAATCAGCATTTTCATGATTGCGGCCTACTGCAATCACTCTGCATTCACTTGCTGAAACACTCTGTGCTGCAGCTGGAACTTGCACTTTCAAGCTTTTGGTCTACTGCAGTCTCTCCACATTAATTTGCTGAAGCACTCTGTGCTGCATCTCTCTCTCTTTCTCATTGAAGACAACCTTTTCAGAATGTATGCTGTCATGCCTTTATAGAAATGCATATAATAGTTTACTTTTCCTTGTGATAAAGTTGAGTTTTACTTATCCAACAGCGCCATCTGTTGACAATGTTTTCTTACTGCAACTTGTTTATCACTTGTTTCATTGGTTACTGTGCAATGTAAATTCTCCCACCAAGGTTTATGTACTTTCCCATCAGCCTTTTGCATTGGCCCTGCCCCTTCCTCTTCAGCAGCCATTATACCTACATGGACGTTGACATTCTGCATGCTGATCTTTCCCTCTGGATTTCAGCTCTTTTGTTTACCTCTACATATCACAGAGCCATCAAACAAAGAAGATCTGCTTAAATTGTTGCACCAGGAGTGGCATAAGGTCACCCAAAAGCAGTGTGAAAGACTGGTGGAAAGCATGCCAAGACGCATGAAAGCTGTGAATAAAAATCATGGTTATTCCACAAAATATTGATTTCTGAACTCTTCCTGAGTTAAAACATTAGTACACAGTATGCAGAATTATTGGGAAAGTTTTATTTTAGAGGATTTTTTTTTATTATTGATCAACAACTATGTTCTCAATCAACCCAAAAGACTTATAAATATCAAAGCTTAATATTTTTGGAAGTTGGAGTGTTTTTTTTTTTAGATTTGGCCATCTTAGGAGGATATCTGTTTGTGCAGGTAACTATTACTGTGCAGAATTATTAGGCAACTTAATAAAAACCAAATATATTCCCATTTCACTTGTTTATTTTCACCAGGTAAACCAATATAACTGCACACAATTTAGAAATAAACAATTGACATGTAAAAACAAAACCGCAAAAAATTAGTGACCTTTCTTTATGATGACACTCAACAGCCTACATCCAAAGATTCTGTCAGTTGCATGATCTGTTTATGATCAACATTGTGTGCAGCAGCTACCACAGCATCCTAGACTCTGTTCCGATAGATGTACTGTTTAACCTCCCTGTACATCTTACATTTTATGAGGGACCGCAGGTTCTCTATGGGGTTCAGATCAGGTGAACAAGGGGACCATGTCATTATTTTTTCATCTTTTCGACCTTGAATGGCCAGCCACGCTGTGGAGTAGTTGGTTGCATGTGATGAAACATTATCCTGCATGAAAATCATGTTTTTCTTGAACGATACCGACTTCTTCCTGTATCACTGCTTGAGGAAGTTGTCTTCCAGAAACTGGCAGTAGGTATGGGAGTTGAGCTTCACTCTATCCTCAATCCGAAAAGGTCCCACAAGTTCATCTTTGATGATACCAGCCCATACCAGTACCCCACCTCCACCTTGCTGGCATCTGAGTCGGAGTGGAGCTCTCTGCCCTTTACTGATCCAGTCTCTGGCCCATCCATCTGGCCCATCAAGAGTCACTCTCATTTCATCAGTCCATAAAACCTTTGAAAAATTAGTCTTAAGATATTTCTTGGCCCAGTCTTGACGTTTTATCTTATGTTTCTTGTTCAAAGGTGGTTGTTTTTCAGCCTTCCTTACCTTGGCCAAGTCCCTGAGTATGGCATACCTTGTGCTTTTTGATACTCCAGTAATGTTGCAGCTCTAAAATATGGCCAAACTGGTGGCAAATGGCATCTTGGCAGCTTCACGCTTGATTTTCCTCAACTCATGGGCAGTTATTTTGCGCCTTTTTTGCCTAACACGCTTCTTTCGACCCCGTAATAATGCTCCATAATGTGGAGCTCCCCATCCTGACAATACCAGCCTCCAGCTGTATGGCTTTACCCTGGCTGGTATGAAAATTGGGGGGAACCGCACGCCGTTTTTTTTTAATTATTTATTTATTTAATTTACTGCACGATATAGACCCGCCCACCGGCGGCTGTGATTAGTTGCAGTGAGCCAGCTGTCACTCAATATGGGGGCGTGTCTAACTGCACTGCCGGTGGGCGGGGAAAGCAGTGAATACGTGATGGAATAATGAGCGGCCGGCTTTATCAAAAGAAGACATCCGTTTATTTTCACGCACCTATAGACTTGCATTGGAGTTACTCGCGCGAGAAACTCACCAAAACGCAGCATGCTGCGATTTTTTTTCTCAGTACGATTTGGACTGAGAAAAAAATAGCAGATGGGAGCTGCCTCATTGATTAACATGGGTCCGAGTGCAATGCGAGATTTTCTGAGTTAATAGCAAGTGTGAAGCTGGCCTTAGTCTCTCTCTCTTTCTCTCTCCTTTCCATGTCTGCCTCCCATTTTGAGGCCTTCTGTGGAAACCTCCCATATTATGAACAGGAATCGGAAAAATTGCTTTACTTCCCCATTGACTTCCATTATGCTTGTTACTCTCAATGAGCACCCGACCATTAGAGGTCGTTTGTCTTGAGACACGAGCACCCAAACATTTTAGAGCCCTTCAATCACTGGTCAGAATCTTTTTTAACCCCTTCACCCCCGGCCACTAAAACACCCTAATGACCGGGCCATTTTTTGCAATTCTGACCAGTGTCACTTTGACAGGTTATAACTCTGGAACGCTTCAACGGATCCTGGCGATTCTGAGATTGTTTTTTCGTGACATATTGTACTTCATGTCAGTGGTAAATTTAGGCCGATATTTTTTGCGTTTATTTGTGAAAATTTAGGAAATTTGGCGAAAATTTTGAAAATTTCGCAATTTTCAAACTTTGAAAATTTATGCCCATAAATCTGAGAGATATGTCACACAAAATAGTTACTATATAACATTTCCCACTTGTGTACTTTACATCAGCGCAATTTTCGAAACAAATTTTTTTTCCGTTCGGAAGTTAGAAGGGGTCAAAAGTCATCAGCAAATTCTCATTTTTCCAACAAAATTTACAAAATAATTTTTTTTAGGGACCAAATTACATTTGAGGTGACTTTGAGAGGCCTAGGTGACAGAAAATACCCAAAAGTGACCCCATTCTAAAAACTACACCCCTCACACTGCTCAAAACCACATCCAATAAGTTTATTAACCCTTTAGGTGCTTCACAGGAACCAAAGCAATGTGGAAGGAAAAAATGAAAATTTTACTTTTTAACACAAAAATGTTACTTTAGCCATAAAATTTTCATTTTTACAAGGGAGAAAAGAGAAAGTACACAATACAATTTATTGTGCATGTTCTCCTGAGTACGCTGATACCCCATATGTGGTAAAAATCAATTGTTTGGGCGCACGGCAGAGCTCGGAAGGGAAGGAGCGCCATTTGAATTTTTGAACGCAAAATTAGCTGCACTCATTAGCGGACGCCATGTCGGGTTTGAAGACCCCCTGAGGTGCCTAACCAATGGAGCTCCCCCACAAGTGACCCCATTTTGGAAACTAGAGCCCTCAAATAATTTTTCTAGATGTTTGGTGAGCACTTTAAACCCCTGGGGGCTTCACAGAAGTTTATAGCGTTAAGCCGTGAAAAGAAAAAAAAAAATTTTTTACCACAAAACGGTTGCTTCAACTAGGTAGCTTTTTTTTTCACAAGGGTAACGGGAAAAAATGCACCATAAAATGTATTGTGCATTTTCTCCTGAATACGCAGATACCTCATATGTGGTGGAAATCAAATCTTTGGACACACGGCAGTGCTCGGAAGGCAAGGAGCGCCATTTGAATTTTTGAGTGCAAAATTAGCTGCACTCATTAGCGGACGCCATGTGGGGTATGAAGACCCCCTGAGGTGCCTAAACAATGGAGCTCCCCCACAAGTCACCCCATTTTGGAAACTAGAGCCCTCAAATAATTTTTCTAGATGTTTGGTGAGCACTTTGAACACCTGGGGGCTTCACAGAAGTTTATAGCGTTGAGCCGTGAAAAGAAAAAAAATTTTTTTTACCACAAAACGGTTGCTTCAACTAGGTAGCTTTTTTTTTCACAAGGCTATCAGGAAAAAATGCACCATAAAATGTATTGTGCATTTTCTCCTGAGTACGCAGATACCTCATATGTGGTGGAAAGTAATTGTTTGGGCGCATGGCGGGGCTCAGAAGAGAAGGAGCGCCATTTGACAGCAAAATTGGTTGGAATCATTAGCGGACGCCATGTCACGTTTGGAGATCCCCTATGGTGCCTAAACAGTGGAGCTCCCCCACAAGTGACACCATTTTGGAAACTAGAGCCCTCAAATAATTTTTCTAGATGTTTGGTGAGCACTTTGAACACCTGGGGGCTTCACAGAAGTTTATAGCGTTGAGCCGTGAAAAGAAAAAAAATTTTTTTTACCACAAAACGGTTGCTTCAACTAGGTAGCTTTTTTTTCACAAGGCTATCAAGAAAAAATGCACCATAAAATGTATTGTGCATTTTCTCCTGAGTACGCAGATACCTCATATGTGGTGGAAAGTAATTGTTTGGGCGCATGGCGGGGCTCAGAAGAGAAGGAGCGCCATTTGACAGCAAAATTGGTTGGAATCATTAGCGGACGCCATGTCACGTTTGGAGATCCCCTATGGTGCCTAAACAGTGGAGCTCCCCCACAAGTGACACCATTTTGGAAACTAGAGCCCTCAAATAATTTTTCTAGATGTTTGGTGAGCACTTTGAACACCTGGGGGCTTCACAGACGTTTATAGCGTTGAGCCGTGAAAAGAAAAATTTTTTTTTTACCACAAAACGGTTGCTTCAACTAGGTAGCTTTTTTTTTCACAAGGGTAACAGGAAAAAATGCACCATAAAATGTATTGTGCATTTTCTCCTGAGTACGCAGATACCTCATATGTGGTGGAAAGTAATTGTTTGAGCGCATGGCGGGGCTCAGAAGAGAAGGAGCGCCATTTGACTTTTCAAACGCACAGACGCAGTGCACTGATCGGCCGCTGCAGGACGCACGGTCGGATGCGATAAAAAAAAGCGTTGGGGATACGTAAAAAAAAAAAAAGTCACGCCAAAAATTGAGCAGGGATGCCGATCCGTTATCTGCATCCCTGATCAGCGCTTGGCGGGACGCACGGACGGATGCGATACAAAAAGCGTCGGGGATACGGAAAAAAAAGTCATGCCAAAAATTGAGCAGGGATGCCGATCCGTTATCTGCATCCCTGATCAGCGCTTGGCGGGACGCACGGACGGATGCGATACAAAAAGCGTTGGGGATACGGAAAAAAAAGTCACGCCAAAAATTGAGCAGGGATGCCGGTCCGTTATCTGCATCCCTGATCAGCGCTTGGCGGGACGCACGGACGGATGAGGTGTAAAAATGGACAGGGGATACGGAAAAAAAAAAAAAAAGTTATACTCACAGTACCCAGAGGACTAGCAGGAGGATCACTGACCAGAAGAGCTGCAGAGGAACAGATGGCAGAGAGATGGACAGCTTTACAGGAGCAGCAGGCAGATCAGCAGAATGCCCAGGAAGGACCCAGCGATGGACGCAGATGTGATCAGGCCGGTGAAGACAGGTAAGAGGACGTCGGGGGAGAGCAGAGGGGGAGAGGGGGGGTGAGAGCAGAGGGGGGGTTGAGAGCAGAGGGGGGGGGGCAGAGGGGGAGGGGGAGACCGGAGAGGGAGCTGCAGAAGCAGAACAGAGATAATGGGGGAGGCAGTCAGATCGCGGGGGAGCAGATCGGGATGTCGGGGGGGGAGGGGGGTGTGGGGGGTGGGGGGGGTTGGGGTGACAGATCGCGGGGGGGCACGGCAGGGGCTATCACGGCAGCGCACAGGGGCACCACGGGAGCGCGCACGGGCTGGCTGCAAAGTGAGCACAGTACTCACATGCAGCAGCAGCGGTGACCTCAGCTACGGCGGCGGCGGTGGCAGCAGCAGCGGTGGCGTGGTACCACAAGTACCAGCCACTGCACACTGCAGACATGTTTGGGGAGGGCTCGCAGGCCAGCACAGGCCTGGGGAGGGCGGCCACCGGCAGATCAGACCGCCCCACTGCACACTGATTGGAGCGATTGCGCGTCATAGCACGATCGCTCCAATCAGTGCTGCAGGGGCTGGGGGCGACATGTTTGAGGTCCACCTATGATATGCTGCAGCAGCTGTGGCATCTCATAGCTGGATCTCACAGGATCGCACTAATTCGGGCATTATTTTTGCCGAAATTAGTGCAATCGATGTGGTTGGCAGTTCAGATTTGAACAGCCAATCACATCGATCGTCGATAGGGGGTGGCGATGCCGCCCCCCCTGGGGTCAAGCAAAGGTCCCCTGCTGTAAGAAACAGCAGGGGACATAATTTGAAAGCCGTTGCTATGGCCACGGCAATCAAATGAAGTTTAGGCCGTAAAATTACGTCCCTGGTCGTTAAGTCACGTTAAAATAGGACGTAATTTTACGGCCCGCGGTCGTGAAGGGGTTAAAATTGTCTGAAAATGTAGTCAATCCCTACTCTACGTCTCTTGCTCTTTGCTTTGCAATCCCTCCTTGGAATTTAACCTCACACTGAGTACATAGGCTCAACCAGGAAATGAGTCAAAATCTTTTTAAAATTCTTCCTCTAATGTATTCAGAATTCCTCTTCTACGCGTAAGTTTCTTGCTGAGTGTATTGCAATTTCTCCTTCGAATGTAACTTACACCTTGCTCTTAGGCGGGCTTTGCACACTACGACATCGCAGGTGCGATGTCGGTGGGGTCAAATTGAAAATTACGTACTCTCGGCATCGCATGCGACATCGTAGTGTGTAAAAGCTCGATGATACGATTAACGAGCGCAAAAGCGTTGTAATCGTATCATCGGTGCAGCGTCGGCGTAATCCATGATTACGCTGACGCGATGGTCCGATGTTGTTCCTCGCTCCTGCGGCAGCACACATCGCTGTGTGTGAAGCCGCAGGAGTAAGGAACATCTCCTACCGGCGTCACTGCGGCTTCCGTAGGATATGCGGAAGGAAGGAGGTGGGCGGGATGTATACATCCCACTCATCTCCACCCCTCCGCTCCTATTGGCCACCTGCCGTGTGACGTCGCAGTGACGCTGCACGACCCGCCCCCTTAATAAGGAGGTGGGTCGCCGGCCAGAGCGACGGTCGCAGGACAGGTGAGTCCATGTGAAGCTGCTGTAGCGATAATGTTCGCTACGGCAGTTATCACAAGGATATCGCAGCTGCGACGGGGTCGGGGACTATCGCGCTCAGCATCGCAGCATCGGCCTGCGATGTCGCAGCGTGCAAAGTGCCCCTTAGTCTTTATCAGTAGTCTTTATCAGTGTCAGGGTGACAATCTGTTTAAAACTCTCAAAAAATGTATTCTGAGGCTCTCCTCTACATGTCTTTCAGGGTAAATTTGAGTCCTGCCATCAAATTTTGGAAGTCCTTATTTCCTAGATGTCCTAGATGTCCCAGTACCTAACAATTATAACAGAATGTGTATGAGGCCATCCTTTATGTCTTATACAGGAACCCTGATTTCAATTCTATTGAAAATTTATGGAAATTTATGAAAAGGTATATGCGAGCAAGGTGACCTACAAACATGGCTCAGTTACACCAGTTCTGTCAGGAGGAATGGGCCCAAATTCCCATCAACTATTGTGAGACATTTGTGGAAGGATATCCAAAATGTTTCACCGAAGTCATACAGTTTAAGGGCAATGATACCAAATACTAATGAAATGTATGGAAACATTTGACTTTGCAGAAAATAATAAAAAATGCCTTAACCTCTTAACGACCATGGGCCATAATGGTACGACCTAAGCGGCCATAGTGTAATTTCCTGACCCACGGCTGTAGGGTACTCAGTCCCAGGCTTTTAGTTTTCAGGGGATTGTCACAGGTGGCTTTGCCCGGTCCCGTGACCCTGGTGGCATTTAAAAGAAGTCTGGTGAAAAAAATAGTAAAAATAAATAAAATAAAAATGTCTTGTGATGCCACCTACGGTTCCCAGTAATATTACTGGCGCTGCTTGCATTGCAAACCTCCGGGTGATTATAAAGTAGCTAGTTTGTCACGCTTCCTGTAGATGGAGCAATGTCCTTGGGGCCCTTGGGAAGGATTAAGATTTTACACACAGGGAGGCAGTTACCACACGAGTCTTGATACCGGTTTCTTCAGGGCCACTGATGTGCGGCTCCCCATGTTTAGGAAAACGAAGTCCATAGTGAAAGCTTTAATAACAATAACTGTCTCACACACACTGGGGCTTTCTTTTTGTCCCTTTTCTGATGTTGTTGGCAAAGTTAAGTCCTGGATACAGTCCGGGTAGTCGGGTGCAGTTAGGATTTCCACATTCGTGAGTCATGAGGCCTCCTTGTTACTGTATGTTTGTTTAGGTCCTGAGTAGTGTTGAGCGGACCCGGATCCGCAAAATCCGGATCCGCACGGTTTGAGCACCCGATCCGAGTCCGACCAGTACCCGGGATTCGGGGTACATGATCCGGTTCTGTTTCTTTTTTTTTCTCTCTCTCTCTCCCTCTCTCTCTCTCTACGTATCCGAGTCCCCATTCATTTACATGGCCGCGGATTCCGGATCGGATCCAGACTTCGGCGGCAACCCCATCCGGATCCGCCGGACCCGGATTATGACCGATCCGCTCAACTCTAGTTCTGGGCTGTCTAAAGCCTGGCCCTGACCTCTCTTGTATCTCTCACTTGTATAGCAGGTGATGAGAACCATTCTCCTGGCACCACTAACTCTGCTGAGGTCCCTGTTTCTATTGATGGTGGTGCTACAAGTGTTCCTGCGCCAGGAGACTGAAGTCCTCTTTGCTTTCAGGCCTTTTCTGCTGGGCCTGACTGAACTCTTGCAGACTCACACTCTGGAATCTGGGTTGCTTCTCCTGGGGTGAACCGAACTGGTCCCTCCACCCCTTTTCTATATTGCCTCACCTCCGACTCTTATACAGGATCTCTCTCACTTCACTCGACTCGACTGACTCTGCCAACTGTCTCTTTTGACTCGCTCTGACTGAAGCTAACTGGCTTTGACTGGAACTAACTGGCTCCCCGCCCACTCACCTCAGACACCTCACCCACTAAGCTTCACCCCCAGGCTGGTTTCAGGGTCAGTGCTCACAACTATACAAGTTCAGCTTCACTAGACCCTAACCACGGTTTAGTGGAGTGTTATGATGAGTTTGTCTGTGTGTCATGTGAATTCTCTTAATGCGGAAATCCCTTCCTGCACCTACCAGGTGTTACTGTGGCTACTTAACCATAGGGTGCCACATTATAATCTGCAGCTGCTGCAGGCAGCTGCCTGGGATATGTGCACATTTCAGCTGATTTGAACAGCTGACATGTGTGCCTCACAGGCACAAGTGTATCCGCAATCCACTCGCGCCTGTTAACTCCTTAAAGCACAATGTCAAAATGTGACATCGCGATTTAAATCCCCGCCATGGTAAATCTTCACTTACCATCAGCGGCACTGTAAGGTGAACACTGTGAGCCGATGGTTGACATGGTAGCACAGGGTCATGTGATGACTCCTGTCGCTAGCATGTGTCACTTCCTGTTTGACCCGGCCGACTACTGCCAGTGACAAAAGGTGAGTATTTTTGATGATCTCAGCTATGTAGCTGTGATGAAAAGAAATGCACAAGTGATCAGACTACTGATATTTATAGTCCCCTAGGGGGACTAGTAAAATTAAAAAAAGTAAAATAAAAAGTTTTAAAAAATTAAAAAAATAAAAAACCTAAAAGTTCAAATCACCCCCCATTCGCCCCAAAATTTGTTCGAAAATGCCCGATCTATCAAACTATACAATTAATCTAATCTGTAAACGGCATAGCAGCAAAAAATTTCCAAACGCCAAAATTAAATTTTTTGGTCTCCCCAAATTTTGTGCAAAATGCAATAACAGGCAATCAAAACATAGCATCTGCGCAAAAATGGTACAATTAAAAACATCAACTTGAGACGCAAACAATAAGCCATCACTAAGCCATAGATCCCGAAAAATGAAAACGCTACATGTCACGGAAAATGGCGCAAAAAATGCACCACTTTTTTGGGACAAATTTCTGAATTTTTTTTAACTCCTTAGATAAAAGTAAACCTATACATGTTTGGTATCTACAAACTCATCCCGACCTGAGGAGTCATATTGATGCATCAGTTTTACCATATAGTGAACATGGTGAAAATATCCCTAAAACCATCATGCAATTGCACTTCTTTTGCAATTTTTCCGCACTTGGAATTTTTTTTGCAGTTTTCCAGTACACTATATGGTAATATTTATGGTTTCATTTAAAAGTACAACTTGTCCTGCAAAAAACAAGTCCTCATATGGCAAGATTGACAGAAAAATAAAAGTTACTGTTCTCGGAAGAAGGGGAGCAAATAAAACGAAAACGAAAGATGGAAAATCAGCCAGGGGTGAAGGTGTGAAAACATTCTCTTTCTCTCTCGCTCTCATTATTCTGGCATTTGGCAAATATAAATAATTTGGTTCCTAATTAACCGAAAACGGGAAAGGTTTATTCTGATTTCATGTCAGATATTGAAGAAAACATGAATGTGTCTCTTTAGATAGTGGATGTAAACTTCTGGTTTCCACCGTAGCTGTTCTGTTTACTTGTACTTGTTTTTGTATTTATCATTGCCTACCTAGCTGCATTATAATGACAGTAAATGTGCATATTTATCATAAGTAAGTCTAATTGCAGTGTTTCCTTGAATCAGAATATTTTATATACCGTAGCTTGTTGCTCGTTCGCTTATATCCATGTGAATAGTATTATTCTTTTACTGTTCATATCCTTCTTAAATATTCTACTTTCCTGTATTTGTCGCAATTAGTGAAAAATCTGTCTTTTTAAGAATACAAGCAAATGAAACATTTCATTAAAACATTAAATAGATTATGTCTGATTAAACCAGGGATGGATGCTCATTGTGCGCGCTCATGCTGGTTTACCTGCTTGTAACTGAGGTGTTGTGACTAAAGCTACTGCTTAAAAATAAAAAAATAATAGCATTTGCAGATAAGTTCACACTTTCATATTGACAGTCTGTTTTTTGGAACAGACAAATGGAATAATGTTAAGAATGGATCTGTTGCATTACTGATGCAAATGGAAGCAAAGGTTGCTCATTATAGGAGCCGTCTGACTTTCATTATGTCAGTGTTTAGAATGGAATAAAAAGTTCTGCATAATGTTCTTATTCTTCCATTCTAACCAAAGAAACATAACACAACTGAGGCAGACTCCATAGTAATTAATATTGTGCCGCCCCCGCGACAGCCGACGGGCTGCTCGGATCTGGATCTGCAGTGGCTCGAGGGGTCTCCAGACCCGAGGCGGGGCCGCGCTACCTCTCGAAATAAAAAGGGTTTTTTTTGGATATAGTGGATTGGATAGTGTTCGTGACGCCACTCACAGTGTGTGGTAAGGCAGGATACCACCGCTGCTGCATTTGGAGAGGGAGCGCCCGGGAGCGATGGGCTGGCAGCTTAAGGTGTTAACCCCTCTGTGGGCAGGGGGGAAGGTGTCCCGGGGCTCAGTGATCAGAATGGCTGGGGACCCGTTGGGGCAAAGGGGGGCACAACGTAATCAAACAGTCCAGATATACTGACACAGACACCGGGTAAACCAAAGTCCTGTTGCTGTTGTTAGAGCACGCTGGGTCCGTGTCCTTTTGGCATTGCTGGTTGGCCTGAAACCTTGTCCCTTGGCGCAGTGTTTAACTCTTTATGAATCCCTTTTGCCTATGACTACTCGGGTCCCACTCACCTGCGTGGCTAGCAGGGTGCGCTTGCTCTCAGAGTTCACGCTTGGGATTTTCTGAACGGTTTTGGGAAGTCCTATCCCCCTTGTTGCGCTAGTATCCCGATTCTGGAGCGGGTGGAGAACAGCTCGTGAAGACTCTGTTCTCGTCGGGTGAATTACTGGACTGCATGAAGCTACTTCCCAGCCTAGGGTCTGCGTACCCCGTCGTGCCCTGGCCCCTGCCCGGTTGTAGCACAAGGCCACCGAACTGCCCTCCTTGGTAGTACCGTCCCCTTGCCACTACCCCCTGTGACTGGGGTTCCAGCTCCTTCTGGCCAGGCCAACGTCTGGCACCTGAGACGGGTGTAGGAGCCCAGCTCCGCAGCGTGACCTCTCACTGTCACTGCTGAACTTCAACTCTCTACTCACTAACTGACACATCTACCCTCCTTCTATCATCCCTCCATCTGGGTGGCCCTATTCCCCTCAGGCTGCCCAATGGGTGTTTGATGGGTGTGGTGCAGAGTGTTCCCCAGGATTTGTATATACCGGTTGTTAGCAACACCAAATGGACAGGACCCGTAACCAAGAGGAGATTACCATGCAGAAGGGCAGGTTGCACGGCCCCCTTGTGACGACCTGATAGGCCAGGGAGTCACATTATGATTCCTCTGCTTCTATTTGCATCAGAAATGCAAAATCTGTTTTTTACATGAATCCATATGCCTGTCATTAAAATGTATTTTACCATATTTTTTCGTTTTATAAGGCACACTGGATTATAAATTTACAGAGGGTAAAAAAGGGGGAAAATTGGGATCCATCTTCTAATCCAGTGGTGTCTTACCAGGGGGGGGCGGCAGCGGTGGTAGAGCAGAGGTTACAAGAGGCAGGAGTGGTCGTGGAGCAGGGCAGTGCGGCAACGGTGGTGGAGCGGGCATGAAAGGAGACAGGGGCAGTCATGGAGCAGGGAGGTGCGGCAGTGGTGGTGGAGTGGGCGTCAAATGAGGCAGGGGCGGTCGTGGAGGGTGTTCCAGATTTTCAGCGGCGCTGTGAGGCAGAGAAAATGTCCAGGAACTGACAGCAGTGCGGGCTTCAAAGATATGGTGCCCAGAGTCAGTGCATGCACAGATTGAGTTACTGGCTCAATGACAAGCCGAGATTTCATCTGCGCACGCACCACCTCCGGGGGCCATTTTCCTTAAGTCCGCTGTTGGGACATCAGTGGGCCGGAGACGGCGCATGCTCAGAGGAAATCTTGATCCGAGAGCACCATTATTTGAAACTGACACTGCCAACATCTTCCTGATGGTCCCTGCCTCAAAGCCCGCCACAAAGAGCACAGAGCAGTGCCGCAAAGAGCAGCACCTCACAGAGCAGTGCCTTTTGCCACACAGAGCAGCGCAAGCCGCACAGCCCCAGCAGGACACAGTCCACAGTGCCCGCAGCATCGCCAGTGTCTCCTGTCACCATTCTCCACCACCCCATGGTAATCTACATTCAAATTATAAGACACACCCCTCATTTTCATCTCAAATGAAAAGTGCGATTTATAATCTGAAAAACACTGTATTTGTCTGTTCCATAAATCGCTTCTTAAAAATAAAAATAAAACTTCTTAAAAATAATTAAACCTGACAAAACTTGGTTGAAAGTCTTGCACCTTTACTACCTGTGCTCAGTAGTGATAGTATTTCTGGTCTGCCTTTCTTATCTTTACCATCGTAATCAGGAACCAAAGAATAAAACATTTCAATTAAACTGTTTATTAAACATGAGACACTGATTTAGATATTAAATAATTAGAAGTTTTTCATTAAATCCAAAATATTGTTAATGTTTCTGGTTTATAAAAATGAATTTATTTTCAAACAACAAGTGTTATTTAACTGACCTTGTCTGACATACTGATATTTGAAGGGCATTATTATTTTAATTGATTCATCTTATTGAATAGTACTAAACAGTACATTTATTGCACAGTACATTTGCTTTTAATGAGTACTTTCAGTAATGCAGACTCTCCACATTAAAGGACCATTATAAAGCTTGACAACCATAGAGAAAGAAGGTAAAATATATAAATCTACCTGATTTTTGCAGACTTTCAGTCTGACACAAAAACACTATGTAATCCATTGAACCTATAAATAACGCCACAAAAATGAAGTAAGTAGCAAATGATTCATGTACATAAATATATCCAAATTGTATTATTTATAAATTATCTACACCAAAAACAAAACTAGAATATTAAAAATCAAGATCAAAAATATAAATCTCAGCAAAGTGAAAAACAGTGTGGTCAATGGTAAGAAACACTATGGCAAATAATAAAGAATAACAAGTCAAATCAATTAATCAAATAGTGGGAGTACAGCACTGCACACATATAATCAGAAATTAAGGATCTAAGACATGATTAAAAATGTTAGAAAGAAAACAAAATAATCGACCCCTTAACCCCTTAACGACCCATGACGTACTGGGTACGTCATGGATCGTGTGCCGGTAAGCCCCGCCCCCTGCGGCGGCGAGACGCGCACATATCAGCTGTTATCAACAGCTGACATGTGTGCCTGCTAGCCGCGGGTGGAATCGCTTCCACCCGTGACCATTAACCCCTTACATTTCGCTGCCAAAGTCTTGGCAGCGATATGTATGTGGGCGCCGCCATGACAGTGACTTACCCCGCCCCCACCGGAAGTCACGTGACATGATCACGTGACTTTCGGCGGTTGCCATGGTAGCACAGGGTCATGTGATGACGCCTGTAGCTAACATGACTCACTTCCTCTCAATGCCGGAATACAGCCGGCATTGAAAGTGAAGCAGCAAATCTGCAGTTCTCAGCTCTGTAGCTGAGATCTGCAGATAGTGCAGAGCGATCAGATTGCTGATCGCAATAGCCCCCTAGGGGGACTAAAAAAAAATAAAAAAAAAATAAAAGCCTAAAAGTTCAAATCACCCCCCTTTCACCCCATTGAAAATTAAAGGGTTAAAAAAATAAAAAATACACACATTTGGTATCGCCACGTTCAGAAATGTCCGATCTATCAAAATATAAAATCAATTAATCTGATCAGTAAACGGTGTAGCGGCAAAAAAATTCCAAACGCCAAAATTACGTTTTTTGGTCGCCACAAATTTTGCGCAAAATGCAATAACAGGCGATCAAAACGTAGCATCTGCGCAAAAATGGTACCATTAAGAACGTCAGGTCGAGACGCAAAAATAAGCCATCAATGAGCCTCAGATCCTGAAAAATGAGAACGCTACGGGTTTTGGAAAATGGCGAAAAACGTGCGCCACGTTTTTTGGACAAGCTTGTGAATTTTTTTTAACCCCTTAGATACAAGTAAACCTATACATGTTTGGTGTCTACAAACTCGCACCGACCTGAGGCATCACATAGATACCTCAGTTTTACCATATAGTGAACACGGTGAATAAAATATCCCAAAAACTATTGTACAATCCCACTTTTTTTGCAATTTTTCCGCACTTAGAATTTTTTTGCTGTTTTCCAGTACACTATATGGTAAAACTTATGGTTTCATTTAAAAGTACAACTCGTCCCGCGAAAAACAAGCCCTCATATGGCAAGATTAATGGAAAAAAAAAAAAAGTTACGCCTCTCGGAAAAAGGGGAGAAAAAAAACAAAAACGCAAAAACGGAAAGTGCCCGGGGGCTGAAGGGGATTACAGCAGTGATAAAACATCATACTGAAAACAAGTAAATATATGAAAAAAACTTCAGTTATTAAAAAAAAAAACGCACAGCAAAGTGTACTAATGCAAACAACACCCATTCCCACCACAAGCCACCATGAAAGAACAAAATATCAGACCACCTGGCCCAGTACATTGATTTGCGTTTCACGTATGGCTTAGTCAGATGTTGCTGGTAGAGATGAGCGAACCGACCGTGGTTCGGCTCGAGTTCGGTTCGTCGAACGGAGGTCTCGTTCGAGTTCAGTTCGGCGAACGTTCGACGAACCAATAGGAAATAATGGGAGGCAATCACAAACACATAAAAACGCATTATAAATGTACACATACAGTTAATAAACAATGCCATAACACTTACCGGTTCCCACAATCCCTCCTGCACTCTGTCTCCTGCCGCTATTCCATCCGATGATCGCTGAATCCTCCCGGTGACCAGCACTGCCAGCAGTGATGCAGGACCTATCGTGACGTCAAAATAGCCATGTGACCAGTCCCGTTGCTATTATCTCATTCGCTACAGACTGGTCACATGGCTTTGATGTCATGTCCTGTCCTAGGTCCTGTCATTGCACTCTCCGGTACACATTTGTGTATCGCCGTGTACCGGTGACATGCTCTAGCACACGGTCGACTCCCCGTTCCGTTAGGGACCGGGTGACACAGCCGGTCATTAACGGAGATCACCGTTGCCATAGCAACGCAGTTAGCGGTGACGTCACCGCTAACCGCGGCTCCGGGAATTACATGATCGGAGCACCGTTGCTATGGTAACGCGTCTGTCAGCGTTACCGCTGTTACCGCTAACAGCCAGCAGCACTGATCACTCACGGAGTGAAGGCTGCACACTGCTTCCCGTCCAGCCTTCACGTAGTGAACGCTGCACGGGAAGCAGCGTCTTCCCCCATGCAGCAGTGATGGAGCAGAGCTGCATTTGTTGAACGAGAAAGACAGAAGACCATGGATCATGGAGGGCTGACAGGGGGTAATAAAGATGGAGTCTCTACTGTGTCTGTGTATTTATTTCTATTAAAGTATTTTTTCTCTGTGTGGTGTCTTTTTTTAACCCTTTATTGGAGATTCTTAATCGCCGGGTCAAACGTGCCTGACATTAAGAATCTCTGGCTTAATACTAGCTAGTAATACAAAGCTAGTATTAACTCATTATTACCCAACAAGCCACCAGGCTTCAGGGCTGTTGGAAGAGTTGGATACAGCGCCAGATGATGGCGCTTCTATGAAAGCGCCGTTTTCTGGGGCGGCTGCGGACTGCAATTCGCAGCAGAGGCGCACAGAAACCTCGGGCTAACCTGTGCTGTGGATTCCAATCCCCAGCTGCCTAGTTGTACCCGGCTGGACACAAAAATGGGGCGAAGCCCACGTCATTTGTTTTTTAATTATTTCATGAAATAATAAAAACGGGCTTCCCTATATTTTTGGTTCCCAGCCGGGTACAAATAGGCAACTGGGGGTTGGAGGCAGCCCGTGGCTGCCTGCTGTACCTGGCTAGCATACAAAAATATGGCAAAGCCCACGTCATTTTTTTGGTGGTCAAAAAACGTCTGCATACAGCCCTGGATGGAGTATGATGAGCCTTGTAGTTCTGCAGCTGCTGTCTGCTCTTCTCCATACAGACAGACAGCAGCTGCAGAACTACAAGGCTCAGCATACTCCATCCAGGACTGTATGCAGAAGTTTTTTGCCCCCTGAAAAAATTATGTGGGCTTCGCCATATTTTTGTATGCTAGCCAGGTACAGCAGGCAGGTACGGCTGCCCCCAACCCCCAGTTTCCTATTTGTACCCGGCTGGGAACCAAAAACAAAGGGAAGCCCTTTTTTATTATTTCATGAAATAATTAGAAAACAAATGACGTAGGCTTCGCCCCATTTTTGTGTCCAGCCAGGTACAACTAGGCAGCTGGGGATTGGAATCCTCAGCACAGGTTGGCCTGAGCTTTCTGGGCCCCACTGCTGCGAATTGCAGTCTGCAGCCGCCTCAGAAAATGGCACTTTCATAGAAGCGCCATCTTCCGGCGCTGTATCCAACTCTTCCAGCACCTGCCTGCTATACCTGGCTAGCATACAAAAATATGGCGAAGCTCACGTCCTTTTTTTGTAGTTTTTTGGCAAAAAAAAAGAAAAAATGCTTCCCTGGATTTTCCATTGCCAGTGAAGGTAACACCAAGCAGTGGGGGTTAGCAGCCAGTAGCTGCTTGGATTACCCTTAGCTAGCAATACAAAAAATGCAGCAGGAGTCCATATATATATTTTTTTTAATTATTTAAATAACTAAAAACAAAATGGGCTTCCCTGTATTTTGATTGCCTGACATGACAGTGCTGTAAAAATCATTAAAAAAAAATGACGTAGCGCCCCGCGTTATTTTTGATTCTCAGCGCAGATAAAGCAGACAGCTATGGGTTGCCACCCCCATCAGCATGTTGTTACCTTGGCTAGCAATCAAAATACAGGGAAGCCCATTAATTTTTTTTAATAAAAAAAATTAGTTTAAAAAAAAAAAAAAAGACGTTGGGTCCCCCCATTTTTGATAGCCAGCTAGGGTAAAGCAGAAGGCTGTAGGCTGAAAACCACAGCTGGCAGCTTTACCGTAGTTAGGGATCCAATGTAGAGGTCACTCCAGGCTCTTTTTTTATAATTATTTTTATAAATATTAATAATTACAAAAAAAAAAAAGTAGGGTCCCCCCCAAATTGGATCACCAGCCAAGGTAGAGTGGACAGCTGTGGTCTGGTATTCTCAGGGTGGGAAGGTCCATAGTTATTTGCCTTTCACAGCCTAAAAATAGCAGGCCGCAGGCGCCCCAGAAGTGGCGCATCCACTAGATGCCCCAATCCTGGCGCTTCACCCCAGCTCATCCCGTGCCCTGGTTCTGTGGCAAACGGGGTAATAAATGGGGTTGATACTAGCTGTAAGGTCACCTGACATCAAGCCCAGCAGTTTAAGATGTGATGATATGATGTCAGATACCCGACATCACAAACTGTCAGTACTAACAAAAAAAAATAGACAACAAAAAAAAAAATGTATTTGAAAAAACAGTCCCCAAAACATTCCAACTTTCACCAATTTATTGTAAGGAAAAAAATAAGGAGGTCCCACGACGACTCTGGACCATCTAGAATATGGGGGGGACACGCTCAGGGAACGTATCCCCCATTTTCTAGGAGTTCAGACCCTCCATGTGGGGATTGTGGGTGCAATGAATCTGCACTCACTCTCCCCGGGTCCACAGCAGCAGAGTCCATGTCGTAACTGTTGCTATCAAAGCTGCAATGCCCTGCTCATGAGGTAAGGGCATGCCTAATCAAGGGAACTATTCTACATTTCCAAATATTGGTATTTGCTGATATTATTGCTATTCCACCTACTATATATTGGGGATAGGATCTTGGAGATGGAATACCCCTTTAAGTCCAGTTATCCAGCTGAATGAATACTAAACAATGGAGCTCGCTATTTAGACATGTTTTCTTGTGGCATATAACGGACTCTCAAGTTTGGCAGTCAGTCAGCAGCGCAACAGAAATACCTCCATTTGGAAATGTAGTATAGCTCTCCTGATTAACTATGTTCCTTACCTCATGAGCAGGGTAATGCAGTAGCTTACAGATGCATGGTTACCGCCACTCACTGTGTCTGAACACTGGAAGCTGAGCTGACAGCCGCTCTGTGCATGCGGCAGCATCTATTGTGAAGGAGGGAGCCACAGGGGATCAATGCTGCACAGATATTGTGGGACACCGGGGAACACCGGTGGGGTTATAGGGGGTGACTTGGCAAGGCCTGGGGAGGAGTTTTCTGTCGCATGTGTCATGGCACATACGACAGAAATCAGAGGAGTAGGGTGAATGCGGCCGGCGTGCTGCTGTGCGCGCGGCCATCTTGGATTTCCGGGAGGAGGTCGGGGGGGGGCACTTTGGCGACACCGGGGGACCGGAGGGGACCGGGGAGGAGATTTATCTCCCATTTGACATGTTTGTTCATGCCAGATGGGAGATAAATAATTTTTTACCGACGCTGTCATTTACTGTAACGTGATCATTGGTATACGGTGTATACCTGTGATCACGTGAGCGGGGACCGGAAAAAACGGCCTGAATCATGATCTCCAGGGTCTCAGCTACCCCCTGAAACTACAGAGATTTTCAGACGCTGGGGGGCGCTATTCTCTTACTTCTGCTTGCTGTTTATAAACAGCAGATCAGAATAAGGCTGCATTCACACGACCAATCCGTTTTTGCGGTCCACAAAAAATGGTCTGTTTTTTTCATGGGTGCATCTGTGTCCGTATGTCATCTGTTTGTCATCCGTGTGCCTTCCGTTTTTTTTGCGTACTGCCTAGCCAGGTCGTCACAGATAACACACAAACACCCCCACCCCCATTAGACAGGGACACCAGCCAAACAAAAACCCTTGTTGCCTCCCTCCAGAGTCTGATGTCCACACGAGGTGGGGCGGAGCCAAGCGGTTGGCCCCACCCACCGAGGAGTTCACAGGTCTGGAGGCGGGAAAAGTGACAGTGAAGTGTTGGAGTTTGAAGTGAGAGGAGCAAGCACTTGGGTGTCTGGGTTTGTGGCCCAGGCACTGACAGCAAGGTTGGCAGACGGTGGTGGCCGTCTGCAGGAGTGGTGGAGCAATGCGGAACCGTAGGACCGGGGTCGGGCGACGGCCCGCCGGTACTGACCGGGGAGCGAAGTGAAGCCAGCACACCCAGGCAGGGCCATTGGACCCCGACCAGGCTTGGAGCCGCCGTCAATAGTCAGATCCGAATGTGACTGGAACCCCAGGGGTTTCATAACAGCAAAAGTCCCGATTGAAGCAACCGCCCACACCGTGAGGGTATACAGCTACCGCCTAAGGCTAGAGACCCAAGGGCCAGCGCCTGCGGGCAAACGGGTTCTTCCGGTACCCATACACCAGGGAGCGGACTGCCGTTGGGAATCCATAGTAGTCAGAAGGAGAACATCAAGGTGCAGGGAAAGACAGCCGCCATCACCTGTCCGGGGAGAGACACTGCAGTCGGCTGCGGGACCCGTCCATCCAGCCGTTTGGTTTACTGAGAACTTTGTACCTTTCTTGCTGAGTGAGTACACCCGTGCCATCCGGCACTGCGCCGCGCTGTCCCTGCAACCCTAAACCTCACCAACCCTGCCTCCCCACCACATCACCGGACCCCGGGACCACCGACCCCTACCCACGGAGGGGGACAACAACATCCCAGCTGCTCCTTACCATCGCTCCCGGGATCCCTGTCATCAGCAGCGGTGGTGCCTCTCTTCACCATGACCCGTGGGTGGCGTCACTGACTAAATTCCCCAAACCAACCACCCCTTTCACTCACGGGTGAGGAACACCGCTCGAGTCCCCAAATCCGGCCCACCGTTCGAGCCACCGAGCAGCCATCGCAGCAGCGCCGGACCCGAGCGTTAGCGAGCACAGCGCAGTGGCGTCCTCCCCACCCGCGACAACTTGGCGTCACAAACAGGATTGAACCCCTCTACTTACCCGTAGAAGTGTGCCTTGTGATCTCCGCCGGCGGCGTCCGGCCGAAAATTTTGAAGCGCCTCCATCTTGGTGCGAAAATCTCCCGCTCAAGCATCTTCTCTGAGCAGGGAAGGTGTGAAAGCGAAGCCCCGCCCCCAACAAACGGAAGTGCTGAAGAGTACCAAGGGGGCGCCAGAGTGTGTCTGCCTGATGTAGCCGAGGCTATAAAAGCGGGGACGCCAGGACTCTGCAAACATAACCGGTTCCTGGAAGCAGCTTGCAACATGTCCGCACCATCAGAGAGGCCCCGGGACAGCGGCTTGGCTGAACACCTAAGTGATGCTGTTGTGCTGCCGTAACCGGGTCCAAGTACGGGACCTGCTCGATCGCTGGACCGCTGAGATGGAGGAGCTGGCCGCGGTCGTGTGGGCGCATGAAATAGAGACCATGCTAGAGGAGCTGGTGAGAGACCCACACTCTTTTGTCCCTAGAGGACCGGCCGCTGCGGCTGAAGAATCCGGTCTACCCCTGGCCCCAGCAGGGCCTGACCCATCGCCTGTGTTGACCGCCCATACAACTCCACTCAGATCACCATCCCCGATGGAGGTGGCAGAGTCCGTGTTGCCCCGCCAGGGCCCGGAGGCCCGAGAGGAAGCCAGCCCATCAATCGCTGGAGCAGGTAACGTAGAACAACCGATAGCAGACCTCCACACCCCAGCCAATGACGGGTCACTTGCCACTGAGGAGCCACGAGTCTGGGCTTAGCTGGAAACCGTTACCGACCTGCCAAGTCCCACCGATAGTTCCCTGGAGTCAGATGACAGCAGCTCGGGGGCTGACACAGAGCTGGTCTCGGAGTCCGAGGAAGCGGGTGAGAGCCTTCCCAATGGCGATGCGCCAGTAGCTTTCTATGTCCCGAGTGGTGGAGGGAACTGATACTGGGCGGCTGTCATGGTTCGCCTCCCTGTCCACATGGCTAGGGGGCGGAGCCTTCTCTCGAGCCTCACTTCCAGACCCTGGATGCCTTAAAAGCTGGCATTTCCAGTGAATCAGTGCCGGCTATAAGCTTAGCACTGCTTTGCCTGTGATTGCTGGTCCTGTGAGTGATATCCTGATCTGTCTGTTCCTGTGCCCCCGTGCCCTTGTCTGTGTTCTGTCCCCTGGTCGTCCCTCCTGTCCTCTGTCCCCTCTCCTATTTCCCCACTCAGTTGCTTCCTACGGTACTGACCTTGGCCTGACTTTGACTCCGCTTTTGCTCTTCCCTCCGGTCCTGCTTCTGCCTGTACGGTGTTTCACCCAGCCTGTGTGACTATTCCTTGCATGCTCTGCAGCTCTGCTTCTCAGCTGTGCTTTGAGGTAATGCATGAGAACGCTGTGAATTCACTTCCTGGTTCTCATTGCTCTGTGTAGTGTATTATGCTACAGAGCTCTGGCTCCCCCTGGTGGCAGCATTACAGCGGCCCTCTCCCACCAAGCCTGCCACCGGATGTTTGCAATATTAACAGCGGAAGGCGAGGCCTCTTCGGAGGAAAAGGTGGAATATTCAGCGATTCGCCGTTGCAAGCAGTTGTCCCCCGTTGGGACCCTCAGCAGTTTGATTGAATGACTTTAATGAACCGTGAACCTTCATCTGATTATCCATGTGATTATAATGGCCGTTACCGGCAAGTTGTCCCCGGAGGGACCCTGTGTGTTTTTACCCCCCCTGCATGAGAGACTACTCATGGACATGGCCGAGAACTGGCAGGCCACCCACGAACTTGTGGGCTTGTAAATAAGTTGAGGGGGGATTTTCCATCGGAGCCGCCTCCGGAGAGGCAGATTGGAGGAAGGGCCCGCAGCAGAGCAGGCTGGGGCCCGGCCACCACCAGGACTGGTGGCCATCCTCCGGGGGTCAGGGGTAGAGATGAGCGAACCGGTCGCGGTTCGGCTCGAGGTTGGTTCGCCGAACGGACCTCCCGTTCGAATTCGGTTCGTCGAACGTTCGACGAACCGAACTCGAACTGCATAGGAAACAATGGCAGGCAATCACAAACACAGAAAAACACCTAGAAAACACCCTCAAAGGTGTCCTAAAGGTGACAAACAACTCAAACACATTGGAAAGTGACAAGGACATATACTCATGCGAAAACAAAACAGCTGGACAAGGAAAAAGAGGAGGACACACAGATATAGGCATGGCACGCCCTTCTAAAATCATGTAAAACACCGCAAGGTGACTCCAAGCGGAGTCTCCCTTTTTTCCAAAAATTGGGCCACACACACACCCACCCCTTCAGTGGTAGCACTTGTGCCCCAGTTGCACACTTCACAGCTACATTTGCATCAAGCACATTGAAAAATACGCCATAATTAACCGTCCCCAGGATGACACCAGGGTAGGTAGCTAAGTCTTTCCTGATCCCAGCTCTGTTCATCTTGGCTTCTTTTAAAAACACATCAAGCAAGGGTTACTCCAAGCGGAGTCTCCCTTTTTTCCAAAAATTGGGCCCCACACACACCCACCCCTTCAGTGGCAGCAGTTGTGCCCTAGTTGTACACTTCACAGCTACATTTGCATCAAGCACATTCAAAAATACGCCATTCTTATCCATCCCCAGGATGACACCGGGGTAGGTAGCAAAGTCTTTGCTGACCCATGACTTGTTCATCTTGGCTTCTTTTAAAAACAATGTAAGCAAGGGTTACTCCAAGCGGAGTCTCCCTTTTTTCCAAAAATTGGGCCCCACACACCCACCCATTCAGTGGCAGAAGTTGTGCCCCAGTTGTACACTTCACAGCTACATTTTCATCAAGCACATTCAAAAATACGCCATTCTTATCCGTCCCCAGGATGACACCGGGGTAGGTAGCAAAGTCTTTGCTGACCCATGACTTGTTCATCTTGGCTTCTTTTAAAAACAATGTAAGCAAGGGTTACTCCAAGCGGAGTCTCCCTTTTTTCCAAAAATTGGGCCCCACACACACCCACCCCTTCAGTGGCAGCAGTTGTGCCCTAGTTGTACACTTCACAGCTACATTTGCATCAAGCACATTCAAAAATACGCCATTCTTATCCGTCCCCAGGATGACACCGGGGTAGGTAGCAAAGTCTTTCCTGATCCCAGCTCTGTTCATCTTGGCTTCTTTTAAAAACACATCAAGCAAGGGTTACTCCAAGCGGAGTCTCCCTTTTTTTCCAAAAATTGGGCCCCACACACCCACCCATTCAGTGGCAGCAGTTGTGCCCCAGTTGTACACTTCACAGCTACATTTGCATCAAGCACATTCAAAAACACGCCATTCTTATCCGTCCCCAGGATGACACCGGGGTAGGTAGCAAAGTCTTTCCTGATCCCAGCTCTGTTCATCTTGGCTTCTTTTAAAAACACATCAAGCAAGGGTTACTCCAAGCGGAGTCTCCCTTTTTTTCCAAAAATTGGGCCCACACACCCACCCATTCAGTGGCAGCAGTTGTGCCCCAGTTGTACACTTCACAGCTACATTTGCATCAAGCACATTCAAAAATACGCCATTCTTATCCGTCCCCAGGATGACACCGGGGTAGGTAGCAAAGTCTTTCCTGATCCCAGCTCTGTTCATCTTGGCTTCTTTTAAAAACACATCAAGCAAGGGTTACTCCAAGCGGAGTCTCCCTTTTTTTCCAAAAATTGGGCCCCACACACCCACCCATTCAGTGGCAGCAGTTGTGCCCCAGTTGTACACTTCACAGCTACATTTGCATCAAGCACATTCAAAAACACGCCATTCTTATCCGTCCCCAGGATGACACCGGGGTAGGTAGCAAAGTCTTTCCTGATCCCAGCTCTGTTCATCTTTGCTTCTTTTAAAAACACATCAAGCAAGGGTTACTCCAAGCGGAGTCTCCCTTTTTTTCCAAAAATTGGGCCCCACACACCCACCCATTCAGTGGCAGCAGTTGTGCCCCAGTTGAACACTTCACAGCTACATTTGCATCAAGCACATTCAAAAATACGCCATTCTTATCCGTCCCCAGGATGACACCGGGGTAGGTAGCAAAGTCTTTCCTGATCCCAGCTCTGTTCATCTTGGCTTCTTTTAAAAACACATCAAGCAAGGGTTACTCCAAGCGGAGTCTCCCTTTTTTTCCAAAAATTGGGCCCCACACACCCACCCATTCAGTGGCAGCAGTTGTGCCCCAGTTGTACACTTCACAGCTACATTTGCATCAAGCACATTAAAAAATACGCCATTCTTATCCGTCCCCAGGATGACACCGGGGTAGGTAGCAAAGTCTTTCCTGATCCCAGCTCTGTTCATCTTGGCTTCTTTTAAAAACAATGTAAGCAAGGGTTACTCCAAGCGGAGTCTCCCTTTTTTTCAAAAAATTGGGCCCCACACACCCACCCATTCAGTGGCAGCACTTGTGCCCTAGTTGTACACTTCACAGCTAGATTTGCATCAAGCACATTCAAAATCCACAAGCATTTACTCTCCCCAGGATGACACAGGGGTTGTAAATTCCTTCTGGATCCATGACTTGTTCATTTTGATGAACGTCAGTCTGTCCACATTGTCACTGGACAGACGCGTGCGCTTATCTGTCAGCACACACCCAGCAGCACTGAAGACACGTTCAGAGACAACGCTGGCAGCTGGACACGACAAAATCTCCAAGGCGTAAGTTGCGAGCTCTGGCCATTTTTCTAGGTTTGAAGCCCAAAAGGAGCAAGGCTCCAGTTGCACAGTCATGGCATCGATGTTCATTTGGAGATACTCCTGTATCATCCTCTCCAGCCGTTGACTATGTGTCAGACTTGTTGTCTCTGGTGGCCTTGCAAAGGAGGGTCTAAAAAAATTATGAAAAGATTCCATAAAATTGCTGTTACCAGCACCAGATACGGTCCTACTGGTACGTGTAGACTGTTGAAGATGACGAGACCGTCCCATGTTTCTCAAGTTACAACTGGGAGATTCACTCCCTGCACCTGCACGGTTGTTTGGTGGAAAAGCAGATCTAAGATCGAGTAACAGCTTCTGCTGATACTCCTGCATACGTGCGTCCCTTTCTATGGCTGGAATTATGTCACAAAATTTGGACTTGTACCGGGGATCTAATAGTGTGGCAAGCCAGTAGTCATCATCACTTCTAATTTTGACAATACGAGGGTCATGTTGGAGGTAGTGCAACAAGAAGGCACTCATGTGTCTTGCGCAGCCATGTGGACCAAGTCCACGCTGTGTTTGTGGCATAGAGGTGCTAACCGTTCTTTCTTCCTCTGACATCTCCCCCCAACCTCTTTCAACTGAAATTTGACCAAGGTCTCCCTCATCTGCTGAGTCTTCCATGTCCATGGACAGTTCGTCCTCCATTTCTTCATGTCCTCCTGCACCTTCCTCAACATCTCGCCTGCTACCATGCGCCCTTGTTGATCCCTGTACCCCATGCTCCCATGCCTGGCGCCTTGGTGATGATGAACGTCTGGACCTTGGTGATGTTGTTGTGTCTTGCGCATATGAATCCTCCTGTAGCTCATCCCCTTCCTGTTGTCCCACCCCCTGACTCCGAATAGTGTTTAGCGTGTGTTCCAGCATGTAAATGACTGGAATCGTCATGCTGATAATGGCATTGTCAGCGCTAAACATATTCGTCGCCATGTCGAAACTGTGCAGAAGGGTGCATAGGTCCTTGATCTGAGACCACTCCATCAGGGTGATCTGCCCCACCCCTGCATCTCGTTGGCCCAGGCTATACGTCATGACGTATTGCACCAGGGCACGGCGGTGCTGCCACAGTCGCTGTAACATGTGGAGAGTTGAATTCCAGCGTGTCGCCACATCGCATTTCAGGCGATGAACCGGCAGGCCGAAAGACTTCTGGAGCGCTGCAAGTCGCTCAGCTGCGGCGCTTGAACGGCGGAAGTGAGCAGACAGTTTTCGTGCCCTGTTCAGAAGGCCATCTAGGCCGGGATACTGTGTTAAAAATTGCTGCACGACAAGGTTCAACACGTGAGCCATACAAGGTACGTGTGTCACCTTGCCCAGGCGAAGGGCCGCACCCAGGTTTGCAGCATTGTCGCACACGGCCTTACCAGGCTGCAGGTTGAGTGGAGACAACCATTTATTAAACTCGGACCGCAGAGCTGACCACAACTCCTCAGCTGTGTGACTCTTATTCCCAAGACATGTCAAGCTAAAGACCGCCTGATGCCGTTGCGCTCTGCTGCCAGCATAGTAATGAGGGGTGCGTGATTCCTTCTGCGCAGTGAGAACGCTGGTGGCCTGACCAGGCAGGCTTGGGGCGGAGGTGGAGGACCCAGATGAGGTGGAGGATGCAGAAGCAGTGGCGGAACTTGGACAGACAGAGGATTGACACACAAGTCGTGGGGACGGCAAGACTTGTGCAGCAGACCCTTCACCATCTATCACCATAGTTACCCAGTGCCCAGTCAGCGACATGTAACGTCCCTGTCCATGCTTACTGGTCCAAGTATCGGTGGTGAAATGCACCCGTTCACACACAGAGTTTCTCAAGGAAGCGGTGATGTTGTGTGCGACATGCTGGTGTAGCGCGGGCACACCTTTCTTAGAGAAGTAGTGGCGACTAGGCATCTGGTACTGGGGCACAGCGACAGACATAAGGTCTCTAAAATCCTGTGTGTCCACTAGGCGGAAAGGCAGCATTTCGGTAGCCAACAGCTTACAGAGGGATAGAGTCAACCTCTTAGCTTTGTCATGGGTCGGAGGAAGTGGCCTTTTATTTGACCACATCTGAGGGACAGAGATCTGGCTGCTGTGTGTAGACGGTGTTGAGTAGGGTGTCCCTGGAAAAATGCAGGTTTGTGAGGAAAGTGCAGGCGGAGACATGATGTTGCCTTCATCCAACGTTGGTGCTATCGATGTCTGAGAGAGCTGTACACACTCACTTGTTTCCCCTTCCAAACCAACTGACGACCTTACAAGCAAACTGCCTGTTGCGGTTACAGTGGTGGAAGTTTTGCGTGGAAAAACAGGTGTGACAGCTGTCCCCACAGTCCTAGAAGATGAAGAGCGCGCGGATGCACTGGAAGGGGCGGGCGGTGGATGGTTCGCTCCGCTAGGCCGCATTGCAGCACGGTGAGCTTCCCACCGGGACTTATGATATTTAGTCATGTGACGATTCATGGAAGAAGTTGTCAAACTGCTGAGGTTTTGACCTCTACTAACAGAATCATGACAAATGTTACATATCACATGAGTTGGGCGATCTTTTTCGATGTGAAAAAAGGACCAGGCTAGGCAAGGCTTAGAGGCCATGCGACCTGTTGATCCACCCCGAATAATGCTCATAGGCAGAGTGGTGGCTGAGGATGCAGTTGTAGACGTGCTACCAGTGCTCCGACTCTGTCCAGGAAGGCGCAAGGTAACTTCGTCGTCGGTTGCATCCTCCTCCACCGCCTCTGTTGACCTCCTCGAGTGCCTGACTGGGGGTTGACAGTAGGTGGGATCTAGAACGTCATCATCAATTGTTGTGTTTGCACTCCCCTCCCCCTCAGACCGAGCCTCTTCTTGCCCTGACCGAATATTTAAGTTGTCATCCCAATCGGGTATCTGCGTCTCATCTTCATCAGTATGTTCCTCATTGTCTATAACCACAGGTGTTACAGTTTGTGACAAAGGGTCAACATTATGCTCAGAAACTTGGTCCTCACGGCCTGAATCAGAGTCACAAAGGTTCTGGGCATCACTGCAGACCATTTCCTGTTCTGTACTCACTGTAGCTTGGGAGCAGACCTCTGATTCCCAGGCTATAGTGTGACTGAACAGCTCTGCAGACTCAGCCATCTCAGTTCCACCATACTGTGCAGGGCTGATGGAGACTTCAGAGCTGGGAGAAATCAAGTGTGATTGGGATGACAACTCAGAGGACTGGTGTTTTTTGGATGCGGTACTTGAAGTGGCTGAGAGGGCACTTGTTGGACCACTTGAGATCCATTCAAGCATTTTCCTTTTTTGCCCATCATCTACCTTTGTTCCTCTTGTTCGTGTCCGTAAAAAAGGGAGCACATCGGATTGTCCACAATAAGTAGTAGACATCTTACTTTTGCTAGTAGATGGTCTATCTGCAGCAGATGATAATGGAGCTTTGCCACCTTCCCCACTGACAAAACCTTTTTTGCCTTTTCCACCACGCCTCTTCCCCTTTCCACCAGCATCTGTCATTTTGCCACTCATGTTGATTGCGACAAGATTGTGGACTGAAAATGTGGTAGTAAAAATGGAGAGGTGGTGAAGATTGCAGTGTTGGTCTAGCTTTATTAACAGCAGAATAATAAAGAATAAATATCCCTGACAATGTAACTTAGTTATAATTAGTTGGAGTGTGCAACGCAGGCAGACGTGCTGCAAATGTCTTGGCACTAGTGGGACTAAAGCAAAGTCCAATAGCCACGTATAGGATGCCACTAGGTACACTGAGTGTTTGCTAGTATAATGGCTTAGTTATAATTAGTTGGAGTGTGCAACGCAGGCAGATGCGTTCTGCAAATGTCTTGGCACTAGTGGGACTAAAGCAAAGTCCAATAGCCACGTATAGGATGCCACTAGGTACACTGAGTGTGTGCTAGTATAATGGCTTAGTTATAATTAGTTGGAGTGTGCAACGCAGGCAGATGCGCTCTGCAAATGTCTTGGCACTAGTGGGACTATAGCAAAGTCCAATAGCCACGTATAGGATGCCACTAGGTACACTAAGTGTTTGCTAGTATAATGGCTTAGTTATAATTAGTTGGAGTGTGCAACGCAGGCAGATGCGCTCTGCAAATGTCTTGGCACTAGTGGGACTATAGCAAAGTCCAATAGCCACGTATAGGATGCCACTAGGTACACTGAGTGTGTGCTAGTATAATGGCTTAGTTATAATTAGTTGGAGTGTGCAACGCAGGCAGATGCGTTCTGCAAATGTCTTGGCACTAGTGGGACTAAAGCAAAGTCCAATAGCCACGTATAGGATGCCACTAGGTACACTGAGTGTGTGCTAGTATAATGGCTTAGTTATAATTAGTTGGAGTGTGCAACGCAGGCAGATGCGTTCTGCAAATGTCTTGGCACTAGTGGGACTATAGCAAAGTCCAATAGCCACGTATAGGATGCCACTAGGTACACTGAGTGTGTGCTAGTATAATGGCTTAGTTATAATTAGTTGGAGTGTGCAACGCAGGCAGATGCGCTCTGCAAATGTCTTGGCACTAGTGGGACTATAGCAAAGTCCAATAGCCACGTATAGGATGCCACTAGGTACACTAAGTGTTTGCTAGTATAATGGCTTAGTTATAATTAGTTGGAGTGTGCAACGCAGGCAGATGCGCTCTGCAAATGTCTTGGCACTAGTGGGACTATAGCAAAGTCCAATAGCCACGTATAGGATGCCACTAGGTACACTGAGTGTGTGCTAGTATAATGGCTTAGTTATAATTAGTTGGAGTGTGCAACGCAGGCAGATGCGTTCTGCAAATGTCTTGGCACTAGTGGGACTAAAGCAAAGTACAATAGCCACGTATAGGATGCCACTAGGTACACTGAGTGTGTGCTAGTATAATGGCTTAGTTATAATTAGTTGGAGTGTGCAACGCAGGCAGATGCGTTCTGCAAATGTCTTGGCACTAGTGGGACTATAGCAAAGTCCAATAGCCACGTATAGGATGCCACTAGGTACACTGAGTGTGTGCTAGTATAATGGCTTAGTTATAATTAGTTGGAGTGTGCAACGCAGGCAGATGCGCTCTGCAAATGTCTTGGCACTAGTGGGACTATAGCAAAGTCCAATAGCCACGTATAGGATGCCACTAGGTACACTGAGTGTGTGCTAGTATAATGGCTTAGTTATAATTAGTTGGAGTGTGCAACGCAGGCAGATGCGTTCTGCAAATGTCTTGGCACTAGTGGGACTAAAGCAAAGTCCAATAGCCACGTATAGGATGCCACTAGGTACACTGAGTGTGTGCTAGTATAATGGCTTAGTTATAATTAGTTGGAGTGTGCAACGCAGGCAGATGCGCTCTGCAAATGTCTTGGCACTAGTGGGACTATAGCAAAGTCCAATAGCCACGTATAGGATGCCACTAGGTACACTAAGTGTTTGCTAGTATAATGGCTTAGATATAATTAGTTGGAGTGTGCAACGCAGGCAGATGCGCTCTGCAAATGTCTTGGCACTAGTGGGACTATAGCAAAGTCCAATAGCCACGTATAGGATGCCACTAGGTACACTGAGTGTGTGCTAGTATAATGGCTTAGTTATAATTAGTTGGAGTGTGCAACGCAGGCAGATGCGCTCTGCAAATGTCTTGGCACTAGTGGGACTATAGCAAAGTCCAATAGCCACGTATAGGATGCCACTAGGTACACTGAGTGTGTGCTAGTATAATGGCTTAGTTATAATTAGTTGGAGTGTGCAACGCAGGCAGATGCGCTCTGCAAATGTCTTGGCACTAGTGGGACTATAGCAAAGTCCAATAGCCACGTATAGGATGCCACTAGGTACACTGAGTGTGTGCTAGTATAATGGCTTAGTTATAATTAGTTGGAGTGTGCAACGCAGGCAGATGCGTTCTGCAAATGTCTTGGCACTAGTGGGACTAAAGCAAAGTCCAATAGCCACGTATAGGATGCCACTAGGTACACTGAGTGTGTGCTAGTATAATGGCTTAGTTATAATTAGTTGGAGTGTGCAACGCAGGCAGATGCGTTCTGCAAATGTCTTGGCACTAGTGGGACTAAAGCAAAGTCCAATAGCCACGTATAGGATGCCACTAGGTACACTGAGTGTGTGCTAGTATAATGGCTTAGTTATAATTAGTTGAAGTGTGCAACGCAGGCAGATGCGCTCTGCAAATGTCTTGGCACTAGTGGGACTATAGCAAAGTCCAATAGCCACGTATAGGATGCCACTAGGTACACTGAGTGTGTGCTAGTATAATGGCTTAGTTATAATTAGTTGGAGTGTGCAACGCAGGCAGATGCGTTCTGCAAATGTCTTGGCACTAGTGGGACTAAAGCAAAGTCCAATAGCCACGTATAGGATGCCACTAGGTACACTGAGTGTGTGCTAGTATAATGGCTTAGTTATAATTAGTTGGAGTGTGCAACGCAGGCAGATGCGCTCTGCAAATGTCTTGACACTAGTGGGACTATAGCAAAGTCCAATAGCCACGTATAGGATGCCAATAGGTACACTAAGTGTTTGCTAGTATAATGGCTTAGTTATAATTAGTTGGAGTGTGCAACGCAGGCAGATGCGTTCTGCAAATGTCTTGGCACTAGTGGGACTAAAGCAAAGTCCAATAGCCACGTATAGGATGCCACTAGGTACACTGAGTGTGTGCTAGTATAATGGCTTAGTTATAATTAGTTGGAGTGTGCAACGCAGGCAGATGCGCTCTGCAAATGTCTTGGCACTAGTGGGACTATAGCAAAGTCCAATAGCCACGTATAGGATGCCACTAGGTACACTAAGTGTTTGCTAGTATAATGGCTTAGATATAATTAGTTGGAGTGTGCAACGCAGGCAGATGCGCTCTGCAAATGTCTTGGCACTAGTGGGACTATAGCAAAGTCCAATAGCCACGTATAGGATGCCACTAGGTACACTGAGTGTGTGCTAGTATAATGGCTTAGTTATAATTAGTTGGAGTGTGCAACGCAGGCAGATGCGCTCTGCAAATGTCTTGGCACTAGTGGGACTATAGCAAAGTCCAATAGCCACGTATAGGATGCCACTAGGTACACTGAGTGTGTGCTAGTATAATGGCTTAGTTATAATTAGTTGGAGTGTGCAACGCAGGCAGATGCGCTCTGCAAATGTCTTGGCACTAGTGGGACTATAGCAAAGTCCAATAGCCACGTATAGGATGCCACTAGGTACACTGAGTGTGTGCTAGTATAATGGCTTAGTTATAATTAGTTGGAGTGTGCAACGCAGGCAGATGCGTTCTGCAAATGTCTTGGCACTAGTGGGACTAAAGCAAAGTCCAATAGCCACGTATAGGATGCCACTAGGTACACTGAGTGTGTGCTAGTATAATGGCTTAGTTATAATTAGTTGGAGTGTGCAACGCAGGCAGATGCGTTCTGCAAATGTCTTGGCACTAGTGGGACTAAAGCAAAGTCCAATAGCCACGTATAGGATGCCACTAGGTACACTGAGTGTGTGCTAGTATAATGGCTTAGTTATAATTAGTTGAAGTGTGCAACGCAGGCAGATGCGCTCTGCAAATGTCTTGGCACTAGTGGGACTATAGCAAAGTCCAATAGCCACGTATAGGATGCCACTAGGTACACTGAGTGTGTGCTAGTATAATGGCTTAGTTATAATTAGTTGGAGTGTGCAACGCAGGCAGATGCGTTCTGCAAATGTCTTGGCACTAGTGGGACTAAAGCAAAGTCCAATAGCCACGTATAGGATGCCACTAGGTACACTGAGTGTGTGCTAGTATAATGGCTTAGTTATAATTAGTTGGAGTGTGCAACGCAGGCAGATGCGCTCTGCAAATGTCTTGACACTAGTGGGACTATAGCAAAGTCCAATAGCCACGTATAGGATGCCAATAGGTACACTAAGTGTTTGCTAGTATAATGGCTTAGTTATAATTAGTTGGAGTGTGCAACGCAGGCAGATGCGCTCTGCAAATGTCTTGGCACTAGTGGGACTATAGCAAAGTCCAATAGCCACGTATAGGATGCCACTAGGTACACTGAGTGTGTGCTAGTATAATGGCTTAGTTATAATTAGTTGGAGTGTGCAACGCAGGCAGATGCGTTCTGCAAATGTCTTGGCACTAGTGGGACTAAAGCAAAGTCCAATAGCCACGTATAGGATGCCACTAGGTACACTAAGTGTTTGCTAGTATAATGGCTTAGTTATAATTAGTTGGAGTGTGTAACGCAGGCAGATGCGCTCTGCAAATGTCTTGGCACTAGTGGGACTATAGCAAAGTCCAATAGCCACGTATAGGATGCCACTAGGTACACTGAGTGTGTGCTAGTATAATGGCTTAGTTATAATTAGTTGGAGTGTGCAACGCAGGCAGATGCGCTCTGCAAATGTCTTGGCACTAGTGGGACTATAGCAAAGTCCAATAGCCACGTATAGGATGCCACTAGGTACACTGAGTGTGTGCTAGTATAATGGCTTAGTTATAATTAGTTGGAGTGTGCAACGCAGGCAGATGCGTTCTGCAAATGTCTTGGCACTAGTGGGACTAAAGCAAAGTCCAATAGCCACGTATAGGATGCCACTAGGTACACTGAGTGTGTGCTAGTATAATGGCTTAGTTATAATTAGTTGGAGTGTGCAACGCAGGCAGATGCGTTCTGCAAATGTCTTGGCACTAGTGGGACTAAAGCAAAGTCCAATAGCCACGTATAGGATGCCACTAGGTACACTGAGTGTGTGCTAGTATAATGGCTTAGTTATAATTAGTTGGAGTGTGCAACGCAGGCAGATGCGCTCTGCAAATGTCTTGGCACTAGTGGGACTATAGCAAAGTCCAATAGCCACGTATAGGATGCCACTAGGTACACTAAGTGTTTGCTAGTATAATGGCTTAGTTATAATTAGTTGGAGTGTGCAACGCAGGCAGATGCGCTCTGCAAATGTCTTGGCACTAGTGGGACTATAGCAAAGTCCAATAGCCACGTATAGGATGCCACTAGGTACACTAAGTGTTTGCTAGTATAATGGCTTAGTTATAATTAGTTGGAGTGTGCAACGCAGGCAGATGCGCTCTGCAAATGTCTTGGCACTAGTGGGACTATAGCAAAGTCCAATAGCCACGTATAGGATGCCACTAGGTACACTGAGTGTGTGCTAGTATAATGGCTTAGTTATAATTAGTTGGAGTGTGCAACGCAGGCAGATGCGCTCTGCAAATGTCTTGGCACTAGTGGGACTATAGCAAAGTCCAATAGCCACGTATAGGATGCCACTAGGTACACTGAGTGTGTGCTAGTATAATGGCTTAGTTATAATTAGTTGGAGTGTGCAACGCAGGCAGATGCGTTCTGCAAATGTCTTGGCACTAGTGGGACTAAAGCAAAGTCCAATAGCCACGTATAGGATGCCACTAGGTACACTAAGTGTTTGCTAGTATAATGGCTTAGTTATAATTAGTTGGAGTGTGCAATGCAGGCAGACGTGCTCTGCAAATGTCTTTGCACTAGTGGGACTATAGCAAAGTCCAATAGCCACAGATAGGATGCCACTAGGTACACTGAGTGTTTGCTAGTATAATGGCTTAGTTATGAGTTGGAGTGTGCAGAGGACAAGAGGGTACAGTGGCAGGATTGTGGTGCTCTGGGTAGAGGAATGGAAGCCTGCCTTTCTATTCCCTCCTAATGGTGAAATGCAGGGAGGAAATCCCTGACCTTGGCTGCACAGACGCTGGCGCTGTTTTCAGGACCTGTCACCTTAACTCTGACCCTGCCGGTTTGAGCCCTTAAAAGGACTGCTATAAAGTGCTCTCCCTATGCTGTCTAACGCTGTGTATGCAGTGCATACAGCTGTATCGGCTATAGGACTCAGGATGACGGAGCTGCGACAGTGATGTCTGACACCCAAGACGCAGAAGGCAGATAATGGCGTCCGTGAAGAAAATGTCCGGTTTTATAATGCAGGGACATGTGACATGCAGATCCTATCACACATGCCGTTGCTTCTCTGGCTCAAAGTCCACTTAGCTGTGTGTGTGTCTGTGATTGGCTGACATGCTGGCCCGCCCCACAAGACGCGCGCGCTTAGGGAAGGAAGACAAGAAAAAAAAAAAAAAATGGCGATCGCCATTATAGAAACAGCAGTGATCTGAAGGCGCTGTTCATGCACACTATACACTGAAATGTGATAATAGTTTGATTCACAGAGTGACTTACACTATTACAGCAGAAACCAAGCTATGATTTAGCTGTTTTTTGGCTGCTAGAACCGTTCTCAAACGTTTCTAGAACTATCGAGCTTTTGCAAAAAGCTCGAGTTCTAGTTCGATCTAGAACATGCCCCAAAATCACTCGAGCCTAGAACTGGAGAACCACGAACCACGAACCGCGCTCAACTCTAGTCAGGGGTCCCCCAATGACGTGGGGTCCCCTGAAATGACAGCCGGGTGCGAGTAACCGTACCCGTTCCCGCTCAGGCAGCCTGAACCTGGACTGGGGTCAAGGGGTGCTGCCCACTTCTTAGGGGAAGCATCAGGGCTAGGTTGCTTGGGTGGGAAAGCGGAAGACATCCGTCATTATTAAAAATGTTTTGTTTTTATGTGCAACGTTCAAGTGTCCTAGCAAAAATACTTATGTTTGAAAATGTTTACCTGTTATTTATATCTTTACAGTTTTTAAAAAGAAAAATAAAACCGGTGATGGACGGGCAGCCCGCGGACGGTCTGCATTTCACCAAGGGGGAATGTGGCGCCCTGGCCTAGCCAGGTCGTCACAGATAACACACAAACACCCCCACCCCCATTAGACAGGGACACCAGCCAAACAAAAACCCTTGTTGCCTCCCTCCAGAGTCTGATGTCCACACGAGGTGGGGCGGAGCCAAGCGGTTGGCCCCACCCACTGAGGAGTTCACAGGCCTGGAGGCGGGAAAAGTGACAGTGAAGTGTTGGAGTTTGAAGTGAGAGGAGCAAGCACTTGGGTGTCTGGGTTTGTGGCCCAGGCACTGACAGCAAGGTTGGCAGACGGTGGTGGCCGTCTGCAGGAGTGGTGGAGCAATGCGGAACCATAGTACCGGGGTCGGGCGATGGCCCTCCGGTACCGACCGGGGAGCGAAGTGAAGCCAGCACACCCAGGCAGGGCCATCGGACCCCGACCAGGCTTGGAGCTGCCGTAAATAGTCAGATCCGAATGTGACTGGAACCCCAGGGGTTTCATAACAGCAAAAGTCCCGATTGAAGGCAACTGCCCACACCGTGAGGGTATACAGCTACCGCCTAAGGCTAGAGACCCAAGGGCCAGCGCCTGCGGGCAAGCGGGCTCCTCCGGTACCCATACACCAGGGAGCAGACTACCGTTGGTAATCCATAGTAGTCAGAAGGAGAACATCATGGTGCAGGGAAAGACAGCCGCCATCACTTGTCCGAGGAGAGACACTGCAGCCGGCTGCGGGACCCATCCATCCGGCCGTTTGGTTTAGCGAGGACTTTGTGCATCTCTTACTGAGTGAGTACACCCGTGCCATCCGGCACCGCGCCGCGCTGTCCCTGCAACCCTGCACCTCACCAACCCTGCCTCCCCACCACATCATCGGGCCCCGGAACCACCGACCCCCTACCCACGGAGGGGGACAACAACATCCCAGCTGCTCCTTACCATCACTCCTGGGATCCCTGTCATCAGCAGCGGTGGTGCCTCTCTTCACCACGACCTGTGGGTGGCGTCACAGACTAAATTCCCCAAACCAACCACCCCTTTCACTCACGGGCAAGGAGCGCCGCTCGAGTCCCCGGATCCGGCGCACCGCTCGCGCAGCCATCACAGCAGCGCTGGACCCGAGCGTTAGCGAGCGCAGCGCAGTGGCGTCCTCCCCTCCCGCGACAGTCTAACAGCTACAAAACATGTGGGGAGAGAACTCAAGCATGGCGTTCGAGCACCCACAATATTCAATTGGGTACTGAGTGTGCCCAAGCACCCCAATGCTCAATCGAGTATCGAGCAGTAGTGAGCACAGTTGCGCATTATACATGTAATGGAAGAGAAGCTTTGAGTTTGGTTTCAACATGTCCAGTCCTTTTTTTCCCCAGAAAATAAGCCACAACCTTCGCTTCTTATATAAAACTCACAACATAAGTTACCGCAAGTTTTCAGTTTAAATCTTTTTTCATTAATTTTTTTAAGCAGGGAAATATCTGTCAAATGTAAAGGACAGGCAGCACTCGTGAGTAATTATTTCTGTTTTAACAAGTTTTTTAACAGAATGTTGGAAATTTCCCACCTGATACATGTGAATGGATCCTTAATAATCTCTTATGTGGGACACAAAAAATAATTTGCTGCTTTGGCTAATGCTTGCTCAAGATCATTTGGTATGAATTGGTTCCAGTGATATAAAAAATCAACTAAAACATATTAAGTGTATTGTAAAAGCCTGACTTCACGAACAAATTTTTAAAATAAGGAAAAGGGATTTATAAGTAGTGGAGTTTTTATAAACCCATTTACTTGGCCCAGCCCAGTGGCCACATCATTAGTCTGTGGCCGTCAGACAGGAGCACCGAGAAGCATCTCCTATCTGCGGGAATATGAGGTTCTTCAGATGATTCGCCGGCCTGGAGCGGCACGCTGTCGTGCTGCTATGATGATATCATGTAAAGACAGCTAATCAAAAGAAGAACTGCAAATATTGGGGTTAAGAGGCAGTTCTAACGGTTCCCAGGCGATGGTCATTGATTACTGACATGGCCGCTGGACAGGGTTCTGTGACTGATCTGCTCTATCCATAATAAGGAGCATTGATTGCTTGGAATGTAGAGATATTGTTAACTGTGAATCGATTTTTTTTTTTTTTTTTTTTGTAAGCATTTTCTTAGACTATATAAATTCCTTTTATCAACCTCTTTCTGGGTTTCATCTTGTGAGCAGTGGTTAAAATGGAATGGAATGGAATGTGAAATCCTTCTGTGCTGTACATAGAGACAGAGCTTAGATATGGAGAGATGAAACAATTGTGCTAGTGTTACTGCTACAGAGACAAATCATCAAATCAATTATTCATTGCGTTTTTAGTACAAGCAGTACTATACTTCTCTGAAGTTTAGATTACATGCTGACTACTGCGATAGATTGTGCAGACTTCATTGTCATAAAAATTGTACTTAGTGTGGCCAAACCAACAGCAAGTGCAATCTTCATGTACAAACTAAAACAATTAAGTGTCTTAGAAATATGATTGTTACATAATATTAAAACGTTTGCAGAAAACTGGTAATCACAGCTGTTATTATTATAGCACTACCTGCTTTCAATCACAAGGTCCAACAGCATTAATAGCTCAATAGGTTTCATATTAAAAACAAAAGACCTCTTTCTATTGTGCCAATCCAATGTTTATCCACGCACTTCTTTCTAAAGGTGGATTCTGCCTGGAACTTGCTTGAAAATGCACTTCATAGATGGCAAAGAATGAACATATATGAAAAATGACTTGCTTTGCATTTGATCCAAGATTTTTTATTTCTTTTTTCAAACTTCTTTTCACTGCTTAAGGCCCCCTTCACACATCCGTGATTCCGGTATGTATGACGTCTGTTCATGCATACCGCTGGAGACACAGACATATGCAGACCAATTAAAATCAATGGATCTGCACACACATCCCTGTTTTCTCACGGACGAGTGTCTGTGTGGAGCACACGCATGTCTGTGTGCTCCCCATGGCGATATGTCCGTTTTTCTCCAGCAGCACGGGTGTCACACAAACCGCACACTGACATGATCCATGTGACATCAGTGTGTTAAATGTAATGAACAAAACACGTCTTTGAAATAAAATGATTTTCTATACTCACCTGTCCCCAGCCCTGCTGTCTTCGGCGCTGCTGTCACTTGTTTCCAGCCTCGCTCATTATGGTCATGCATATTCACTGCACCGCAGAGCTAGAAGCAGCAGCAGCGTCGGACAGGTAAGTATAGATGTTTCTGCTGTCTGTATGCTTTCACATATATCACATGGAGAGCACACTGACAGCACACACTGAACATCCACATGGAACATGCACACATACATACACACACCATAGACCATGAAAAACGTGCGTTTTCATCATGGACATGTAAAGGGGCCCGTTCATTCCACTTGGAAGCCTCAGTTGGATTATGTATAAATCAAAAAAAAAACACCACATGCAAAGTTGTGATAAAAGATGTCCAGAAGGACTCAAACAAAGAAAACATGGTTTAGGGAAAACACCACTGGTGCTTTCCTGGAGCGTCTTCTGCTTTAAAAACTGTGCAGGTATGCCTGCCTCTAAGACACTGTATTCAACTTCCCTAATCATACTCATTGCAAGGGAACAATGTCTTTGTTGTTGAATATTAATTCTCATGCACCATTTCAAAGAAAATCCTCTACATTTAACAGCTTTGCTCATTGGATTTAACTTTATACAGAAAAGTGAAAATAGACAATATATAGGCATTTCTTTATATATTATTGACAATTCTTCCTCAATATTTCATTAAACGTTACTTTTTTAATTCAATTCCTTGGATTTCTTATAAGCATGGCATTTAATGAAAACAGTAAAAACATTATTCAGATTCATTATTTATTGAGGCCAATGGTGACCATACAGGAACTATGTGACCTGAGTTGAGTATGCATAATGACAAATGCATACCAACTGTCCCAATTTCATGACTTCCTCCTGCAGTCCCAATGTTTATTGCTCTTGTACCGAATCCTCCCCTAAGTGCAGTGAATAAATTAACTAAAGACGTGCAGTGCATAAATTGAATTCTCACCTACTATGGTTTCCCAGGACAGGGATAGAACTCCTGAGCTCTTTGTCCAAAGACAGCAGCTTTACCATCGAGCCACTACCTCTATTGATAGGCATAGGAAGATTTGGTAATCTTGACCTGTATTGCACGCAGAAAAGCCAGAATGAAATTATTAAGCAACATAGAGATATAGATAAATATATACTGTATCTCTATGTAGGTGAAGGAAAAAGTCAGATTTTTTTTGTTCCTATAAAACTATTATAAAGAAATGAGAAAAAAATATGACAAATTAATTTTCACCCTTCCTTGGAATCAAAAAAGCAACTTTCAAATACATTACAGCTCCCCTAGCTGTTGAGCCACAGGATCTGCTGACATTTGAGAGAGAGAATTTTATATACAGCTCTGGCAAAAATTAAGAGACCATTGCAAAATTATCAATTAGTGGGCCCATAAGAGGATCTGACTGCACCATGATCTTCTGGGAAACATGGTATGTATAAGTATCCTGCTTTTACTACCATTTAACTTCCACCACAGACCCCTAGTGCCATTTTACAGCCCCAAACATCTCATCCCCATTGACTTGTATGGGGTTTATTGTTTGGGGTCAAGTTCGCTTGCCGAACCCAATTTTTTTTTTCTTCCCGTGTTCGTTTGGTGAACTCGAATATCCACGGTTTTGCGCATCACTAGACATGTTCAATATTTATTTAATCTACTATATTCACCTTAAGCAAGCCTCACAATATAGGAATTTAATCAGGAGTTTCTGAATTTACATTAAGGGAAAAGATCTATGTGGTGTTAATAAAAGGAAGGTAAATAATTAGGTGTGGATGATTCCATCATCTATAATCTGTATATGAAAATGCCTTGCAGCTTTGTAACACTTTGATAAAATATTTAATGAAAATGTGATAAAAATCCATGCTTTTAATGTCTTTTGAAGCAATAGCATGTACAGTCATGGCCAAAAGTTTTGAGAATGACACCAAAATAATATTTTCACATGATCTGTTGCCCTCTGGTTTTTAATTGTGTTTGTCTGATGTTTACATCACATACAGAAATATAATTGCAATCATATTATGAGCACCAAAAGGTTATATTGACAGTTAGAATGAGTTAACCCCTTCAGCCCCAGGGCACTTTCCGATTTTGTTTTTTGCTTCTCTTCTTCCGAGAGGCGTAACTTTTTTATTTTTCCATCAATCTTGCCATATGAGGGCTTGTTTTTTGCAGGATGAGTTGTACTTTTAAACGAAACCATAAGTTTTACCATATAGTGTATTGGAAAATGGCAAAAAAATTCCAAGTGCGGAAAAATTGCAAAAAACGTGTGATGTAATAGTGTTTGGGATATTTTATTCACTGTGTTCACTATATGGTAAAACTGAGATATCTATGTGATGCCTCAGGTCAGTGCGAGTTTGTAGGCACCAAACATGTATAGGTTTACTTGTATCTAAGGGGTTAAAAAAAATTCACAAGCTTGTCCAAAAAACGTGGTGCACGTTTTGCGCCATTTTCCAAAACCCATATCGTTCTCATTTTTCAGGATCTGAGGCTCAGTGATGGCTTATTTTTTGCGTCTCGACCTGACGTTTTTAACGGTATTATTTTTGCGCAGATGCTACGTTTTGATCGCCTGTTATTGCATTTTGCGCAAAATTTGCGGTGACCAAAAAACGTAATTTTGGAGTTTGGAATTTTTTTGCCGCTACGCCATTTACTGATCAGATTCATCGATTTTATATTTTGATAGATCGGGCATTTCTGAACGTGGCGATACCAAATATGTGTGTATTTTGTATTTTTTTAACCCTTTAATTTTCAATGGGTTGAAAGGGGGGTGATTTGAACTTTTAGGTTTTTTTTATTTTAATTTTTTAAAACTTTTTTTTTTACTTATTTTATTTTACTAGTCCCCCTAGGGGGCTATAGCGATCAGCAATCCGATCGCTCTGCACTATCTGCAGATCTCAGCTACAGAGCTGAGAACTGCAGATTTGCTGCTTTACTTTCAATGCCGGCTGTATTCGGCATTGAGAGGAAGTGAGTCATGTTAGCTACAGGCGTCATCACATGACCCTGTGCTACCATGGCAACCACCGAAAGTCACGTTGTCATGTCACGTGAATTCCGGTGGGGGCGGGGTAAGTTACTGTCGTGGCGGCGCCCATATACATATCGCTGCCAGATTTTGGCAGCGAAATGTAAGGGGTTAATGGCCGCGGGTGGAAGCGATTCCATCCGCGGCTAGCAGGCACAGGTCAGCTGTTGATAACAGCTGATATGTGCACGGATCGCGGCCGCCTGCCGGTGGCAGGGGGCGGGGCTTACCGGCACACGATCCATGACGTACCCAGTACGTCATGGGTCGTTAAGGGGTTAATGCAGCAAGTCAATATTTGCAGTGTTGACCCTTCTTCTTCAGGACCTCTGCAATTCTCCCTGGCATGCTCTCAATCAACTTCTGGACCAAATACTGACTGATAGCTGTCCATTCTTGCATAAGCAATGCTTGCATTTTGCCAGAATTTGTTGGTTTTTGTTTGTCCACCCGTCTCTTGATGATTGCCCACAAGTTCTCAATGGGATTAAGATCTGGGGAGTTTCCAGGCCATGGACCCAAAATCTCTATGTTTTGTTCCATGAGCCATTTAGTGATCACCTTTGCTTTATGGCAAGGTGCTCCATCATGCTGGAAAAAGCATTGTTGGGCGCCAAACTGCTCTTGGCCAGTTGGAAGAAGTTGCTCTTGGAGGACATTCTGGTACCATTCTTTATTCATGGCTGTGTTTTTAGGCAAGACTGTGAGTGAGACGATTCCCTTGGCTGAGAAGCAACCCCACACATAAATCGTTTAAGGATGCTTAACAGTTGGCATGAGACAAGACTGGTGGTAGCGCTCACCTCTTCTTCTCCTAATAAGCTGTTTTCCAGATGTCCCAAATAATCGAAAAGGGGATTCATCTGAGAAAATGACTTTACCCCAGTCCTCAGCAGTCCACTCCCTGTACCTTTTGCAGAATATCAGTCGGTCCCTGATGTTTTTTCTGGAGAGAAGTGGCTTCTTTGCTGCCCTCCTTGAAACCAGGCCTTGTTCAAGCAGTCTCCGCCTAACAGTACGTGCAGAAGCACTCACACCAGCCTGCTGCCATTGCTGAGCTAGCTCGGCACTGCTGGTAGTCCGATCCTGCAGCTTAAACAGTTTTAAGATACGGTCCTGGCATTTGCTGGTCCTTCTTGGGCGCCCTGGAGCCTTTTTGGCAACAATGGAAGCTCTCTCCTTGAAGTTCTTGATGATGCGATAGATTGTTGCCGGGGGTGCAATCTTTGTAGCTGTGATACTCTTCCCTGTTAGGCCATTTTTGTGCAGAGCAATGATGGCTGCACGTGTTTCTTTGAAGATAACCATGGTTAACTGAAAAGAAACAATGATACCAAGCACCAGCCTCCTTTTAAAGTGTCCAGTGGTGTCATTCTTACTTAATCATGACTGATTGTTTGGCAGCCCTGTCCTCATCAACACCCACACCTGTGTTAATGGAACAATCACTAAAACAATGTTAGCTGCTCCTTTTAAGGCAGGAATGCAATGATGTTGAAATGTGTTTTGGGGGTTGAAGTTCATTTTCTTAGCCAATATTGACTTTGTAGAACCACAAATAATAAAAATTCGAGGTGGAATGACCAGAAAACCACATAAACTAAACCTCAAAATAAATATCTTTATTAATAGTATTAATTTAAAATATAGACACCATATGTCTTCCAGACAACAATAAACAAATACAAAGTGAGTGAAAGCTTAGTTGAAAAATAGAAAGACGTGAGAGAATGAGTAATAGATCAGTGATAGGTATCGGGTTTCATAGAACCTAATCTAGATCCTTAAATAACCCTTCCTACCAGCGGAGGGTGTAATAATGTTTAGGACCCCCCCGCTCCAGATGGCTGGCCCTCACTATCCCTATTTTCTACTGGCTTGTGTCCACCACCAACAACCAGGTGCAAGAGTGTATTTAAGACAAACTACATGTAATACACAATAGCGTTAAATGTAGTTTTTTTTGCTGAGTAAATAATCCGATCTGCAAACTTGATATTTGTTAGAACGGAGCGACAGGGCCTGCCGAGCGGGCTCCTGCAGCTCCTCCCGACGCGTTTCCCCCCCTTCTAACGCAATGAAAGGGGGTTCATCAGGGGTACTAAGTAGAAGACACCTGTAAGAAAGACAGACATGTGTCACTATTCAAATTTAGGAATATAAATGCTTCCTTGACCTAATGTGTGCAGCGAGGATGACTTACTTAAAAATTGGTTAAAGCCAGTGACTCGATAAGTCTGCTGACCAGGATAAGTGCGACAAATATTACTGTATCCTTTTTCACAGGATCCCCTATTGTTCCATCAGGATAAATGGACTTATAGGAGGGGTTATGCCTTTGGGCCTACTAAAAAACAAACAGAGAAAAGAGAAAAAAGTGTCTTAGGGCAACATACAGATGGCACAGGGTCACTATGACATGGATGGTAGTAAGCAAATAGAAAGAACCTGATTCTTCCTTAATGAACAATGGCCCAACGGATGTATATTAATCTCCAATTTAAATGAAGAGAGAATCTGCAATGTACAATCAAAATTTCACCGTTAGAGCCATGATGGAGCAAAGGGCCATCCCCCAAATGGCAATTATATCTACCCTTTGCAACCAATGTGTCAAGGTAGGGGTTGTTCCAGCCTGATTCCTGGAGAATTTTCACCACAAGGTTCCTGTATGTGAAACAAAAGAGTCTCCATCATACCCCCATTTTATATATCAACATGCGTAATTTCTTAAGCAGCAGAGATGGCACAGGGTCACTATGACATGGATGGTAGTAAAGAAATAACCTGATTCTTCCTTAATGAACAGGGGCCCAACGGATGTATATTAATCTCCAAATTAAAAGAAGAGAGAATCTGTAATGTACAATCATAATTTCACCGTTAGAGCCATGCTGGACCAGAGGGCCATATCTCAAAAGGCAATTATATCTACCCTTTGAAACCAATGTGTCAAGGTAGGAATGGTTCCAGCCTGATTCCTGGAGATTTTTCACCACAAGGCTCCTATATGTGAAACAAAGGAGTCTCCATCATCCCCCATTTTATATATCAACATGCATAAATTCTTAGGTGGCAAAAGTATACCTGCAAGAGAAAAGATGCCATCCAGGGACCATCTATGTGGTCATAGTAGACAAACTGCTACAATCAGCAATAAGTGATAGGCCACCGGTAGAAGGGAGAGAAAAATATATACCTGTAATGAAAAGGACTTACTTTTTAGTCCCAGTTATTAAGAGGTACTAAAGTCACACCTGTTATAGGTCAGACCTACAAAAGCAGACTAAATCAGTATCAATGGGGTGCCCCTTTGATCATACAAATCATTCACCCCTCCTGATTTGGGGGGAAGGTACATACCCAAAGCAGTCCTCTAGACAACTCCACCTGCAAAGACCCTATCCGGGTCCCGAGTGCCGATACACATCTGAAACGCAGGGAGTGATGCTGGAAATCCAGTGTATTGCCTGTATCCTGTGCGATGTCGGTGTCCTGCACATGGATCCATTATGAAGGGGTATTTAAACTCACCGCGTCCCGGAAGTTGGGGGCGGAGTAATCATCCCTTCCCTGCTTGCTTTAAGAGTGACAGGAAGAAAGATCCTATAGAAACACAGGATCTACTAATGATATGAACGATCACGCCCACTTCCTGTTCGCGTTATAATTGAAAGGAGAATGATCCTATCAAGATCAAGAATCTAACTCTTGGCATGATGGTAACACCCACCTCTTGTTCCCAAGCAGTTTTAGCAGGGCGAATGTTAATCGTCCTATGCAAATAAAGAAATGACCGGGATCATGCGTCATATGAGTGACGTTTCGTTAAACCAACCCGCTTGTTTTGCTGGATTGACTAGAAAATACGAAGTCGCCCCATACGTCTCACATAATGGAATGCCTGTTGTAATGTATACATAATATGGCAAGCAGGGATGAACGTCATCCCTGATCAGATTAAACATTCCAAAGTCAGTAAGGACCACGGAGGGAGGCGGGTTCACAGGACCCAGGGGAATAGAAAGGACATTAGTATTAAAAAGACGTAATACTGTCTCCCTTATACATTTCAGCACGTATTGGAATAGTAGATAACACGTGCTGAAGGGAGCACACCAGTGTTGGGGATTATTTCTCCGTTAGTAAAACTCTTGTCAGGTATCCCCCATATATCTCCAGTACTTTTAGGAGAAACCCTTAGTCGTGCCCTTTAGTGACCTATGGTTTATTTAGGACCCCCCCCTATTTTTTTATTTGAATAATTTTATATATATATATATATATATATAAGTCCTAATCCATCAATAACACTACATAAGGTCCAAGGAAAATTGAAAATATTGTATATGAAAAATAGAAAAGAAATGAAAAGAAAAAAGGTGGGTATGGATGACCCACATAGGAATTGATATCAAAGCTTTCTATCAGTTATAACAACCCTTTTCCAGATTAGATGAAGCTGACATAGCTAATGTTTTCATTCAGTCCCCCCGGGGAGACTACACCTAGCAAAAAATTCCATCTTGCCTCACGCTGCAAGATGGTTCTATCCCAGTCTCCTCCACGTACCGGTTTTTTAACCACCTCTATGACCTGAAAAGAGATGCTTCTAGTATCACCATTATGGTACTCATTTACATGCCGTGAGATGGCCGTGTCCCTTTTGTGGCTGATATCACCAAGGTGCTCTCCAATCCTCACCTGCAGCTGCCTCCTGGTTTTGCCAACATATCCCAGGGGGCATCTGCAGGTACAGAGATAGACCACCCCCTGGGTCCTGCAATTAGCAAAGTCTCTAATCTTAAAGACCCTGCCAGTCCCCAGATTGAAAAATTCTTTGGTCTGATTTATAAAGATGCAGTAGCTGCATCTGCCACATCTAAAAGTCCCCTGTGGTTTTTGGTCCAACCAAGTCCCTTCCCCTCTTGGGGGTATGAAATGGCTGTGCGTGAGGTGATCCCTAATGGATTTCCCCCTCCTAAAGGTAACACTTGGATGTGGAGAGATGTATTTACTTATATCCAGGTCTGATCTTAGAATGGGCCAATACCGTCTGAGTATCTCCATAACCCTAGGGTTTTGGTCGTCAAATGTAGCCACTAGTCTTGTGGTCTCATTTTCACCCAGTTTTTCTTTTTTTGGCCTGAGTAATTCCCTCCTTGACTGAGACTGCGCATGTTTATACGCAGGTTCAATAACCCTTGGTGGGTAACCTCTCTGCTGGAATCGTCTTTTCATCTCTTGTGCCTGACCTTCAAATTCACTAAGGGAGGAACAGTTTCTTCTTAATCGAAGAAACTGTCCCTTAGGGATACCTCTCCTGAGGGGTGCTGGGTGGTAACTCTCCCACCTCAGGAGACCATTTGTGGCTGTAGGCTTTCTATAAATGGTTGTAGCCAAATTCCCTTCCGAATCCCTAGTGATTTTCAAGTCTAGGAATGCCAAGGAATTAAAGCTCATCTCGAAGGTGAATCTCAGACCGATATTGTTTTGGTTCAATTTGCCCAGAAATTGCACAAATAATGACTCACCCCCTGTCCAGAGGACGAGGATTTCATCTATATAACGCCCCCAAAATTGTATATGGGGGGAAAAGATGACATCCCCGTCCACAAATACGTGGGTATCCTCCCAACAGGCCAGGAACATGTTGGCGTATGTGGGAGCAAAGGGGCTCCCCATCGCCGTGCCCCTGAGCTGGTGGTAGATCTTACCGTCAAAGGAGAAGTAATTATGTGTCAGAATGAAACATAGCAAGTTGATGATGAATCTGCTATGTTCACGGCATTGGTTTCTGCGCGTAGAAAGAAAGAATTGTACCGCCTCCAAACCTTTGTCGTGAGGAATACTACGAATAGTATGCTAGTATGGTATCTGGTTCTAGTACAATGCCCTCTAACTTGGATATGAGATCACTAGTGTCCCTTATGTATGAGGGCAAACTAGTAACAAAGGGACGCAGGATCGTGTCCAATTATATGCTGGAATTCTGGGCGATGGCGTCAATTCCTGAAACAATAGGGCAACCCCTCAATGGGTGCAACCCCTTATGGATCTTAGGGATCGCATAGAAAGTGGCGGAAACAGGAAATTTCTGGTACAGAAATTCAAATTCTTTATTGGAGATAAGTCTTGATTCTAGGGCTTCATTTAGGAGAGCTAAAAGCTCTCCCAAATATTCCCCTGTGGGATCCCTGGTGAGAATTTCATATGTGGTTTTGTCCGCTAAAATTCTCTTACACATACCTGGGTAATCCACAGTATTCATTACCACCAGGTTCCCACCTTTATCAGATGGCTTGATGGTAATCTGTGTGTTTTTCTCCAAATTCGACAAAGCCCGCCATTCCTCCATGGTAAGATTGGACTTCACTGATCTTAATTTAGGTTGAATGGCACGGAGGTCATTCTCCACCAATTTAGAAAAAATATCAAGGCTGCTAAAGTCCATACTGGGTGGCATCTTTTTATTTTTGGGCTTAAGGTTGGTAAAGGGTCCTAATCCTAGGTTCTCCCCGCTCAACTCACCCAAGCTAGATAGTAGACGAACATCTTCTAGCATCTCAAAGGGGATGCCCAGACGGGCACATTCAGCCTCATCATTATGTGTGAAGAATTTTTTCCATTTTAGCTTTCTAAGAAACAATTCAATGTCTTTCACCCAGGTGAAGGGGTCAAACCTGACAGTTGGAACAAAGGAAAGTCCATAACCCAGGACTCGTCTCTCAATATTGGACAGATGGTAACTAGACAGATTGATAATCTGATTCTCTACATCGGAATGGAGGTCTACTTTCTCCGGGTGGTCCTCTGATTTTGATGTCGTAGATTGCAGGGATCTCGTCCCCCTAAAAAATGAGTGGATGCCCCTTGTTGTGGGCCCAAAGGTGTAGATTGTCCAGGAGGAGATGCCATAGGGGGGGTTACATAATCTATGGTTCTTTGTTGAACTACATTTTGATAGGGTGCTCCATAGGGCAATGGTATACCAGATCTTCCAGAAGGTCGACCCCATTGTCTATATCTATTACCCTGCCTGTCCCAATTATTGAATCTACCCTGATTGTTCCTTCTCCTTCTACCCTTATTCAATTCAGGTCGTCCCTGGGATTCGGAGTCAGAGCAGTCAGAGGATGAAATATCAACCGGGGGGCCAGTAGCCCCAGTAAGAGGCTCCTTCTGCTCAGAGAAGTCACCCAGGTCTCTTAGGAAGTGTTTGTGTTTCCTGATCTTTAAATTTTGTTGGTACTTATCCACTGAGACTTGCAACGATGTCTCTCTTGTTACAAACTCAGGGTCCCCCTTAAATTTAATTGCCTCTTCCCTTAGGTTCTGTAGGGTTTTAGAACTATTTTCCAGCGTAATCTTCTCCTCCTCCAAGAGAATTGTCATTAACCTGATGGAGGAATTCGTGAGCTCTTCCTCCCACCTACCAATAAGTCTCTCGGTTCTCGACCGTTCTGCTGGAATCAAATTGATTCTTAGGCCACGGGGAACAATCCTTTGCTTTATATAACGTTCCAATGATTGCACTTCCCACCAAGATTTTATATTAAGTTTGTACACATCTAGTAGTTCAGAGAAGAGATTTCTAATGGTGCCCTTCCCGGTCCCCTGGCTATCTACCACCTTATCTGAAAACACTTCTTCAGCGTCATCCAACCATCTGTTGGTATTAATTGGTCCTGATAGAAAGCCTGCCATTTAAGATTACGTAGAACCACAAACAATAAAAATTCGAGGTGGAATGACCAGAAAACCACATAAACTAAACCTCAAAATAAATATCTTTATTAATAGTATTAATTTAAAATATAGACACCATATGTCTTCCAGACAACAATAAACAAATACAAAGTGAGTGAAAGCTTAGTTGAAAAATAGAAAGGCGTGAGAGAATGAGTAATAGATCAGTGATAGGTATCGGGTTTCATAGAACCTAATCTAGATCCTTAAATAACCCTTCCTACCAGCGGAGGGTGTCATAATGTTTAGGACCCCCCGCTCCAAATGGCTGGCCCTCACTATCCCTATTTTCTACTGGCTTGTGTCCACCACCAACAACCAGGTGCAAGAGTGTATTTAAGACAAACTACATGTAATACACAATAGCGTTAAATGTAGGTTTTTTTGCTGAGTAAATAATCCGATCTGCAAACTTGATATTTGTTAGAACGGAGCGACAGGGCCTGCCGAGCGGGCTCCTGCAGCTCCTCCCGACGCGTTTCCCCCCCTTCTAACGCAATGAAAGGGGGTTCATCAGGGGTACTAAGTAGAAGACACCTGTAAGAAAGACAGACATGTGTCACTATTCAAATTTAGGAATATAAATGCTTCCTTGACCTAATGTGTGCAGTAGAGTTGAGCGCGGTTCGTGGTTCGTGGTTCTCCAGTTCTAGGCTCGAGTGATTTTGGGGCATGTTCTAGATCGAACTAGAACTCGAGCTTTTTGCAAAAGCTCGATAGTTCTAGAAACGTTCGAGAACGGTTCTAGCAGCCAAAAAACAGCTAAATCTTAGCTTGGTTTCTGCTGTAATAGTGTAAGTCACTCTGTGAATCAAACTATTATCACATTTCAGTGTATAGTGTGCGTGAACAGCGCCTTCAGATCACTGCTGTTTCTATAATGGCGATCGCCATTTTTTTTTTTTTTTTTCTTGTCTTCCTTCCCTAAGCGCGCGCGTCTTGTGGGGCTGGCCAGCATGTCAGCCAATCACAGACACACACACACCTAAGTGGACTTTGAGGCAGAGAAGCAACGGCATGTGTGATAGGATCTGCATGTCACATGTCCCTGCATTATAAAACCGGACATTTTCTTCACGATCGCCATTATCTGCCTTCTGCGTCTTTGGTGTCAGACATCACTGTCGCAGTTCCGTCCTTTGTCCTATCGCCGATACAGCTGTATGCGCTGCATACACAGCGTTAGACAGCTTAGGGAGAGCACATTCTAGCAGTCCTTTTAAGGGCTCGTACCGGCAGGGTCAGAGAGCCATAGGTGACAGGTCCTGCAAACAGCAACAGCGTCTGTGTAGCCCAGGTCAGGGATTTCCTCCCTGCATTTCACCATTAGGAGGGAATAGAAAGGCAGGCTTCCATTCCTCTACCCAGAGCACCACAATCCTGCCACTGTACCCTCTTGTCCTCTGCACACTCCAACTCATTCTAAGTAAGCCATTATACTAGCAAACACTCAGTGTACCTAGTGGCATCCTATCTGTGGCTATTGGACTTTGCTATAGTCCCACTAGTGCAAAGACATTTGCAGAGCGCGTCTGCCTGCGTTGCACACTCCAACTCATTCTAACTAAGCCATTATACTAGCAAACACTCAGTGTACCTAGTGGCATCCTATCTGTGGCTATTGGACTTTGCTATAGTCCCACTAGTGCAAAGACATTTGCAGAGCACATCTGCCTGCATTGCACACTCCAAGTTTTTTAAACTAAGCAATTTTACTAGCAAACACTCAGTGTACCTAGTGGCATCCTATACGTGGCTATTGGACTTTGCTATAGTCCCACTAGTGCAAAGACATTAGCAGAGCACATCTGCCTGCATTGCACACTCCAAGTTTTTTAAACTCAGCCATTATACTAGCAAACACTCTGTACCTAGTGGCATCCTATACGTGGCTATTGGACTTTGCTATAGTCCCACTAGTGCCAAGACATTTGCAGAGCGCATCTGCCTGCGTTGCACACTCCAACTAATTATAAGGAAGCCATTATACTAGCAAACACTCAGTGTACCTAGTGGCATCCTATACGTGGCTATTGGACTTTGCTATAGTCCCACTAGTGCCAAGACATTTGCAGAGCGCATCTGCCTGCGTTGCACACTACAACAAATTATAACGAAGCCATTATACTAGCAAACACTCAGTGTACCTAGTGGCATCCTATACGTGGCTATTGGACTTTGCTATAGTCCCACTAGTGCCAAGACATTTGCAGAGCGCATCTGCCTGCGTTGCACACTCCAACTAATTATAACGAAGCCATTATACTAGCACACACTCAGTGTACCTAGTGGCATCCTATACGTGGCTATTGGACTTTGCTATAGTCCCACTAGGGCCAAGACATTTGCAGAGCACATCTGCCTGCATTGCACACTCCAAGTTTTTTAAACTAAGCAATTTTACTAGCAAACACTCAGTGTACCTAGTGGCATCCTATACGTGGCTATTGGACTTTGCTATAGTCCCACTAGTGCAAAGACATTAGCAGAGCACATCTGCCTGCATTGCACACTCCAAGTTTTTTAAACTCAGCCATTATACTAGCAAACACACAGTGTACCTAGTGGCATCCTATACGTGGCTATTGGACTTTGCTATAGTCCCACTAGTGCCAAGACATTTGCAGAGCGCATCTGCCTGCGTTGCACACTCCAACTAATTATAACGAAGCCATTATACTAGCAAACACTCAGTGTACCTAGTGGCATCCTATACGTGGCTATTGGACTTTGCTATAGTCCCACTAGTGCCAAGACATTTGCAGAGCGCATCTGCCTGCGTTGCACACTCCAACTAATTATAACGAAGCCATTATACTAGCACACACTCAGTGTACCTAGTGGCATCCTATACGTGGCTATTGGACTTTGCTATAGTCCCACTAGTGCCAAGACATTTGCAGAGCGCATCTGCCTGCGTTGCACACTACAACAAATTATAACAAAGCCATTATACTAGCAAACACTCAGTGTACCTAGTGGCATCCTATACGTGGCTATTGGACTTTGCTATAGTCCCACTAGTGCCAAGACATTTGCAGAGCGCATCTGCCTGCGTTGCACACTCCAACTAATTATAACGAAGCCATTATACTAGCACACACTCAGTGTACCTAGTGGCATCCTATACGTGGCTATTGGACTTTGCTATAGTCCCACTAGGGCCAAGACATTTGCAGAGCACATCTGCCTGCATTGCACACTCCAAGTTTTTTAAACTAAGCAATTTTACTAGCAAACACTCAGTGTACCTAGTGGCATCCTATACGTGGCTATTGGACTTTGCTATAGTCCCACTAGTGCAAAGACATTAGCAGAGCACATCTGCCTGCATTGCACACTCCAAGTTTTTTAAACTCAGCCATTATACTAGCAAACACACAGTGTACCTAGTGGCATCCTATACGTGGCTATTGGACTTTGCTATAGTCCCACTAGTGCCAAGACATTTGCAGAGCGCATCTGCCTGCGTTGCACACTCCAACTAATTATAACGAAGCCATTATACTAGCAAACACTCAGTGTACCTAGTGGCATCCTATACGTGGCTATTGGACTTTGCTATAGTCCCACTAGTGCCAAGACATTTGCAGAGCGCATCTGCCTGCGTTGCACACTCCAACTAATTATAACGAAGCCATTATACTAGCAAACACTCAGTGTACCTAGTGGCATCCTATACGTGGCTATTGGACTTTGCTATAGTCCCACTAGTGCCAAGACATTTGCAGAGCGCATCTGCCTGCGTTGCACACTCCAACTAATTATAACGAAGCCATTATACTAGCACACACTCAGTGTACCTAGTGGCATCCTATACGTGGCTATTGGACTTTGCTATAGTCCCACTAGTGCCAAGACATTTGCAGAGCGCATCTGCCTGCGTTGCACACTACAACAAATTATACCGAAGCCATTATACTAGCAAACACTCAGTGTACCTAGTGGCATCCTATACGTGGCTATTGGACTTTGCTATAGTCCCACTAGTGCCAAGACATTTGCAGAGCGCATCTGCCTGCGTTGCACACTCCAACTAATTATAACGAAGCCATTATACTAGCACACACTCAGTGTACCTAGTGGCATCCTATACGTGGCTATTGGACTTTGCTATAGTCCCACTAGGGCCAAGACATTTGCAGAGCACATCTGCCTGCATTGCACACTCCAAGTTTTTTAAACTAAGCAATTTTACTAGCAAACACTCAGTGTACCTAGTGGCATCCTATACGTGGCTATTGGACTTTGCTATAGTCCCACTAGTGCAAAGACATTAGCAGAGCACATCTGCCTGCATTGCACACTCCAAGTTTTTTAAACTCAGCCATTATACTAGCAAACACTCAGTGTACCTAGTGGCATCCTATACGTGGCTATTGGACTTTGCTATAGTCCCACTAGTGCCAAGACATTTGCAGAGCGCATCTGCCTGCGTTGCACACTCCAACTAATTATAACGAAGCCATTATACTAGCAAACACTCAGTGTACCTAGTGGCATCCTATACGTGGCTATTGGACTTTGCTATAGTCCCACTAGTGCCAAGACATTTGCAGAGCGCATCTGCCTGCGTTGCACACTCCAACTAATTATAACGAAGCCATTATACTAGCAAACACTCAGTGTACCTAGTGGCATCCTATACGTGGCTATTGGACTTTGCTATAGTCCCACTAGTGCCAAGACATTTGCAGAGCGCATCTGCCTGCGTTGCACACTCCAACTAATTATAACGAAGCCATTATACTAGCACACACTCAGTGTACCTAGTGGCATCCTATACGTGGCTATTGGACTTTGCTATAGTCCCACTAGTGCCAAGACATTTGCAGAGCGCATCTGCCTGCGTTGCACACTACAACAAATTATAACGAAGCCATTATACTAGCAAACACTCAGTGTACCTAGTGGCATCCTATACGTGGCTATTGGACTTTGCTATAGTCCCACTAGTGCCAAGACATTTGCAGAGCGCATCTGCCTGCGTTGCACACTCCAACTAATTATAACGAAGCCATTATACTAGCACACACTCAGTGTACCTAGTGGCATCCTATACGTGGCTATTGGACTTTGCTATAGTCCCACTAGGGCCAAGACATTTGCAGAGCACATCTGCCTGCATTGCACACTCCAAGTTTTTTAAACTAAGCAATTTTACTAGCAAACACTCAGTGTACCTAGTGGCATCCTATACGTGGCTATTGGACTTTGCTATAGTCCCACTAGTGCAAAGACATTAGCAGAGCACATCTGCCTGCATTGCACACTCCAAGTTTTTTAAACTCAGCCATTATACTAGCAAACACTCAGTGTACCTAGTGGCATCCTATACGTGGCTATTGGACTTTGCTATAGTCCCACTAGTGCCAAGACATTTGCAGAGCGCATCTGCCTGCGTTGCACACTCCAACTAATTATAACGAAGCCATTATACTAGCAAACACTCAGTGTACCTAGTGGCATCCTATACGTGGCTATTGGACTTTGCTATAGTCCCACTAGTGCCAAGACATTTGCAGAGCGCATCTGCCTGCGTTGCACACTCCAACTAATTATAACGAAGCCATTATACTAGCACACACTCAGTGTACCTAGTGGCATCCTATACGTGGCTATTGGACTTTGCTATAGTCCCTCTAGTGCCAAGACATTTGCAGAGCGCATCTGCCTGCGTTGCACACTCCAACTAATTATAACGAAGCCATTATACTAGCACACACTCAGTGTACCTAGTGGCATCCTATACGTGGCTATTGGACTTTGCTATAGTCCCTCTAGTGCCAAGACATTTGCAGAGCGCATCTGCCTGCGTTGCACACTCCAACTAATTATAACGAAGCCATTATACTAGCAAACACTCAGTGTACCTAGTGGCATCCTATACGTGGCTATTGGACTTTGCTATAGTCCCACTAGTGCAAAGACATTAGCAGAGCACATCTGCCTGCATTGCACACTCCAAGTTTTTTAAACTCAGCCATTATACTAGCAAACACACAGTGTACCTAGTGGCATCCTATACGTGGCTATTGGACTTTGCTATAGTCCCACTAGTGCCAAGACATTTGCAGAGCGCATCTGCCTGCGTTGCACACTCCAACTAATTATAACGAAGCCATTATACTGGCAAACACTCAGTGTACCTAGTGGCATCCTATACGTGGCTATTGGACTTTGCTATAGTCCCACTAGTGCCAAGACATTTGCAGAGCACATCTGCCTGCGTTGCACACTCCAACTAATTATAACGAAGCCATTATACTAGCACACACTCAGTGTACCTAGTGGCATCCTATACGTGGCTATTGGACTTTGCTATAGTCCCACTAGGGCCAAGACATTTGCAGAGCACATCTGCCTGCATTGCACACTCCAAGTTTTTTAAACTAAGCAATTTTACTAGCAAACACTCAGTGTACCTAGTGGCATCCTATACGTGGCTATTGGACTTTGCTATAGTCCCACTAGGGCCAAGACATTTGCAGAGCACATCTGCCTGCATTGCACACTCCAAGTTTTTTAAACTAAGCAATTTTACTAGCAAACACTCAGTGTACCTAGTGGCATCCTATACGTGGCTATTGGACTTTGCTATAGTCCCACTAGTGCCAAGACATTTGCAGAGCGCATCTGCCTGCGTTGCACACTCCAACTAATTATAACGAAGCCATTATACTAGCACACACTCAGTGTACCTAGTGGCATCCTATACGTGGCTATTGGACTTTGCTATAGTCCCACTAGTGCCAAGACATTTGCAGAGCGCATCTGCCTGCGTTGCACACTACAACAAATTATAACGAAGCCATTATACTAGCAAACACACAGTGTACCTAGTGGCATCCTATACGTGGCTATTGGACTTTGCTATAGTCCCACTAGTGCCAAGACATTTGCAGAACGCATCTGCCTGCGTTGCACACTCCAACTAATTATAACGAAGCCATTATACTAGCAAACACTCAGTGTACCTAGTGGCATCCTATACGTGGCTATTGGACTTTGCTATAGTCCCACTAGTGCCAAGACATTTGCAGAGCACATCTGCCTGCGTTGCACACTCCAACTAATTATAACGAAGCCATTATACTAGCAAACACTCAGTGTACCTAGTGGCATCCTATACGTGGCTATTGGACTTTGCTATAGTCCCACTAGTGCCAAGACATTTGCAGCACGTCTGCCTGCGTTGCACACTCCAACGAATTATAACTAAGTTACATTGTCAGGGATATTTATTCTTTATTATTCTGCTGTTAATAAAGCTAGACCACCACTGCAATCTTCACCACCTCTCAATTTTTACTACCACATTTTCAGTCCACAATCTTGTCGCAATCAACATGAGTGGCAAAATGACAGATGCTGGTGGAAAGGGGAAGAGGCGTGGTGGAAAAGGCAAAAAATGTTTTGTCAGTGGGGAAGGTGGCAAAGCTCCATTATCATCTGCTGAAGATAGACCATCTACTAGCAAAAGTAAGATGTCTACTACTTATTGTGGACAATCCGATGTGCTCCCTTTTTTACGGACACGAACAAGAGGAACAAAGGTAGATGATGGGCAAAAAAGGAAAATGCTTGAATGGATCTCAAGTGGTCCAACAAGTGCCCTCTCAGCCACTTCAAGTACCGCATCCAAAAAACACCATTCCTCTGAGTTGTCATCCCAATCACACTTGATTTCTCCCAGCTCTGAAGTCTCCATCAGCCCTGCACAGTATGGTGGAACTGAGATGGCTGAGTCTGCAGAGCTGTTCAGTCACACTATAGCCTGGGAATCAGAGGTCTGCTCCCAAGCTACAGTGAGTACAGAACAGGAAATGGTCTGCAGTGATGCCCAGAACCTTTGTGACTCAGATTCAGGCCGTGAGGACCAAGTTTCTGAGCATAATGTTGACCCTTTGTCACAAACTGTAACACCTGTGGTTATAGACAATGAGGAACATACTGATGAAGATGAGACGCAGATACCCGATTGGGATGACAACTTAAATATTCGGTCAGGGCAAGAAGAGGCTCGGTCTGAGGGGGAGGGGAGTGCAAACACAACAATTGATGATGACGTTCTAGATCCCACCTACTGTCAACCCCCAGTCAGGCACTCGAGGAGGTCAACAGAGGCGGTGGAGGAGGATGCAACCGACGACGAAGTTACCTTGCGCCTTCCTGGACAGAGTCGGAGCACTGGTAGCACGTCTACAACTGCATCCTCAGCCACCACTATGCCTATGAGCATTATTCGGGGTGGATCAACAGGTCGCATGGCCTCTAAGCCTTGCCTAGCCTGGGCCTTTTTTCACATCGAAAAAGATCGCCCAACTCATGTGATATGTAACATTTGTCATGATTCTGTTAGTAGAGGTCAAAACCTCAGCAGTTTGACAACTTCTTCCATGAATCGTCACATGAATAAATATCATAAGTCCCGGTGGGAAGCTCACCGTGCTGCAATGCCGGCTAGCGGAGCGAACCATCCACCGCCCGCCCCTTCCAGTGCATCCGCGCGCTCTTCATCTTCTAGGACTGTGGGGACAGCTGTCACACCTGTTTTTCCACGCAAAACTTCCACCACTGTAACCGCAACAGGCAGTTTGCTTGTAAGGTCGTCAGTTGGTTTGGAAGGGGAAACAAGTGAGTGTGTACAGCTCTCTCAGACATCGATAGCACCAACGTTGGATGAAGGCAACATCATGTCTCCGCCTGCACTTTCCTCACAAACCTGCATTTTTCCAGGGACACCCTACTCAACACCGTCTACACACAGCAGCCAGATCTCTGTCCCTCAGATGTGGTCAAATAAAAGGCCACTTCCTCCGACCCATGACAAAGCTAAGAGGTTGACTCTATCCCTCTGTAAGCTGTTGGCTACCGAAATGCTGCCTTTCCGCCTAGTGGACACACAGGATTTTAGAGACCTTATGTCTGTCGCTGTGCCCCAGTACCAGATGCCTAGTCGCCACTACTTCTCTAAGAAAGGTGTGCCCGCGCTACACCAGCATGTCGCACACAACATCACCGCTTCCTTGAGAAACTCTGTGTGTGAACGGGTGCATTTCACCACCGATACTTGGACCAGTAAGCATGGACAGGGACGTTACATGTCGCTGACTGGGCACTGGGTAACTATGGTGATAGATGGTGAAGGGTCTGCTGCACAAGTCTTGCCGTCCCCACGACTTGTGTGTCAATCCTCTGTCTGTCCAAGTTCCGCCACAGCTTCTGCATCCTCCACCTCATCTGGGTCCTCCACCTCCGCCCCAAGCCTGCCTGGTCAGGCCACCAGCGTTCTCACTGCGCAGAAGGAATCACGCACGCCTCATTACTATGCTGGCAGCCGAGCGCAACGGCATCAGGCGGTCTTTAGCTTGACATGTCTTGGTAATAAGAGTCACACAGCTGAGGAGTTGTGGTCAGCTCTGCGGTCCGAGTTTAATAAATGGTTGTCTCCACTCAACCTGCAGCCTGGTAAGGCCGTGTGCGACAATGCTGCAAACCTGGGTGCGGCCCTTCGCCTGGGCAAGGTGACACACGTACCTTGTATGGCTCACGTGTTGAACCTTGTCGTGCAGCAATTTTTAACACACTATCCCGGCCTAGATGGCCTTCTGAACAGGGCACGAAAACTGTCTGCTCACTTCCGGCGTTCAAGCGCCGCAGCTGAGCGACTTGCATCGCTCCAGAAGTCTTTCGGCCTGCCGGTTCATCGCCTGAAATGCGATGTGGCGACACGCTGGAATTCAACTCTACACATGTTACAGCGACTGTGGCAGCACCGCAGAGCCCTGGTGCAATACGTCATGACGTATAGCCTGGGCCAACGAGATGCAGAGGTGGGGAAGATCACCCTGATGGAGTGGTCTCAGATCAAGGACCTATGCACCCTTCTGCACAGTTTCGACATGGCGACGAATATGTTTAGCTCTGACAATGCCATTATCAGCATGACGATTCCAGTCATTTACATGCTGGAGCACACGCTAAACACTATTCGGAGTCAGGGGGTGGGACAACATGAAGGGGAGGAACTACAGGAGGATTCATATGTGCAAGGGACAACAACATCACCAAGATCCAGACGTTCATCATCACCAACGCAGCAGGCATGGGACCATGGGGAACAGGGATCGACAAGGGCGCATAGTAGCAGGCGAAATGTTGAGCAAGGTGCAGGAGAACATGAAGAAATGGAGGACGAACTGTCCATGGACATGGAAGACTCAGCGGATGAGGGAGACCTTGGTCAAATTTCAGTTGAAAGAGGTTGGGGGGAGATGTCAGAGGAAGAAAGAACGGTTAGCACCTCTATGCCACAAACACAGCGTGGACTTGGTCCGCATGGCTGCGCAAGACACATGAGTGCCTTCTTGTTGCACTACCTCCAACATGACAGTCGTATTATCAAAATTAGAAGTGATGATGACTACTGGATTGCCACACTATTAGATCCCCGGTACAAGTCCAAATTTTGTGACATAATTCCAGCCATAGAAAGGGACGCACGTATGCAGGAGTATCAGCAGAAGCTGTTACTCGATCTTAGCTCGGCTTTTCCACCAAACAACCGTGCAGGTGCAGGGAGGGAATCTCCCAGTTGTAACTTGACAAACATGGGACGGTCTCGTCATCTTCACCAGTCTACCCGTACCAGTAGGACCGTATCTGGTGCCGGTAACAGCAATTTTATGGAATCTTTTCATAATTTTTTTAGACCCTCTTTTGCAAGGCCACCAGAGACAACAAGTCTGACACATACTCAACGGCTGGAGAGGATGATACAGGAGTATCTCCAAATGAACATCGATGCCATGACTGTGCAACTGGAGCCTTGCTCCTTTTGGGCTTCAAACATAGAAAAATGGCCAGAGCTCTCCAGTTACGCCTTGGAGATTTTGTCGTGTCCAGCTGCCAGCGTTGTCTCTGAACGTGTATTCAGTGCTGCTGGGTGTGTGCTGACAGATAAGCGCACGCGTCTGTCCAGTGACAATGTGGACAGACTGACGTTCATCAAAATGAACAAGTCATGGATCCAGAAGGAATTTACTACCCCTGTGTCATCCTGGGGAGAGTAAATGCTTGTGGATTTGGAATGTGCTTGATGCAAATCAAAACATCCTGTTTGCAACTAGGGCCCAAGTGCTGCCACTGATGGGGTGGGTGTCTGTGTGGCCCAATTTTTGGAAAAAAGGGACACTCCGCTTGGAGTAACCCTTGCTTGCTGTGTTTTTAAAAGAAGCCAAGATGAACAGAGCTGGGATCAGGAAAGACTTTGCTACCTACCCCGGTGTCATCCTGGGGACGGATAAGAATGGCGTATTTTTGAATGTGCTTGATGCAAATCTAGCTGTGAAGTGTACAACTGGGGCACAACTGCTGCCACTGAAGGGGTGGGTGTGTGTGGGCCCAATTTTTGGAAAAAAGGGAGACTCCGCTTGGAGTAACCCTTGCTTGCTGTGTTTTTAAAAGAAGCCAAGATGAACAGAGCTGGGATCAGGAAAGACTTTGCTACCTACCCCGGTGTCATCCTGGGGACGGATAAGAATGGCGTATTTTTGAATGTGCTTGATGCAAATCAAAACATCCTGTTTGCAACTAGGGCCCAAGTGCTGCCACTGATGGGGTGGGTGTCTGTGTGGCCCAATTTTTGGAAAAAAGGGAGACTCCGCTTGGAGTAACCCTTGCTTGCTGTGTTTTTAAAAGAAGCCAAGATGAACAGAGCTGGGATCAGGAAAGACTTTGCTACCTACCCCGGTGTCATCCTGGGGACGGATAAGAATGGCGTATTTTTGAATGTGCTTGATGCAAATCTAGCTGTGAAGTGTACAACTGGGGCACAACTGCTGCCACTGAAGGGGTGGGTGTGTGTGGGCCCAATTTTTGGAAAAAAGGGAGACTCCGCTTGGAGTAACCCTTGCTTGCTGTGTTTTTAAAAGAAGCCAAGATGAACAGAGCTGGGATCAGGAAAGACTTTGCTACCTACCCCGGTGTCATCCTGGGGACGGATAAGAATGGCGTATTTTTGAATGTGCTTGATGCAAATCAAAACATCCTGTTTGCAACTAGGGCCCAAGTGCTGCCACTGATGGGGTGGGTGTCTGTGTGGCCCAATTTTTGGAAAAAAAGGGAGACTCCGCTTGGAGTAACCCTTGCTTACATTGTTTTTAAAAGAAGCCAAGATGAACAAGTCATGGATCAGCAAAGACTTTATCTACGTACCCCGGTGTCATCCTGGGGACGGATAAGAATGGCGTATTTTTGAATGTGCTTGATGCAAATCAAAACATCCTGTTTGCAACTAGGGCCCAAGTGCTGCCACTGATGGGGTGGGTGTCTGTGTGGCCCAATTTTTGGAAAAAAGGGAGACTCCGCTTGGAGTAACCCTTGCTTGCTGTGTTTTTAAAAGAAGCCAAGATGAACAGAGCTGGGATCAGGAAAGACTTTGCTACCTACCCCGGTGTCATCCTGGGGACGGATAAGAATGGCGTATTTTTGAATGTGCTTGATGCAAATCTAGCTGTGAAGTGTACAACTGGGGCACAACTGCTGCCACTGAAGGGGTGGGTGTGTGTGGGCCCAATTTTTGGAAAAAAGGGAGACTCCGCTTGGAGTAACCCTTGCTTGCTGTGTTTTTAAAAGAAGCCAAGATGAACAGAGCTGGGATCAGGAAAGACTTTGCTACCTACCCCGGTGTCATCCTGGGGACGGATAAGAATGGCGTATTTTTGAATGTGCTTGATGCAAATCAAAACATCCTGTTTGCAACTAGGGCCCAAGTGCTGCCACTGATGGGGTGGGTGTCTGTGTGGCCCAATTTTTGGAAAAAAGGGAGACTCCGCTTGGAGTAACCCTTGCTTGCTGTGTTTTTAAAAGAAGCCAAGATGAACAGAGCTGGGATCAGGAAAGACTTTGCTACCTACCCCGGTGTCATCCTGGGGACGGATAAGAATGGCGTATTTTTGAATGTGCTTGATGCAAATCTAGCTGTGAAGTGTACAACTGGGGCACAACTGCTGCCACTGAAGGGGTGGGTGTGTGTGGGCCCAATTTTTGGAAAAAAGGGAGACTCCGCTTGGAGTAACCCTTGCTTGCTGTGTTTTTAAAAGAAGCCAAGATGAACAGAGCTGGGATCAGGAAAGACTTTGCTACCTACCCCGGTGTCATCCTGGGGACGGATAAGAATGGCGTATTTTTGAATGTGCTTGATGCAAATCAAAACATCCTGTTTGCAACTAGGGCCCAAGTGCTGCCACTGATGGGGTGGGTGTCTGTGTGGCCCAATTTTTGGAAAAAAAGGGAGACTCCGCTTGGAGTAACCCTTGCTTACATTGTTTTTAAAAGAAGCCAAGATGAACAAGTCATGGATCAGCAAAGACTTTATCTACGTACCCCGGTGTCATCCTGGGGACGGATAAGAATGGCGTATTTTTGAATGTGCTTGATGCAAATCAAAACATCCTGTTTGCAACTAGGGCCCAAGTGCTGCCACTGATGGGGTGGGTGTCTGTGTGGCCCAATTTTTGGAAAAAAGGGAGACTCCGCTTGGAGTAACCCTTGCTTGCTGTGTTTTTAAAAGAAGCCAAGATGAACAGAGCTGGGATCAGGAAAGACTTTGCTACCTACCCCGGTGTCATCCTGGGGACGGATAAGAATGGCGTATTTTTGAATGTGCTTGATGCAAATCTAGCTGTGAAGTGTACAACTGGGGCACAACTGCTGCCACTGAAGGGGTGGGTGTGTGTGGGCCCAATTTTTGGAAAAAAGGGAGACTCCGCTTGGAGTAACCCTTGCTTGCTGTGTTTTTAAAAGAAGCCAAGATGAACAGAGCTGGGATCAGGAAAGACTTTGCTACCTACCCCGGTGTCATCCTGGGGACGGATAAGAATGGCGTATTTTTGAATGTGCTTGATGCAAATCTAGCTGTGAAGTGTACAACTGGGGCACAACTGCTGCCACTGAAGGGGTGGGTGTGTGTGGGCCCAATTTTTGGAAAAAAGGGAGACTCCGCTTGGAGTAACCCTTGCTTGCTGTGTTTTTAAAAGAAGCCAAGATGAACAGAGCTGGGATCAGGAAAGACTTTGCTACCTACCCCGGTGTCATCCTGGGGACGGATAAGAATGGCGTATTTTTGAATGTGCTTGATGCAAATCAAAACATCCTGTTTGCAACTAGGGCCCAAGTGCTGCCACTGATGGGGTGGGTGTCTGTGTGGCCCAATTTTTGGAAAAAAAGGGAGACTCCGCTTGGAGTAACCCTTGCTTACATTGTTTTTAAAAGAAGCCAAGATGAACAAGTCATGGATCAGCAAAGACTTTATCTACGTACCCCGGTGTCATCCTGGGGACGGATAAGAATGGCGTATTTTTGAATGTGCTTGATGCAAATCAAAACATCCTGTTTGCAACTAGGGCCCAAGTGCTGCCACTGATGGGGTGGGTGTCTGTGTGGCCCAATTTTTGGAAAAAAGGGAGACTCCGCTTGGAGTAACCCTTGCTTGCTGTGTTTTTAAAAGAAGCCAAGCTGAACAGAGCTGGGATCAGGAAAGACTTTGCTACCTACCCCGGTGTCATCCTGGGGACGGATAAGAATGGCGTATTTTTGAATGTGCTTGATGCAAATCTAGCTGTGAAGTGTACAACTGGGGCACAACTGCTGCCACTGAAGGGGTGGGTGTGTGTGGGCCCAATTTTTGGAAAAAAGGGAGACTCCGCTTGGAGTAACCCTTGCTTGCTGTGTTTTTAAAAGAAGCCAAGATGAACAGAGCTGGGATCAGGAAAGACTTTGCTACCTACCCCGGTGTCATCCTGGGGACGGATAAGAATGGCGTATTTTTGAATGTGCTTGATGCAAATCTAGCTGTGAAGTGTACAACTGGGGCACAACTGCTGCCACTGAAGGGGTGGGTGTGTGTGGGCCCAATTTTTGGAAAAAAGGGAGACTCCGCTTGGAGTAACCCTTGCTTGCTGTGTTTTTTTTTCCAAAACGTTTTTTATTGATTTTTCAAATTTGTAAAAACATGACAAGTATCATTGCAAAAGAAGAACATTCGTCTGACAAAATGTGACATAGAGGTGGGTGATACCCCAATTTGGAGTTCCATGTTGCTGTTCGATTTAAGATAGTATACAGTAACATTAAACCAAAACATAGGTAATGAAATATAATATAACATATGCAATACAATTCGTTAAATCTCTGTGTCGTCCCTGAATGATTTCAATTTTGCTAGCGTGTCTTGGTATTCCCAACCGTCTCGTCTCCCCCTCCCGCCAGAGCCCCCTCCTAGGTGATTCTCAGTTTACCCAGGCTGTCCTGAATATCGCTCAGGATATACCACTCTGAGTGAACAAAAGGTGCCATCAGGTTAATTATTTCTCCCTGTGTGAATTGGCTTTCAATAAAATGTCTCCATCTCACAAAAAACTTGGCTGTCAACCCATCTTTATCCCTCTCCGCTTCTAGTTTTTCCCACCTCAGAAGGTTGTGTAGTTCGCCCACAACCTCCTTTATGGATGGGCCCTCCCTTTGAATCCAGTGTTTTAAGATGCAACGCTTAGCTATCATGGCTATGTCATGCATTATTGCGTATTTCCTCTTTTCCGGCGTGTTCGGTCCTCCTCCTACTCCTCCCTCAAAGGAGTGGAAAATCCACACCATTAAGTCTAGTTTGCTGAAAATTCCCCATGTTGACTGGGCAAATAGTCTGACTTGGTTCCAGAACCTAGCGATTGTCTCACATTCCCATAGCCCATGTAGCATATCCGTTTTTTCTTTTTGACACTTAGGACACCACCTATCCCTACCTGGTATGTTGAAACCTATAATGGCCCTATGTAGAATTCTGAATTGAGTGTCTCTCCATCTCTCATTGGTAATATGTTTCCGCACTTGTACCCATCCTCTCAGTATATCATCCACCACTTCTTCCCTTCCCAATTGTTTCCCCCACGCTTTTAAAGTCCGACTATCCTCCCGTGAGATAAGCACCCCCCTTAGCGATCGATAAATTTTAGAGACATTTATACTTGTTACATCACATTCCAGTAACTCATCAATCGAACTTCTGTTCAGCTCTCTTCCAACCACACCCAGGTCTCCTATTATTCCATGTTTCAATTGTTCATACTGGATGACATGTGAGCTATTAAGGTTGTACTTATCCAACACTTCCCGACCTGTCATCCACCTCCTGTCCTCCACATTCATAACATCTATCATTCTCCTGACTCCCCTCTCTTTCCATCTAGTAAATAGCTTGTTTTCTCGTCCCAGGGGAAAATTTGGGAATGCCCAGGGGTTCAAGTACTTGGACACTTTCCATGAGAGCCCCAGTTTTTTCCTTACCGACTTCCATGTTAGCATGGTGTCTCGGAATATAATTGAGTTCCTTATGTGCCCTTCAACCCTGGATAGTGGGGAGTGTAGAATGGACGTCAGATCCCACGGTGACGCATATTTAGTTTCCATCGCATGATCTGAGTGCCTACTCGTTCCTCTCACCCAATCAATTACATGCCTCATGATACATACAAGATTATACCCTTGGACATCTGGAAAGTTTAGACCTCCCTCCTCTGCTGACTTCATCAGCGTACGCAGCTTTATTCTGGGTTTCCTTCCCCTCCACAGAAATTCTGTATACGCGGAGTTGAGCTTATTCACATCCTTTAGTTTTAGCAATAGCGGGATTGTCTGGAAGGGATACAGCAGCCTAGGAAAGCTCATCATTTTTATCAGGTGGCATCTTGCCAGTAATGGAAGTGGCAGACCTTTCCATCCCTTTAATTGAACTGTAATTTTCCTGATTAGCGGTCCATAATTCAAGTTATAGATTGTTTCCACCGATCTTCCTATATGCACTCCCAGGTATTTAATTGAAGATTGTGCTATAGGAATTCCACATAGACAGCCATCCCTTATTTGTCCCCCCATTGTCCCATGATGCCCCTTTAGGAACATGATCTCGCATTTTTTTTTGTTCAGTTTGAAACCGGAGAATGAGCCAAATTTTTCAATCAAGGCAAGAGTCTGTGGCAAATCCGCACCGGGGTCCCCCATATAAAGTATGATGTCATCAGCAAAAAGCGCTGTCTTTACTTCTGAACCCCTTATCTTGATTCCTTTAAAGCTATTTTGTCCCTGTAGTATTCTTGACAACGGCTCGATTGCCAGGTTGAATAAAAGAGGAGATAATGGGCAGCCCTGTCTTGTTCCCTTCATCAAAGGGAACACGTCTGATAGAAAGCTCGGAGTGTGTACCCTAGCTCCCGAGTTGGCATAAAGGTTTCTAATGTAAAGTCTCATCTTGCCTACAATCCCTATGGCCTCCATTACCCTGTCTAACCACCCCCAATTTACATTATCAAACGCTTTTTCTGCGTCAAGTGTAACTAGGGCAGGTCTAGCCCCTCCCTCAGTGAGACCCAGTCTAACCGCGTCTACCACTAGAATTGTCTTTCGGATATTGGTAACGGCATTTCTCCCCTTAATAAACCCCACCTGGTGATTCGTAATGATCCTAGGTAAGATCTCGGCCAGTCTATTAGCCATGATCTTGGACATAATTTTTAAATCCTGATTTATGAGCGATATAGGTCTATAACTAGAGGGATCATCCAGGTCCTTGGTTCCCTTGGGGAGTAATTTAATATATGCTATGTTGGAATTTTTGGGTATTTCCGCCCCTCCCAGGAAAGCATTAAAGACTGAGGTTAGATCCGGCGAGATCAGATCCTTCAGAGCCTTATAGAATTCACTATTGAAACCGTCAGGTCCCGGTGCCTTGTTGGTGTTAAGCTCCCCAATTGTTCTCGTCACCTCCTCTACTGTGATATCTGCGTTTAAGGCACTCAAATCTTCCTCCGTCAAGCTAGGCATTTGGGCTTGTCTTAGCCACTCTGCCTCATCAGTCATGTCGTTATTCCCTGACCCATATAGTTTTCTATAGTAATCTCCCAACAGTTTATTAATGTCCTTAGGATCCGTAGTCACCTCTCCCCCCTTTGTTTTCAGTTTAGAGATCACTGTCATCTTTCTGCTGCCCCTTGCCAGATTGGCCAACATCCTTCCCGCCTTGTTGCCAAACCTATGTAAGTCAACCTCCTTGTGCGACCAGAATAGTTGTTCCTTTTTTTTGGCCCATTCGTCAAATCCCTCTTTTGCCTCCAACCATCTGCCTTTTGTCATGGGAGATCTATTTGTCACATAATTTGTATATGCTACCCGTACTGCTTCACTATGGAAATTATAATTCTCATTGGTTTTCCGTTTGATCATGGCTGCGTACCCCACCAGACGGCCCCTTAGGACCGCTTTTGCCGTTTCCCAAAATATCACTGGGGACTCTCTATGTTCCTTATTGTCCTCTGCGAATTCTCCCCACCACTCCTGTAGCACCTTATGGAAATTATCTTGCCTGAGAAGGAACGATGGGAATCTCCATATGATATCTGTACCTCTCCTGAATTTCTCTCTAATGCCCAATCTCACCGGACTATGATCAGAGATCACCATATTCTCTATCACACAATCTTGCGTTCCACTCAGTAAGTCTTGCGAGATCCAGAACTGATCGCTTGCTGTGTTTTTAAAAGAAGCCAAGATGAACAGAGCTGGGATCAGGAAAGACTTTGCTACCTACCCCGGTGTCATCCTGGGGACGGATAAGAATGGCGTATTTTTGAATGTGCTTGATGCAAATCAAAACATCCTGTTTGCAACTAGGGCCCAAGTGCTGCCACTGATGGGGTGGGTGTCTGTGTGGCCCAATTTTTGGAAAAAAGGGAGACTCCGCTTGGAGTAACCCTTGCTTGCTGTGTTTTTAAAAGAAGCCAAGATGAACAGAGCTGGGATCAGGAAAGACTTTGCTACCTACCCCGGTGTCATCCTGGGGACGGATAAGAATGGCGTATTTTTGAATGTGCTTGATGCAAATCTAGCTGTGAAGTGTACAACTGGGGCACAACTGCTGCCACTGAAGGGGTGGGTGTGTGTGGGCCCAATTTTTGGAAAAAAGGGAGACTCCGCTTGGAGTAACCCTTGCTTGCTGTGTTTTTAAAAGAAGCCAAGATGAACAGAGCTGGGATCAGGAAAGACTTTGCTACCTACCCCGGTGTCATCCTGGGGACGGATAAGAATGGGGTATTTTTGAATGTGCTTGATGCAAATCAAAACATCCTGTTTGCAACTAGGGCCCAAGTGCTGCCACTGATGGGGTGGGTGTCTGTGTGGCCCAATTTTTGGAAAAAAGGGAGACTCCGCTTGGAGTAACCCTTGCTTGCTGTGTTTTTAAAAGAAGCCAAGATGAACAGAGCTGGGATCAGGAAAGACTTTGCTACCTACCCCGGTGTCATCCTGGGGACGGATAAGAATGGCGTATTTTTGAATGTGCTTGATGCAAATCTAGCTGTGAAGTGTACAACTGGGGCACAACTGCTGCCACTGAAGGGGTGGGTGTGTGTGGGCCCAATTTTTGGAAAAAAGGGAGACTCCGCTTGGAGTAACCCTTGCTTGCTGTGTTTTTAAAAGAAGCCAAGATGAACAGAGCTGGGATCAGGAAAGACTTTGCTACCTACCCCGGTGTCATCCTGGGGACGGATAAGAATGGCGTATTTTTGAATGTGCTTGATGCAAATCAAAACATCCTGTTTGCAACTAGGGCCCAAGTGCTGCCACTGATGGGGTGGGTGTCTGTGTGGCCCAATTTTTGGAAAAAAAGGGAGACTCCGCTTGGAGTAACCCTTGCTTACATTGTTTTTAAAAGAAGCCAAGATGAACAAGTCATGGATCAGCAAAGACTTTATCTACGTACCCCGGTGTCATCCTGGGGACGGATAAGAATGGCGTATTTTTGAATGTGCTTGATGCAAATCAAAACATCCTGTTTGCAACTAGGGCCCAAGTGCTGCCACTGATGGGGTGGGTGTGTGTGTGGCCCAATTTTTGGAAAAAAGGGAGACTCCGCTTGGAGTAACCCTTGCTTGCTGTGTTTTTAAAAGAAGCCAAGATGAACAGAGCTGGGATCAGGAAAGACTTTGCTACCTACCCCGGTGTCATCCTGGGGACGGATAAGAATGGCGTATTTTTGAATGTGCTTGATGCAAATCTAGCTGTGAAGTGTACAACTGGGGCACAACTGCTGCCACTGAAGGGGTGGGTGTGTGTGGGCCCAATTTTTGGAAAAAAGGGAGACTCCGCTTGGAGTAACCCTTGCTTGCTGTGTTTTTAAAAGAAGCCAAGATGAACAGAGCTGGGATCAGGAAAGACTTTGCTACCTACCCCGGTGTCATCCTGGGGACGGATAAGAATGGCGTATTTTTGAATGTGCTTGATGCAAATCTAGCTGTGAAGTGTACAACTGGGGCACAACTGCTGCCACTGAAGGGGTGGGTGTGTGTGGGCCCAATTTTTGGAAAAAAGGGAGACTCCGCTTGGAGTAACCCTTGCTTGCTGTGTTTTTAAAAGAAGCCAAGATGAACAGAGCTGGGATCAGGAAAGACTTTGCTACCTACCCCGGTGTCATCCTGGGGACGGATAAGAATGGCGTATTTTTGAATGTGCTTGATGCAAATCAAAACATCCTGTTTGCAACTAGGGCCCAAGTGCTGCCACTGATGGGGTGGGTGTCTGTGTGGCCCAATTTTTGGAAAAAAAGGGAGACTCCGCTTGGAGTAACCCTTGCTTGCTGTGTTTTTAAAAGAAGCCAAGATGAACAGAGCTGGGATCAGGAAAGACTTTGCTACCTACCCCGGTGTCATCCTGGGGACGGATAAGAATGGCGTATTTTTGAATGTGCTTGATGCAAATCTAGCTGTGAAGTGTACAACTGGGGCACAACTGCTGCCACTGAAGGGGTGGGTGTGTGTGGGCCCAATTTTTGGAAAAAAGGGAGACTCCGCTTGGAGTAACCCTTGCTTGCTGTGTTTTTAAAAGAAGCCAAGATGAACAGAGCTGGGATCAGGAAAGACTTTGCTACCTACCCCGGTGTCATCCTGGGGACGGATAAGAATGGCGTATTTTTGAATGTGCTTGATGCAAATCAAAACATCCTGTTTGCAACTAGGGCCCAAGTGCTGCCACTGATGGGGTGGGTGTCTGTGTGGCCCAATTTTTGGAAAAAAAGGGAGACTCCGCTTGGAGTAACCCTTGCTTGCTGTGTTTTTAAAAGAAGCCAAGATGAACAGAGCTGGGATCAGGAAAGACTTTGCTACCTACCCCGGTGTCATCCTGGGGACGGATAAGAATGGCGTATTTTTGAATGTGCTTGATGCAAATCTAGCTGTGAAGTGTACAACTGGGGCACAACTGCTGCCACTGAAGGGGTGGGTGTGTGTGGGCCCAATTTTTGGAAAAAAGGGAGACTCCGCTTGGAGTAACCCTTGCTTGCTGTGTTTTTAAAAGAAGCCAAGATGAACAGAGCTGGGATCAGGAAAGACTTTGCTACCTACCCCGGTGTCATCCTGGGGACGGATAAGAATGGCGTATTTTTGAATGTGCTTGATGCAAATCAAAACATCCTGTTTGCAACTAGGGCCCAAGTGCTGCCACTGATGGGGTGGGTGTCTGTGTGGCCCAATTTTTGGAAAAAAGGGAGACTCCGCTTGGAGTAACCCTTGCTTGCTGTGTTTTTAAAAGAAGCCAAGATGAACAGAGCTGGGATCAGGAAAGACTTTGCTACCTACCCCGGTGTCATCCTGGGGACGGATAAGAATGGCGTATTTTTGAATGTGCTTGATGCAAATCTAGCTGTGAAGTGTACAACTGGGGCACAACTGCTGCCACTGAAGGGGTGGGTGTGTGTGGGCCCAATTTTTGGAAAAAAGGGAGACTCCGCTTGGAGTAACCCTTGCTTGCTGTGTTTTTAAAAGAAGCCAAGATGAACAGAGCTGGGATCAGGAAAGACTTTGCTACCTACCCCGGTGTCATCCTGGGGACGGATAAGAATGGCGTATTTTTGAATGTGCTTGATGCAAATCAAAACATCCTGTTTGCAACTAGGGCCCAAGTGCTGCCACTGATGGGGTGGGTGTCTGTGTGGCCCAATTTTTGGAAAAAAGGGAGACTCCGCTTGGAGTAACCCTTGCTTGCTGTGTTTTTAAAAGAAGCCAAGATGAACAGAGCTGGGATCAGGAAAGACTTTGCTACCTACCCCGGTGTCATCCTGGGGACGGATAAGAATGGCGTATTTTTGAATGTGCTTGATGCAAATCAAAACATCCTGTTTGCAACTAGGGCCCAAGTGCTGCCACTGATGGGGTGGGTGTCTGTGTGGCCCAATTTTTGGAAAAAAGGGAGACTCCGCTTGGAGTAACCCTTGCTTGCTGTGTTTTTAAAAGAAGCCAAGATGAACAGAGCTGGGATCAGGAAAGACTTTGCTACCTACCCCGGTGTCATCCTGGGGACGGATAAGAATGGCGTATTTTTGAATGTGCTTGATGCAAATCAAAACATCCTGTTTGCAACTAGGGCCCAAGTGCTGCCACTGATGGGGTGGGTGTCTGTGTGGCCCAATTTTTGGAAAAAAGGGAGACTCCGCTTGGAGTCACCTTGCGGTGTTTTACATGATTTTAGAAGGGCGTGCCATGCCTATATCTGTGTGTCCTCCTCTTTTTCCTTGTCCAGCTGTTTTGTTTTCGCATGAGTATATGTCCTTGTCACTTTCCAATGTGTTTGAGTTGTTTGTCACCTTTAGGACACCTTTGAGGGTGTTTTCTAGGTGTTTTTCTGTGTTTGTGATTGCCTGCCATTGTTTCCTATGCAGTTCGAGTTCGGTTCGTCGAATGTTCGACGAACCGAACTCGAACGGGAGGTCCGTTCGACGAACCAACCTCGAGCCGAACCGCGACCGGTTCGCTCATCTCTAGTGTGCAGCGAGGATGACTTACTTAAAAATTGGTTAAAGCCAGTGACTCGATAAGTCTGCTGACCAGGATAAGTGCGACAAATATTACTGTATCCTTTTTCACAGGATCCCCTATTGTTCCATCAGGATAAATGGACTTATAGGAGGGGTTATGCCTTTGGGCCTACTAAAAAACAAACAGAGAAAAGAGAAAAAAGTCTCTTAGGGCAACATACAGATGGCACAGGGTCACTATGACATGGATGGTAGTAAGCAAATAGAAAGAACCTGATTCTTCCTTAATGAACAATGGCCCAACAGATGTATATTAATCTCCAATTTAAATGAAGAGAGAATCTGCAATGTACAATCAAAATTTCACCGTTAGAGCCATGATGGAGCAAAGGGCCATCCCCCAAATGGCAATTATATCTACCCTTTGCAACCAATGTGTCAAGGTAGGGGTTGTTCCAGCCTGATTCCTGGAGAATTTTCACCACAAGGTTCCTGTATGTGAAACAAAAGAGTCTCCATCATACCCCCATTTTATATATCAACATGCGTAATTTCTTAAGCAGCAGAGATGGCACAGGGTCACTATGACATGGATGGTAGTAAAGAAATAACCTGATTCTTCCTTAATGAACAGGGGCCCAACGGATGTATATTAATCTCCAATTTAAATGAAGAGAGAATCTGTAATGTACAATCATAATTTCACCGTTAGAGCCATGCTGGAGCAGAGGGCCATATCCCAAAAGGCAATTATATCTACCCTTTGAAACCAATGTGTCAAGGTAGGAATGGTTCCAGCCTGATTCCTGGAGAATTTTCACCACAAGGCTCCTATATGTGAAACAAAGGAGTCTCCATCATCCCCCATTTTATATATCAACATGCATAAATTCTTAGGTGGCAAAAGTATACCTGCAAGAGAAAAGATGCCATCCAGGGACCATCTATGTGGTCATAGTAGACAAACTGCTACAATCAGCAATAAGTGATAGGCCACCGGTAGAAGGGAGAGAAAAATATATACCTGTAATGAAAAGGACTTACTTTTTAGTCCCAGGTATTAAGAGGTACTAAAGTCACACCTGTTATAGGTCAGACCTACAAAAGCAGACTAAATCAGTATCAATGGGGTGCCCCTTTGATCATACAAATCATTCACCCCTCCTGATTTGGGGGGAAGGTACATACCCAAAGCAGTCCTCTAGACAACTCCACCTGCAAAGACCCTATCCGGGTCCCGAGTGCCGATACACATCTGAAACGCAGGGAGTGATGCTGGAAATCCAGTGTATTGCCTGTATCCTGTGCGATGTCGGTGTCCTGCACATGGATCCATTATGAAGGGGTATTTAAACTCACCGCGTCCCGGAAGTTGGGGGCGGAGTAATCATCCCTTCCCTGCTTGCTTTAAGAGTGACAGGAAGAAAGATCCTATAGAAACACAGGATCTACTAATGATATGAACGATCACGCCCACTTCCTGTTCGCGTTATAATTGAAAGGAGAATGATCCTATCAAGATCAAGAATCTAACTCTTGGCATGATGGTAACACCCACCTCTTGTTCCCAAGCAGTTTTAGCAGGGCGAATGTTAATCGTCCTATGCAAATAAAGAAATGATCGGGATCATGCGTCATATGAGTGTCGTTTCGTTAAACCAACCCGCTTGTTTTGCTGGATTGACTAGCAAATACGAAGTCGCCCCATACGTCTCACATAATGGAATGCCTGTTGTAATGTATACATAATATGGCAAGCAGGGATGAACGTCATCCCTGATCAGATTAAACATTCCAAAGTCAGTAAGGACCACGGAGGGAGGCGGGTTCACAGGACCCAGGGGAATAGAAAGGACATTAGTATTAAAAAGACGTAATACTGTCTCCCTTATACATTTCAGCACGTATTGGAATAGTAGATAATACGTGCTGAAGGGAGCACACCAATGTTGGGGATTATTTCTCCGTTGGTAAAACTCTTGTCAGGTATCCCCCATATATCTCCAGTACTTTTAGGAGAAACCCTTAGTCGTGCCCTTTAGTGACCTATGGCTTATTTAGGACCCCCCCCCCTATTTTTTTATTTGAATAATTTTATATATATATATATTTATAAGTCCTAATCCATCAATAACACTACATAAGGTCCAAGGAAAATTGAAAATATTGTATATGAAAAATAGAAAAGAAATGAAAAGAAAAAAGATGGGTATGGATGACCCACATAGGAATTGATATCAAAGCTTTCTATCAGTTATAACAACCCTTTTCCAGATTAGATGAAGCTGACATAGCTAATGTTTTCATTCAGTCCCCCCGGGGAGACTACACCTAGCAAAAAATTCCATCTTGCCTCACGGTGCAAGATGGTTCTATCCCAGTCTCCTCCACGTACCGGTTTTTTAACCACCTCTATGACCTGAAAAGAGATGCTTCTAGTATCACCATTATGGTACTCATTTACATGCCGTGAGATGGCCGTGTCCCTTTTGTGGCTGATATCACCAAGGTGCTCTCCAATCCTCACCTGCAGCTGCCTCCTGGTTTTGCCAACATATCCCAGGGGGCAGCTGCAGGTACAGAGATAGACCACCCCCTGGGTCCTGCAATTAGCAAAGTCTCTAATCTTAAAGACCCTGCCAGTCCCCTGCTAAAACTGCTTGGGAACAAGAGGTGGGTGTTACCATCATGCCAAGAGTTAGATTCTTGATCTTGATAGGATCATTCTCCTTTCAATTATAACGCGAACAGGAAGTGGGCGTGATCGTTCATATCATTAGTAGATCCTGTGTTTCTATAGGATCTTTCTTCCTGTCACTCTTAAAGCAAGCAGGGAAGGGATGATTACTCCGCCCCCAACTTCCGGGAAGCGGTGAGTTTAAATACCCCTTCATAATGGATCCATGTGCAGGACACCGACATCGCACAGGATACAGGCAATACACTGTATTTCCAGCATCACTCCCTGCGTTTCAGATGTGTATCGGCACTCGGGATCCGGATAGGGTCTTTGCAGGTGGAGTTGTCTAGAGGACTGCTTTGGGTATGTACCTTCCCCCCAAATCCGGAGGGGTGAATGATTTGTATGATCAAAGGGGCACCCCATTGATACTGATTTAGTCTGCTTTTGTAGGTCTGACCTATAACAGGTGTGACTTTAGTACCTCTTAATACCTGGGACTAAAAAGTAAGTCCTTTTCATTACAGGTATATATTTTTCTCTCCCTTCTACCGGTGGCCTATCACTTATTGCTGATTGTAGCAGTTTGTCTACTATGACCACATAGATGGTCCCTGGATGGCATCTTTTCTCTTGCAGGTATACTTTTGCCACCTAAGAATTTATGCATGTTGATATATAAAATGGGGGATGATGGAGACTCCTTTGTTTCACATATAGGAGCCTTGTGGTGAAAATTCTCCAGGAATCAGGCTGGAACCATTCCTACCTTGACACATTGGTTTCAAAGGGTAGATATAATTGCCTTTTGGGATATGGCCCTCTGCTCCAGCATGGCTCTAACGGTGAAATTATGATTGTACATTACAGATTCTCTCTTCATTTAAATTGGAGATTAATATACATCCGTTGGGCCCCTGTTCATTAAGGAAGAATCAGGTTATTTCTTTACTACCATCCATGTCATAGTGACCCTGTGCCATCTCTGCTGCTTAAGAAATTACGCATGTTGATATATAAAATGGGGGTATGATGGAGACTCTTTTGTTTCACATACAGGAACCTTGTGGTGAAAATTCTCCAGGAATCAGGCTGGAACAACCCCTACCTTGACACATTGGTTGCAAAGGGTAGATATAATTGCCATTTGGGGCATGGCCCTTTGCTCCATCATGGCTCTAACGGTGAAATTTTGATTGTACATTGCAGATTCTCTCTTCATTTAAATTGGAGATTAATATACATCCGTTGGGCCATTGTTCATTAAGGAAGAATCAGGTTCTTTCTATTTGCTTACTACCATCCATGTCATAGTGACCCTGTGCCATCTGTATGTTGCCCTAAGAGACTTTTTTCTCTTTTCTCTGTTTGTTTTTTAGTAGGCTCAAAGGCATAACCCCTCCTATAAGTCCATTTATCCTGATGGAACAATAGGGGATCCTGTGAAAAAGGATACAGTAATATTTGTCGCACTTATCCTGGTCAGCAGACTTATCGAGTCACTGGCTTTAACCAATTTTTAAGTAAGTCATCCTCGCTGCACACATTAGGTCAAGGAAGCATTTATATTCTTAAATTTGAATAGTGACACATGTCTGTCTTTCTTACAGGTGTCTTCTACTTAGTACCCCTGATGAACCCCCTTTCATTGCGTTAGAAGGGGGGGAAACGCATCGGGAGGAGCTGCAGGAGCCCGCTCGGCAGGCCCTGTCGCTCCGTTCTAACAAATATCAAGTTTGCAGATCGGATTATTTACTCAGCAAAAAAACCTACATTTAACGCTATTGTGTATTACATGTAGTTTGTCTTAAATACACTCTTGCACCTGGTTGTTGGTGGTGGACACAAGCCAGTAGAAAATAGGGATAGTGAGGGCCAGCCATCTGGAGCGGGGGGGTCCTAAACATTATGACACCCTCCGCTGGTAGGAAGGGTTATTTAAGGATCTAGATTAGGTTCTATGAAACCCGATACCTATCACTGATCTATTACTCATTCTCTCACGCCTTTCTATTTTTCAACTAAGCTTTCACTCACTTTGTATTTGTTTATTGTTGTCTGGAAGACATATGGTGTCTATATTTTAAATTAATACTATTAATAAAGATATTTATTTTGAGGTTTAGTTTATGTGGTTTTCTGCCCAATATTGACTTTGCAAGTAATTGCTGTTAAGCTGATCACTCTTTATGACATTCTGGAGTGTATGCAAATTGCCATTAGAAAAACTTAAGCAGTAGACTTTGTAAAAATTAATATTTGTAGCATTCTCAAAACTTTTGGCCATGACTGTATAGGACTGTTATTAACTAAGAATGGTGTCTTTGCCATTGTAATTCTATCATTAGTAAAAATGTTGAAAGACCATAAGAATAATGAAATTGTCAATTATTTAGGCACTCAGCTTATATATTGATGAACAATGTTGCTTTGTATCCAAAACATAGCTGCTTATTGACATTGTTCTACTTCTTAGAAATTAGGATTATAATGTGAAAATAATGATTGCATATTTTGTTGTACACTTGTTATTTGCCATAGTGTCTCTATTAATTTTCTTCACTCTGTCATTCATTCAGCCCTGTCCTGAATTATCCCATCATTGAAAGTGACTGAAAATGATATACTGTTCTGTTTCCTGTAGAAGGTCATTCATAATTACAGAAAAATAATGTTGATGTAATTTATAATTTTTCACTTTAATTTTTTCATTATACTGTTAGATTTATAGGTTTTGGTGTACAAACCTTTCTAACACTTAAAGGGAACCTTTCATCAGAAATTGTGCTTTAGTTTCCCCCTCTGCAGGTCCTGGGCTGCATTCTAGCAAGGTTCCTGTACTTTTTGTGGCCCCTTTTAAACCAAATTAAATACTTTATAAACTTGTACCTTTTGCTATGTAAATTTTGTAAATCGTCCATGGGGGCGGGCTCTCTGGTGACCATTGCTGTTCCTCCAGCAGATTTACGCCGCCCCCCCAACGCTGAATTTCATATCTCAGGACGCCGCCCCTGGGCGCCCGTGGTCCCGCGCATGCGCTGTGCGACTGTAGCTGGACTGTGCACTGTGTGCACGTGTGACCACTGGTGACGTTTTGCGCAGGCACGAGGTTATGGGCGGCGCTGTGAGTGTCATCAGCAAGTGCCGCCCATAACCTCGTGACCGCACTTTCCCCTCTTCCTCCAGCGTTCTGCACAAGCGCTTGCTGGCCAGATGACCCGACGTCACCTCTTTCCCATCTTGCCCTGCTGCAGGGTAAGATGGGAAGGAGGTGACGTCTGGTCATTTGGCCGGCGAGCGCTTGCGCAGAACGCTGGAGGCAGTGGGGGAAAGCGCGTCCACGAGATTATGGGCGGGCACTTGCGATGCAATCACAGCGCCGCCCATAATCTCGTGCTTGTGACACATGTCACCAGCGATCCTGGCGTGGGCGGCACCTCTGGCGCAGTGGGCAGCGTCCTGATGGATGAAATGGAGCGTGGGGGGGCGGCATCAATGTGCTGGAGGAACAGCAACGGTCAGCAGAGAGCCCGCCCCCATGGACGATTTACAAAATTTACATAGCAAAAGGTACAAGTTTATAAAGTATTTAATTTGGTTTAAAAGGGGCCACAAAAAGTACAGGAACCTTGCTAGAATGCAGCCCAGGAGCTGCAGAGGGGGAAACTTTTAGGTTTCAAGCTAAATTTCTGATGACAGGTTCCCATTAAACTCTTCAGCTTCTTTCCGATGTATGCCATTCTTGCATGGTGAAGCAAGGAATGCATTACCGCAAACCAACGTACCGTCAAGACCAAAAGTGTTGACATCCTGAAATTGTTTAACAAAATGAAGTGTTTCTCCTAGAAAATTAGTGCAATTACACGTTTTGTTATACACACGTTTATTTCCTTTGTGTGTATTGGAACAACAGAAAAAACATAGAAAAAGTATTAATTCCACACAACCGAAAAATGGTTGGGACAAAATGTAGCACCTTTCCAAAGTTGTGGTTAAACAACTTTGTTTCAAGCATATTATGACGTGCTTTTAACTCACCTGTGGCAAGAAAGAGTGTTGAGCAATATGAAAATAACACTTGATATCAGATAAAAAGGGACAAGTTAACAGTTTTTGCATTATGTGTCTGTGTGTGCCACACTAATCATGGAGATAAGGAGTAGAAGAGAACTATCTGAGGACTTGAGAACCATAATTGTTGGAAAATAAAACAACAATATCAAGGTTACAAGTCCATCTCCAGAAATTTTGATGTTCATTTGCCCATGGTGCGCAACATAATCAGGAAGTTTACAACCCATGGCACTGTAGCTAATCTCCCTTGACGTGGTCGTGAGAAAAAAATTGAAAGGTTGCAATGCAGGATCGTCCGATTGGTAGATAAGCAACTTCAATCAAGTTCCAAAGAAATTCAAGCTGTCTTGCAGGCTCAGGGTGCAGCAGTGTAAGCAGGAATTATCCCTCAACATTTGAATGTAATAAAGCACTATGGCTGGAGGACTCCACTGCTAACACAGGCATATAAAAACTAGACTACAGTTTTCTAAAATGTATGTAATCAAGCTAAAATCCTTTTGGAAAAGCATTTTGTGGATAGAAGAGACAAAGATAAAGCTTTTTGATGAAGCACATCATTCTACTGTTTACCTCTAATGGAATGGGACCTACAAGGAAAAGAACACAGTATTACCAGTCAAATATGGGGAAGATATTTCCCCATATTTGATATAACTACAAAGATATTTCGGGGTTGTTTTGCTGCCTCTGGCACTGGTTGACTTGTTTGTGTGTAAGTCATCATGATCTCTGAAGCTTAGCAAAGGATTTTGGGTGGCAATGTAGGGCCCAGTATCAGAAAGATGGGTTTGCGTCTTAGGTCATGAGTCTTCCAGCAGGACAATGACCACAAAAATACCTCAAGAAGTACTCAGAGATGAATGGAAACAAATCACTGGAAAGTTCTAAAGTTGCCAGCAATGGATCCAGATATAAATCCCAATTAACACCTGAGGATCTTAAAATTGCTGTTGGGAAAAGGCACCCTTCAAGCATGAGTCCTGAAGCAGTTTGCAAAAGAGTGGTCCAAAATTCCAGTTGAGAGGTTTTAGAAGCTTTCTGATTGTTATAGGAAGCTATTAATTGCAGTTATTTATTCCAAAGTGTGTGCAACCAAATATTTAGTTAAGAGTTCCAACAATTTTGTCCTGCCCATTTTGGGGGGTTTTATGTGAACTGTTGTCCAATTTGCCTTTTTATTCTTAGCTTTGTGTAAATATAAACATGTGTATAACTAAACATGTGTAATTGCAATCATTTTCTGGGAGAAATACTTAATTTTTTGGAACAATTTCAACGATACCAACATGTTCAGCCATGACTGTAAATGTTGAGCCAGCTTAATCATCAGTATATAATACAGCTGATGAACTGTTGCAATGGCTGGAATGGGTGCTGATCATGCTGATCATGGATGTTTTTTCCCTTAGATGCTTCTGTCAATAGTAGCAACTGCATGTGTTTATTTATTTTTACTTACAGAATTAGTAATAGAGGAGTCTCAGACCCCTACCCATTACGAATCTAGGTCTTAGTGGCAGCTGTGAGCTGTCATTAACCCTTTATATTACCGGTATGAACCTGGTGAAGTGCCAAGATTGTTGCATCTAATCGATGTGACAATTCTTGGTAGCTGCTGGCTGCTATTTTTAGGCTGGTGGCGCCCAATAACCATGAACCTCCCCAGCCTGCGAATACCAAGCCCTAACTGTTGGTTTTAGCTTGGCGAGGTATCAAAATTAGGGGGACCACACATTATTTTTTTTTAAATTATTTAGTTAAATCATTTTTAAAAAGCTACTTGGGATCCATTTTATTTTTATACACAGCCACAGTTTTATACACAGTACGTGTAAGCACTAGAGATGAGCGAACCGGTCGCGGTTCGGCTCGAGGTCGGTTCGCCGAACGGACGTCCCGTTCGAGTTCGGCTTGTCGAACGTTCGACGAACCGAACTCGAACTGCATAGGAAACAATGGCAGGCAATCACAAACACGTAAAAACACCTAGAAAACACCCTCAAAGGTGTCCAAAAGGTGACAAACAACTCACAACACAACACAAACACATGGGAAAGTGACAAGGAAATATACTCATGCGAAAACAAAAGAGCTGGACAAGGAAAAAGAGGAGGACACACAGATATATGAGTATATGCAAGGAAACATCGATGCCATTACTGTGCAACTTGAGCCCTGCTCATTTTAGGCTTCCAATCTGGATAAATTGCCTGAGATTGCCACGTACGCCTTGGGGATCTTGTCATGTCCTGCAGCCAGCGTTCTCTCGGAACCTGTCTTCAGTGCTGCTGGGGGTCTGCTGGCAGATAAGCACACGCGTCTGTCCACTGACAATGTGGACATGGCTCTCAGAGGACTTTTCTTCCCCTGGGTCAGCCAGGGGACGGGAAAGGCACGTGTATTTTTGAGAGTGCTTCATGCAAAGCATCTTTTTCTTTTTCAAAAGGGGGGTCAACTGATGCCAGTCAAGTGGGGTGTGTGTGGCCCAATTAGTGGCAACGAGGGAGACTGTGGTTGGAGTCCCCTCGCTGTGTTTCTAAAAGAACCAAGATGAACAAGTCATGGCTCTCAGAGGACTTTTCTTCCCCTGGGTCAGCCAGGGGACGGGAAAGGCACGCGTATTTTTGAGAGTGCTTCATGCAAAGCATCTTTTTCTTTTTCAAAAGGGGGGTCAACTGATGCCAGTCAAGTGGGGTGTGTGTGGCCCAATTAGTGGCAATGAGGGAGACTGTGGTTGGAGTCCCCTCGCTGTGTTTCTAAAAGAACCAAGATGAACAAGTCATGGCTCTCAGAGGACTTTTCTTCCCCTGGGTCAGCCAGGGGACGGGAAAGGCACGCGTATTTTTGAGAGTGCTTCATGCAAAGCATCTTTTTCTTTTTCAAAAGGGGGGTCAACTGATGCCAGTCAAGTGGGGTGTGTGTGGCCCAATTAGTGGCAATGAGGGAGACTGTGGTTGGAGTCCCCTCGCTGTGTTTCTAAAAGAACCAAGATGAACAAGTCATGGCTCTCAGAGGACTTTTCTTCCCCTGGTTCAGCCAGGGGACAGGAAAGGCACACGTATTTTTGAGATTGCTTCATGCAAAGCATCTTTTTCTTTTTCAAAAGGGGGGTCAACTGATGCCAGTCAAGTGGGGTGTGTGTGGCCCAATTAGTGGCAACGAGGGAGACTGTGGTTGGAGTCCCCTCGCTGTGTTTCTAAAAGAACCAAGATGAACAAGTCATGGCTCTCAGAGGACTTTTCTTCCCCTGGGTCAGCCAGGGGACGGGAAAGGCACACGTATTTTTGAGAGTGCTTCATGCAAAGCATCTTTTTCTTTTTCAAAAGGGGGGTCAACTGATGCCAGTCAAGTGGGGTGTGTGTGGCCCAATTAGTGGCAACAAGGGAGACTGTGGTTGGAGTCTCCTCGCTGTGTTTCTAAAAGAACCAAGATGAACAAGTCATGGCTCTCAGAGGACTTTTCTTCCCCTGGGTCAGCCAGGGGACGGGAAAGGCACGCGTATTTTTGAGAGTGCTTCATGCAAAGCATCTTTTTCTTTTTCAAAAGGGGGGTCAACTGATGCCAGTCAAGTGGGGTATGTGTGGCCCAATTAGTGGAAACGAGGGAGACTGTGGTTGGAATCCCCTCGCTGTGTTTCTAAAAGAACCAAGATGAACAAGTCATGGCTCTCAGAGGACTTTTCTTCCCCTGGGTCAGCCAGGGGACGGGAAAGGCACGCGTATTTTTGAGAGTGCTTCATGCAAAGCATCTTTTTCTTTTTCAAAAGGGGGGTCAACTGATGCCAGTCAAGTGGGGTGTGTGTGGCCCAATTAGTGGCAACGAGGGAGACTGTGGTTGGAGTCCCCTCGCTGTGTTTCTAAAAGAACCAAGATGAACAAGTCATGGCTCTCAGAGGACTTTTCTTCCCCTGGGTCAGCCAGGGGACGGGAAAGGCACGCGTATTTTTGAGAGTGCTTCATGCAAAGCATCTTTTTCTTTTTCAAAAGGGGGGTCAACTGATGCCAGTCAAGTGGGGTGTGTGTGGCCCAATTAGTGGCAACGAGGGAGACTGTGGTTGGAGTCCCCTCGCTGTGTTTCACATGATTTTCGAAGGGCATGACATGCCTAAGAGGTTGAGTTTCATCATCTGCAACTTGTTGGCAACAGAAAGGCTGCCTTTACACCCTTTTGAGACCGAGGATTTTTGAGACCTTATGCCCATTGCAGTGCCCCAAGAGCCGATGGCCAGTCGTCACTCCTTCTCCAAGAAAGGCGTGCCCGCGCTACCACAGTAGGTCGCACACAACCTCACCGATTCCTTGAGAAACTCTGTGTGTGACATGGTGCATTTCAACACAGATACTTGGACCAGTAAGCATGGACAGGGGAGTTACATGTTGCTGACTGGGCACTGGGTAACTATGGTGAGAGATGGAGAAGGGTTTGCTGTACAAGTCTTGCCGTCCCCACGACTTGTGTGTCAATCCTTCCTCTGTATGTAAAAGTTCCTCCACTGCTTCTGCCTCCTCAACCTCGTGTGGGTCCTCCAACTCGGCCCAAACCCTGTGTGGTCAGGCCACCCTTCCTTGTAACTGCGCCCAAGGAATCCCACACACCTCCTTACTATGCTGGCAGCAGAGCTCAAGGCCATCAGGCGGTCAAATGTTTACTTTGAAATGTAGGGGAAATGTGAGACACCGCTGAGGAATTGTGGACGGTTAGCTCTGGAGAGTGAGACCGAATTTCATCAATGGTTGTCTACACTCAACCAGCAGTCAGGGGAGGTCGGGTGCGACAATGATGCAAACCAGTCTGCGACCCTTCTTTAGGGCAATGTGACACACGTGCCTTGTATGGCTCACGTGTTGAACCTGGTTGTCCAGCAATTTTTAAAACACTATCCCGGCCTACATGGCCTTCTGCAGAGGGCACGGTGTAACGCCTGCCTGGATCGACAGTGTCGACACACTCAGATGGGTTGTAAAGGATAGGCTAGAGGCAAGCCACTCATCAAGCTGGACACCCAGAACCCTGAAACCCTTTAACCCCTATACAGTGCTTTGGAATTACACAGGGCCCAAGTTGATCAATACCTGTGGAAGGCTGCAGTTCCAGAGAATAGTAGTCATGCAGGGTCAAAAACATTAATTGAGGAAGAGGAACAGAATGGGATGGCCAGGACTTAATCAGAAAACAAGCAGAGGTGAAATGCGGATCGGCCAACGAGGTACATAAACAGCAAGCAGGAAACGTAGTCAGGTAACAAGCACACAAACTCATAAAACTGAACTGGGGGTAACAGTAACAAGAGGTTCATAGCTTTGTCTGGCAGTGGTCTGCAGACAGGAGGGGCCTAAAAAAGGGTGTAGTGTCTTCCCATTGGGACCAGAGTACAAATTGATTGAGTGGACTACGTTGGTGACTTAACAGCCGTGTGCGGCAATGATGCAAACCTGTCTGCAGCCCTTCGTCAGGGCAATGGGACACACGGGCCTTGTATGGCTCACGTGTTGAATCTGATTCTCCAGCAATTTTTAAAATACCATCCCGGCCTACATGGCCTTGTGCAGCGGGCACGCTGCTATGTGCTCACTTTCATCCTTCGCACCCAGCAGCTCAACAACTTTCATCGCTCCGGAAGTCTTAGAGTCTGGCAGTTAAACACCGGAAATGCGATGTTCCGACACGCAGGAATTGGAATCTGCACATGTTGCAGCGTGTGTGGCAGCACCTCAGAGACCTGCTGAAATACGGTATGACGTATAGCCTGGGATAACTTGATCCAGAGGTGGTGTAGATCACGCTGCTGGAGTGGTGTCAGATCAAGGACCTATGCACCCTTCTACACAGTTTACAAATGTCGACGAAGATGTTTAGCACTGGCAATGCCATTCTCAGCGTGACAATTCTGGTCATCTACATGATGGAGCACACTGTAAGCATTATTCGGAGTCAGGTATTGGTCCAAGAGGAAGGTGAGGAAGTACAGGAGGAGTCATATGCAGAAGGGATATTAAGATCTACAAGGTCCAGACGGTAAGCGGCACCTAGGCAGCAGTTATGGTGGGGGATAGGGATTAACAAAGGCGCATAGTATCAGCAAAAATTGTTGAGGAAGGTGCAGGAGCCATGAAGAAATGGAGGACGAACTTGCGATGGGCATGGAAGACTCAGCAGATGAGTGAGAGCTTGCTCACATTTCGGTTGTGCGAGGTTGGGGGGAGAGGGCAGAGGAAGGAGGCACGATTCTCACCTCTCTGCCACCAACACACCAAGGACTTGGTCCTAATGGATGCACAAGACACATGAGCGTCTTCTTGCTGCACTACCTACAACATGACCCTCGGATTGTAGAAATTCGAAGTAATGCTAACTACTGGGTTGCCACACTGTTAGATCCCCGGTACAAGACAAAATTTGGCGAAATAATTCCTGCCATAGAAAGGGACGCACGTGTACAGGAGTATCTTCAGAAGGTGGTACGCAATCTTTGATCTGCTTTTCCACTAAACACCAGTGCTGCACAGAGTGAATCTCAACGCTTTGTCATGGATAGGAGGAAATGGTCTTTTACTTGTCCACATCTGAGGGACCGAGGGATGGCTGCTGTGCTGAGATGGCATTGAGTACGGTGTCCCTGCAGAGTTGCACTTTTGGTCATATACAAAATGAGTTGAAAAAGGACAGATGCTGGTGGAAAGGGGAACAGGTGTGTTGGAAAGGGGAAAAAAGTTTTGGTCCGTGGGTTTGGTGATTAAGCAAAAGTAACATTTGATGAAGAAACACCATCTGTTACGGTGGGACTGGCAGATTTGGATAAGGTGGTATATACTATGTTACCGCTATATAACGAAAATTAATAAGACAAGAAAGAGAAAGGTATATATCCCCATCAGCAGTCAGTGTCCACCGTGCTCCCAGATGGAAAAGGAGAGGTTGGCAACTGGAAGGTTCGGTGGAGGATACAGAGCTGTGTGGCTATGAAACTAATAGTAGCCTGAACCAAGTTAGACGCCACTCGGATCTTGAGACTGGGAGCCCTGTTAGCGTCACAGGGTCCACACGCCCACCCAGCCCAGGAACTCCCTGTTAACATCACAACGGCCATTCAGTACACTGACCGTGTGCATTGGGGCCACACCTGTGGACAGCAGGCGCATCAGCAGCAGCAGGCCTGTTAATGCCACTTGGCTGCACAAGCAGGACTTGTAGGACAGGAGCTGGTCTTAACCGTTCTGCGTTACCAACTGTGGTGGCGGCCTGCATCGACGCCCTATCCCTGCCTACCTCTGGCCTAAAGCCGCAATGGGTTCAACACATGGAGGTGTGCTCTTTCGGAGCATAATAGAAGACTGCGCACCTCCTTGTTGTCTCCAGCCCCTTTTATAACCTGGGTCCGCCCCAAACCAGGGTGGACCACAATGCACCTCCTGGAGACAAAAGCAGAGTGATACGTCATGAGTGGCATAACTAGCGTCCTATTTTTAACCGCAACTTCAATGATGACCTCATGGCTGTCATGACCCAAACACCTCACCAGTCATCGTCTGACCATCAATAATAAAGTGACAAGTCATAGGGGCGGGCCTCTGCAAGCCATTTGGGAGTGGCCTGGCCACACCGTCAGGACACCTGATGCCCTGTGGTCTAAATGGGCCCCCCCACATCAGGGGCAGGGCCAAAGAGTTCATTACTGGACCTAGTTTCTGATGCAGTAAGTGCCTGACCATGGTCAGTTGCATGAAATACAGTCTCTGAGAAAAGACTATCAGCTTTAGCATGGTGTCTAGGCACAACACAGGACTTAGACCCGGCACGGAGTGCAAGTACCTGTGCAAAGAGGCTTTTCGCACTAAGTGTGGGAGCATGTGCTGTAGCTCGAAATGAAGACTTAGCCTCAGGAATGGCACAGTCAGGCTGAGCATACTCACTAGGCGAAACACTGGAGTTAGGCTGCGGCTGGGGTAAATCGGCACACGCATGCGCACTAGCTGCCTCTCCACACTTAGACGTGGAGGAGAAAGCAGCCAGCTGGACAACCCGAGGCACAGGCCTAAATGGCAGCTGATGCCTGGGCACAACTGAAACCGCAGCAGGCTGCTTGCGTTTAAGGCGTCACCGTTTTGTAACAACAAATACCATCCAAAAGAACAGGTGTACTTCTTCCCATGGATAATCTGATATGATCCCTTTTTTCATGGACACGACCATCGCTAACAAATGTAGATGAGGCCAAAACAGCAGCTGCTTCAATGGATCTGAAGTGCTCCATAAAGTGGCCTCTCCTCCACACCAATTTCAAGATCCCAAATACTCCATTCCTCTGTGGTGTCAATCCAATCACACTTGCTTCCTAACAGCTCTCAAGTTTCCACCAGCCCTGCTGAGTATGGGGTGACAGAGATGGTTGAGTTTGCATAGCTGTTCAGTCGCACTATAGCCTGGGAATCAGATGTCTGCTCCAAAGCTGCAATGAGTACAGACAAGGAAGTTATTATTATTTTTATTATTATTGATTTATAGAGCACCATTGATTCCATGGTGCTGTACATGAGAAGGGGGTTACATACAGAATACATATACAAGTAAGTATAAACAGACTGGTACAGAGGGAAGAGGGCCCTGCCCTTGCGGGATTACATTCTAAAGGATTTTTGGGAGGAGACAGTAGGAGGGGTTTAGGTTGAGCGTCAAGTACGTATGGTGGTGGTGTCATTGAAGGTTATAGTCATTTCTGAACAGATGAGTGTTCAGATTCAGTTTGAAACTTGCGGGTGTAGCAGATAATCTGACGTGTTGAGGTAGCGAGTTCCATGAGACAGGGGAAATGATCTGCGCAGATGGCCAGAAGCTTTGTGAGTGGGATCCAGGCCCCGATGAAGAAGGTGCTGAGCCTAATCTACACCCTCATTTCAAAAAAGTAAATCCTCCTGGTGGAGACAATGGGGAACATGATGAGGAGCACAGATACCTGATTGGAAGGACAACTTTACTATTCGGTCAGGGCAGGAAGAGGTTGTCTTGGAGGACTCAGGACGAGGGGAATGAAAACACACAGGGTTATTGATGAGGTTGGAGACCACACTTACTGTCAAACCAAAGTCAGCCAGTCGATGAGGTCAGCAGAGGAGGTGGAGGAGGATGCTACTGACGACGAGGTTACGTTGCGTCTTCCTGGCCAGAGACAAAGTACTGGAAGCACGTCAACAACTGGATCCTGGACCACAACTTTGACTCTGAGCAGAAGTCGTGTTTGCTATGCAGGTCGCATGGGCTGTAAGCCTTTCCTAGCCTGTGAATTTTTGGACATCGCAAAGGATCATCCAAGTCATGGAATCTGTAAGATTTGTCAACAATCTGTAAGTAGAAGGCAAAAACTCACACTTTTGAGTACTTCCTCCATGAAGTATCACATGGATATGAATTGACAGCGTGAAGGTGTATTGCTCAGCTTTAGCAACTGTCAACGCAATATGCTTATTTGCCGTTCATTGCATGCATTGTTGCAGACTACACACAAGGGGCTGCTGTTTTTTTGGATCTGCCTTTGGTCACTATAGCAATATAAAATTGCTCTTCGGGTGTGGACTTGGAGATGCTGTCTATGAACAGAAGGAAAAGCTAAAGGTGTGTGTTAAAGCAAGGAGCCACCGCGGAAACAGTTCATTCAATTGTGAGGGGAGTTGTGTTGTACTTTGATGATGAGCACTGTAACGTCAGTGAGCAGCATCGTGTGCCACAGACCAACATTCTTACGGTGCTGTCTATACTGTTTACCGTGAGAGGAGCGTAAAGTCTGTATTTCTGGCAACTGGACATCACAGTACCCGGGTACGGTAGGCTGTGCCCAGACAATAATGCGGGCACGCAACACTTTGTTTTATTAGCAAAACACATATCAGTTCTGGGTAGGCCGACTATATAGACAATAAGACTTGCTGCCTCTGCACTGTCAAATTGTCACGTGCAGTTTAAATCATAGAGGGACAGCAACACATGTTTGCATTGACTGTTGCTTTTCAAGATTTCCATGACTGTGTTGCAGAGCTGTGTGGTTTGCATTCACACTGTTATCATCTGCATTATCTGTGAGGCTTCAGCTAACAAGGGTATTCAGGGGGGGTAATGTGTTTTGTCTATGTTTAGGTAGATAACTTGGAAGCTCTTGTGATGCGCCACTGGTAAGTCGTGTTCGCATACACACACACACACACGCACAAACACACAATTACTGCTACACAGAGGGATTAGCAGGTAGTAGGCAACAGAATAGATTGTTCAATTATTTTAATTGTATGCATGGTTCTTATTGTTTGTTTTGGTAAAGTTAAACAATCATCTATCAACCCAACTGCCTAGAGTCCTTTTCCTGTTGCCTGGTTTTGCTGCATACTGGGTAGCCCACCCTGTACACAACTTAAAATGAAGCATAAGTCGCAATGTGAATTTCACTGTGCTACAATACGGCCTAGCGTGCCTGTGCAACCACCGCCTGCCAAATCAAGTGCATCTGCGTTCTCTTCATCCTCTGTGACTGTGGGGACAGCAGTCACACATGGTTTATCACACTGAACTTCCACTCCTTTACCCGCAACAGGGAGTGTGATTGGCAGGTCATCACTTGTTTTGGAAGTGGAAACAGAAGGTATTGTTGAGCTGTCAGACATCGAGAGAATCATCATTGGATGCAGGCTACATTATATCCACGCCTGCATCTTCGTCACAGATTGGCTGGACTACCTGCAGTTAATAATTGCATTCCAGAAATTGAAAGGAGTGTAGAATGCACATATGTTGTACCTTGCTTGGCAGCAAAGGAACACTAACTTAGTATTCCAGACAATTTTAGGATGGCAGAAAAAGAGTCAGCTCTTTGGGCAAATTAAATAGCGTGGCAAAAGTGGACAGATGGGTACAGGGGCTGTGTTCTGTGGGTACCAGGACAGTAAAAGAAGCCTCACTTTCTATCCCTCCTAATGATCAAATGCAGCAAGGAATTCCCTGAGTTTGCTATAAAATTAGCATAGCTAAATGTGCATGAGGGTAGAATGCAGAGGTGCTTGAGATGGCTTGGCACAAGTGGCACAATAAAGGAGTCCAACAGCCAGTTCTATGATGCAACTAAATGGCAGTATATTTTGCTATCATTATAGCTTATTAAAAACAGAGCAAGAGGGTGTCCTGCACAGGTGCTAGAAATAGCTTGGCACCAGTGGGGCACTAATGGAATACAACAGCCAGTTCTATGATGCCACTAAATGGCAGTATTTTTTGCTATCATTATAGCTTAATAAAAACAGAGCAGGAAGGTGTCCTGCACAGGTGCTAGAAATAGCTTTCCACCAGTGGGGCACTAATGGAGTACAACAGCCACTTCTTGTATGCCACTAAGTTTACTCAATTTTTGGTATTATGTCGTAGTAAGTAACAATAAGTTTGAGTGTGCAATGCAGGCAGAGGTGCTGCAAATATCTGTGCACTAGTGGGACTATACAAAAGTCCAATAGCCACGTTTAGGATGCTACTAGGTTCACTGAGTGTTTGCTAGTATAATGGCTTAGTAACAATGAGTTTGAGTGTGCAATGCAGGCAGACATGCTGCAAATATCTGTGCACTACTGGGACGATACAGAAGTCCAACAGCCACGTTTAGGATGCCACTAGGTTCACTGAGTGTTTGCTAGTATAATGGCTTAGTAACAATGAGTTTGAGTGTGCAATGCAGGCAGACGTGCTGCAAATATCTTTGCACTAGTGGGACGATACAGAAGTCCAACAGCCACGTTTAGGATGCCACTAGGTTCACTGAGTGTTTGCTAGTATAATGGCTTAGTAACAATGAGTTTGAGTGTGCAATGCAGGCAGACGTGCTGCAAATATCTGTGCACTACTGGGGCGATACAGAAGTCCAACAGCCACGTTTAGGATGCCACTAGGTTCACTGAGTGTTTGCTAGTATAATGGCTTAGTAACAATGAGTTTGAGTGTGCAATGCAGGCAGACGTGCTGCAAATATCTGTGCACTAGTGGGACGATACAGAAGTCCAACAGCCACGTTTGTGATGCCACTAGGTTCACTGAGTGTTTGCTAGTATAATGGCTTAGTAACAATGAGTTTGAGTGTGCAATGCAGGCAGACGTGCTGCAAATATCTTTGCACTAGTGGGACGATACAGAAGTCCAACAGCCACGTTTAGGATGCCACTAGGTTCACTGAGTGTTTGCTAGTATAATGGCTTAGTAACAATGAGTTTGAGTGTGCAATGCAGGCAGACGTGCTGCAAATATCTTTGCACTAGTGGGACTATACAAAAGTCCAATAGCCACGTTTAGGATGCCACTAGGTTCACTGAGTGTTTGCTAGTATAATGGCTTAGTAACAATGAGTTTGAGTGTGCAATGCAGGCAGACGTGCTGCAAATATCTTTGCACTAGTGGGACGATACAGAAGTCCAACAGCCACGTTTAGAATGCCACTAGGTTCACTGAGTGTTTGCTAGTATAATGGCTTAGTAACAATGAGTTTGAGTGTGCAATGCAGGCAGACGTGCTGCAAATATCTGTGCACTACTGGGGCGATACAGAAGTCCAACAGCCACGTTTAGGATGCCACTAGGTTCACTGAGTGTTTGCTAGTATAATGGCTTAGTAACAATGAGTTTGAGTGTGCAATGCAGGCAGACGTGCTGCAAATATCTGTGCACTAGTGGGACGATACAGAAGTCCAACAGCCACGTTTGTGATGCCACTAGGTTCACTGAGTGTTTGCTAGTATAATGGCTTAGTAACAATGAGTTTGAGTGTGCAATGCAGGCAGACGTGCTGCAAATATCTGTGCACTACTGGGACGATACAGAAGTCCAACAGCCACATTTAGGATGCCACTAGGTTCACTGAGTGTTTGCTAGTATAATGGCTTAGTAACAATGAGTTTGAGTGTGCAATGCAGGCAGACGTGCTGCAAATATCTTTGCACTAGTGGGACTATACAGAAGTCCAATAGCCACGTTTAGGATGCCACTAGGTTCACTGAGTGTTTGCTAGTTTAATGGCTTAGTAACAATGAGTTTGAGTGTGCAATGCAGGCAGACGTGCTGCAAATATCTTTGCACTAGTGGGACGATACAGAAGTCCAACAGCCACGTTTAGGATGCCACAAGGTTCACTGAGTGTTTGCTAGTATAATGGCTTAGTAACAATGAGTTTGAGTGTGCAATGCAGGCAGACGTGCTGCAAATATCTTTGCACTAGTGGGACTATACAGAAGTCCAATAGCCACGTTTAGGATGCCACTAGGTTCACTGAGTGTTTGCTAGTATAATGGCTTAGTAACAATGAGTTTGAGTGTGCAATGCAGGCAGACGTGCTGCAAATATCTGTGCACTACTGGGACGATACAGAAGTCCAACAGCCACGTTTAGGATGCCACTAGGTTCACTGAGTGTTTGCTAGTATAATGGCTTAGTAACAATGAGTTTGAGTGTGCAATGCAGGCAGACGTGCTGCAAATATCTTTGCACTAGTGGGACTATACAGAAGTCCAATAGCCACGTTTAGGATGCCACAAGGTTCACTGAGTGTTTGCTAGTATAATGGCTTAGTAACAATGAGTTTGAGTGTGCAATGCAGGCAGATGTGCTGCAAATGTCTTTGCACTAGTGGGACTATACAGAAGTCCAATAGCCACGTTTAGGATGCCACTAGGTTCACTGAGTGTTTGCTAGTATAATGGCTTAGTAACAATGAGTTTGAGTGTGCAATGCAGGCAGACGTGCTGCAAATATCTGCGCACTACTGGGACTATACAGAAGTCCAATAGCCACGTTTAGGATGCCACTAGGTACACTCAGTGTTTGCTAGTATAATGGCTTAGTTATAATGAGTTGGAGTGTGCAGAGGACAGGAGGGTACAGTGCCAGGATTGTGGGGCTCTGGGTAGAGGAATGGAAGCCTGCCTTTCTATTCCCTCCTAATAGGGAAATGCAGCGAGGAAATCCCTGACCTTAGCTACACAGACGCTGTCTCTGTTTTCAGGACCTGTCACCTATGGCTCTGACCCTGCCGGTACGAGCCCTTAAAAGGACTGATAGAAAGTGCTCTCCCTAAGCTGTCCAGCGCTGTGTATGGAGCGCATACAGCTGTATCGGCGATAGGACTCAGGACGGAGCTGCGCCAGTGATATCTGACACCAAGGACGCAGAAGGCAGATAATGGCGTGCTGGAGGAAAATGTCCGTTTTTATAATGCAGGGACATGTGACATGGACATCCTATCACACATGCCGTTGCTTCTCTGGCTAGAAGTCTGGGATTGGCTGACATAATGGCCCTCCCCACTACACGCGCGCGCTTAGGGAAGGAAGACAAGGGAAAAAAAAAAAAAATGGCGATCGCCATTATACAAACAGCAGTGATCTGAAGGCGCTGTTCCCGCACACTATACACTGAAATTTCATAATAGTGTGAGTCACAGAGTGACTTACACTATTACAGCGGAAAGCCAGCTAGGAATTAGCTGTTTTTTTGCTGCTAGAACCGTTCTCGAACGTTTCTAGAACTATCGAGCTTTTGCAAAATGCTCGAGTTCTAGTTCGATCTAGAACAGGCCCCAAAATCACTCGAGCCTAGAACTGGAGAACCTCGAACCGCGAACCGTGCTCAACTCTAGTAAGCACGTACCTTTACCCTACACCTTATTTATTTATTTTTACACCACTATAGAGATGAAGACAGCATGTATGATTCCAACCAATCAGACACTGTCACACAGGGTGGGGACGCAGTCTGACAGCAACCAATCACAAATGCCGGGACTGACACATTCACCAGAAACCGGTGGTTTGATGAAATTAATTGTCAAGAGTCAGTTTTCCCTGACTGCTGAATATGGTGGATCCAGTCTCAACACGGAGAGAAAAACATGGAGTGAAGCCATCGAATTTAAGGAGACAATCGCCATAACTCTGCAACCTAATAAAATCTACGTCTGATCATATCTACGTTTGGAATATGTTTGAGAGTTATTATTGGAGCCGGAAGCAGTGTAAATGTCGCAGGGAAGGTTAGTAAGTCTAACGGTCCTGCTTTATTCCTTAATTTCTTTCATTAATTATCTGGGTGGCCAAACCCAAAATTAACACTGACTTCTGTGGGAAGTCAGTGTTAGGGGTCCATGCACGGACACTTTGTATCTGGTATGGACCCCAAACTTTACAGTTCAAGCTTGTCCATCACTATTTAGTGAGAAGTGACGAGAGTTAGTTTATCCAAAAAATTAAGGCCACAGACCCATGTGCACACTGACAAGTAGATCTTTGGAGGCGAAGGAAGAGGTAGCAAACCATTTATTTGTTGGATTTTAAAATTTTCAGCACTCTATAACCTGTATGCCTATATTAACCATTTAAAAAGGTCAAAGTGGTGACAGATTCCCTTTAAAATTGTGTTCAAATGGGTTTCAATACTCCAGCATGTGCGCATTCCTTTCCAAAGGGAAAAGCATCTGACAAAAGACCTGAAAACAGACATGGTGGTGGAGTCAGTTTACTCCTGTCCTCACAATGCACTTTCCAGGTCATCCCCCCCAGCTCCATCACTCTCATTCCCATCTTTTGAGGTCCACACCATCAGGCTCTTCCATCCCCTCTCCCTCAGAGTAACTGTCATATACTGTCCACCAGGCTCACCCACCCAGATCCTTGACCACTTTTCAGCCTGGCTGGTGCATTTCATGTCCTCAGAATTACCAACCCTCATCCTAGGAGACTTCAACATCCCCATGAACAACCCCTCCTACCCATCTGCATCCGACCTTCTATCTCTAACCACCTCCCTTGGCCTTTCACAGATCTCATCCGCTGAGACACATGAAGATGGCAACACCCTTGACCTTGTCTTCGTCGGCCTCTGCTCAATCTCTCACTTTGACAACTCACCTCTTCCCCTCTCTGACCACAAGAGTCCAGGTGAAGATAGTAAAACTCTTTTCTTTATTTTCACAGGTCTACGCGTTTCAAGGACATATCCGTCCTCTTCCTCAGGACAAGTGTGCAGAGAATACTATCAAATAGATATAGAATAGATAGTATTCTCTGCACACTTGTCCTGAGGAAGAGGATGGATATGTCCTCTTCCTCAGGACCTGTGAAAATAAAGAAGAGTTTTACTATCTTCACCTGGACTCTTGTGGTTTGGCGCGGTATTCTAATCCTGCTTTTCTCCTGCTGTTTTAAACTACTCCTTGCTGCGGGACCGCTGCCTTCCACGTTATCTACATGCTTTCAAAGGGGTTGTGACTGGCACAACCTCACCAGGTGAGTGTTCTTTTTGACCTTCACCACCCTTGTCATACCGGGTAAGACCCTATTGCGCCTTATCTCTCCACAGCTTTGCCGTGCCCTCTCTGACCACAACATCCTCTCCTTCAAGCTCACAAGCCCTCCTCTACCCCAACACACTCCCACCTATCACACATTCAGAAACCTACAGGCCATTGAATCTCAGACACTTACAGACTATCTACACTCATCACTATCCCCCATCTCCTCACTTTCATGTCCTGATCTGGCTGTAAAGCACTACAATGACACACTTAGAAGAACCCCGGACCAAGTAGCACCCCTCACCCTCAGAACCTCCAAACACAGAGTAAAACAGACATGGCTCACATCCCAAACTTGATTTCTCCAATGATGCTCTAGGAGTGCCGAACGCCTATGGAGGAAAACCCGCACACCAAAAAACTTCATCCACTACAAGTTCATGTTAAGGACCTACAACTCTTCCCTTCACCTTGACAAACAGACCTACTTTCCCAACCTTATTTCCTCACTATCCAACAATCCAAAAAAGCTCTTTGACACCTTTCACTCCCTCCTCAGTCCCAAAGTACAGATCTCTATCACAGACCTTCATGCTGATGACCTTGCCTCGTATTTCAGAGAAAATAGAAAACATCCACCGAAAGATCAGCTCCCAGCCACCAAGCATTGTGAATCCCATCCCTTCCCATGTCTTTCCACATTTGACCCAGTCACAGAGGAGGAAGTCTCCAGGCTCCTCTCTTCTTCTCGTCCTACCACTTGCCCTACTGATCCCTTTCCTTCACACCTACTCCAGTCCCTCTCTCCGGTTGTCACTACTCACCTAACTAAAATATTCAATCTCACTCTCTTCTGGTATATTCCCTTCCTCCCTCAAACATCTATCATTACTCCATTATTAAAAAAAAACCTTCTCTTGATCCGTCCTGCACAAGCAACTACCAAACAGTCTCCAATCTCCCCTTCATCTCCAAACTCTTGGAGCGCCTGGTCTATTCTTGCCTCACCCGCTACCTCTCCTCTCACTATCTTCTAGATCCTTTACAGTCTGGCTTCTACCCTTTACACTCAACAGAAACTGCCCTAGTCAAAGTGACCAATGACCTATTAACAGCAAAACGTAACAGTGACCACTCTCTGCTTATGCTTCTTGACCTCTCTGCAGCCTTTGACACAGTTGACCACCATCTCCTTCTCTCTATGCTCCATTCTATCGGCCTAAAGGACACGGTTCTTTTTTGGTTCTCTTCCTATATTTCTGGCCACTCATTCATTGTATCATTTACTGGCTCCACATATTCTCCTCTTTCTCTCACTGTTGGGATCCCTCAAGGTTCAGTCCTTGGCCCTCTTCTTTTCTCATTCTACACTGCCCCAATTGGAATGACCATCAGCAGATTTGGCTTTCAGTACCATCTTTATGTTGATGACACACAGCCTTACACCTCATCCCCTGAGCTCACCTCCGCTGTACTACAGAACACAAGTGACTGCCTGACAGCAGTTTGCCACATCATGTCTGCTCTCTATCTGAAACTTAACCTTTCCAAAACTGAACTCCTTCTTTTCCCTCCGTCTTCCAACCTTCCAAAATCTGACATCTCCCTCTTTGTGTGTGGCACCATGATAACTCCTAGGCAGCAAGCCCGCTGTCTGGGTGTTACACTTGACACCGATCTCTCCTTCACCTCCAATATACAATCTCTTGCCCGCTCCTGCCGCTTGCACCTCAAGAACATCTCTAGAATCCGCCCCCATCTCACAATGGAAATGACAAAAATCCTCACCATGGCCCTGATCCACTCCAGCCTTGGCTACTGTAACTCTCTATTAATTGGTCTCCCCCTAACTAGACTCTCTCCTCTACAGTCCATCCTTAATGCAGCAGCCAGGGTCACCTATCTGGCTAACCACTACTCGGATGCCTCTGCTCTGTGTCAGTCATTGCACTGGCTGCCCATATATCACAGAATCCAATTCAAACTGCTTGTTCTCACCCACAAATCTCTCCACAGTGCGGCTCCCCCCTACATCTCCACCCTCCTCTCTGTCTATCACCCCACCCGTTCCCTACGCTCTGCAAATGACTTTCAACTAGAGATGAGCCACCCCCCTAGTGTTCGAGTTTGGTTCAGTTCGTCGAACGGAGGCTCCGTTCGATGAATGATCGACAATTTCAACAAATCAATTCGAACCCCATTGAAAACAATGGCAGGAAAACACAAACACATAAAAACACATTATACATGTACACATACAGTTAATAAACATTGTCATTACACTTACAGGTCCCCGCGACGCGTCCTGCACTTTGTCTCCCGCCGCTTTTCCTTCTGATAATCACTGCATCCTCTCGGTAACCAGCACTGATGATAGGACCTTGCGTGACGTAAAAATAGCATGTGACCAGTCACGTGTGTATTATCTCATTGACTACAGACTGGTCACATGGCTAGACATCATGCTAGGTCCTGTCAGTGCATCTCTCCGGTACGCGGTGGTCGTTTGTGCATCTCCGTGTACCGACGAGATGCTCTGGCACATGGTTGGCTTCCTCGTTCCTGCATGTGGGCGCTCTTTACAGAGTCAGCCCACATGCAAGGACTGGCTGCCACAGCCGGTGAATTGCGGCACCGGGAATCACGTGATCGGAGCACCGTTGCTATAGTAACCCGCCTGTCAGATTACTTTAGCAGCGGTGACGTCACCGCTTACAGACCGCAGCCTCTACTCACTCTCACTGAATGATAAGACTGCACGGGAGCAGCAGTGTCTTCCTCCCATGCAGTGCTGTCTAATGTAGCAGAGCTGCATGGGTTGAAGGAGAAAGAAGACAGAAGAGCAGGATCATGGAGGGGTGAGAGGGAGTAATAAACATGGAGTCTCAAGTGTGTCTGTGTATTTATTTCTATTAATGTATTTTTTCTCTGTGTGGTGTCTTTTTTTTTTTTTAACCCTTAATTGGAGATCCTTAATGGCCGGGTCAAACTTGCCTGACATTAAGAATCTCTGGCTTAATATTAGCTAGTACAACAAAGCTAGTATTAACCCACTATTACCCAGCAAGCCACCCGGCTTCAGGGCTGCTGGAAGAGTTGGATACAGCGCCAGATGATGGCGCTTCTATGAAAGTGCCATTTTCTGGGGTGGCTGTGGACTGCAATTCGCAGCAGAGGGGCCCAGAAAATTCAGGCCAACCTGTGCTGCGGATTCCAATCCCCAGCTGCCTAGTTGTACCTGACTGGACACAAAAATGGGGCGAAGCCCATGTCAATTTTTTTTTTAATTTCATGAAATTCATGAAATAATTAAAAAAAGGGCTTCCCTAGTTTTTTAGTTCCCAGCCAGGTACAAATAGGCAGCTGGGGGTTGGGGGTAGCCGTACCTGCCTGCTGTACCTGGCTAGCATATAAAAATATGGCGAAGCCCACGTCATTTTTGGGGGGGCAAAAAACTCCTGCATACAGTCCTGGATGGAGTATACTGAGCCTTGTAGTTCTGCAGCTGCTGTCTGCTCTCCTGCATACACTAGTGAATGGAGCATGCTGAGTCTTGTAGTTCTGCAGCTGCTGTCTGCTCTCCTCCATTCAGACAGCAGACAGCAGCTGCAGAACTACAAGGCTCAGCATACTCCATCCAGGACTGTATGCAGGAGTTTTTTGCCCCCCCAAAAAATTACGTGGGCTTCGCCATGTTTTTGTATGCTAACCAGGTACAGCAGGCAGCTATGGGCTGCCCCCAACCCCCAGCTGCCTATTTGCACCCGGCTGGTAACCAGGAATATAGGGAAGCCCTTTTTTTTTTTTTAAATTTCATGAATTTCATGAAGTAATTAAAAAAAAAAAATGACGTAAGCTTCGCCCAATTTTTGTGTCCAGCCAGGTACAACTAGGCAGCTGGGGATTGGAATCCGCAGTGCAGAGTGCCTAAGCTTTCTGGGCACCCCTGCTGCGAATTGCAGTCCACAGCCGCCCCAGAAAATGGCGCTTTCATAGAAGCGCCATCTTCTGGCACTGTATCCAACTCTTCCAGCTGCCCTGGTGATGGGTAGCTCACTGGGTAATAGGGTTAGAGCTAGCTGTATATTATCAACTGGCCCTAAGCCTGAAATTCATGGTGTCACGCCAATATTAGACATGGCCACCATGAATTCTAGTACAGATAAAAAAAAAACACAGAAAAATATTTTTATTAGAAATAAAACACAACACAATTAGTGACTCCATCTTTATTAAAATAAAGAACCCTCCCTCTGCAGTAATCCTGGTTCAAGGGTCTCGCGCTGTCCAATTTGGATCCAATATCATCTGATCGGTTTGCTGGAAGGCAAAGCGATCAGATGATGTGTCAGGTTCAAGGGCCTGAATCACATGACACAGCAGCTGATTGTATAAACGGCTTTTATACAATCAGCTGATGCATCAGTGCAAAAAAAAAACCAAAACTACACACTTCTGTGCAGACTCCTGTCTGACAGCAGCACCTGATAGTTTAGCTGGCCGGGCGGTAAAAAGCCGGCCTCACCGCTCGACTTATAGTATCAGTTGATGCCGTCAGGTGACCACATCAGCTGATCATCACCAGGTCTGAGAGAGAGAAAAGAGAGAGAAAAGAGAAGAGACGGACAGAGAGAAGAGAGAGAGAAGAGAGAGGGAAGAGAGGGAGAGAGAAAGAGAAGAGAGAGGAGAAGAAAGAAAGAGGAGAAGAAAGAAAGAGGAGAAGAAAGAAAGAGGAGAAGAAAGAAAGAGAGGAGAAGAAAGAAAGAGAGGAGAAGAAAGAAAGAGAGGAGAAGAAAGAAAGAGAGGAAAAGAAAGAAAGAGAGGAGAAGAAAGAAAGAGAGGAGAAGAAAGAAAGAGGAGAAGAAAGAAAGAGGAGAAGAGAGGAGAGAGAAGAGAGAGAGAAGAGAGAGAGGGGAAAGAGAGGGGGGAGAGAGAGGGGAGAGAGAGGGGAAGGGGAGAGAGAGAGGAGAGATAGGAGAGAGCAATGCAGCCTCATTCCGTGAACTGCTCCGATTTTAGAGGTGTGGCCTGTGGCTCACAGCTGATGTCCCGCTCCTCCCCTCAGTGCATAATTAAATTAAATTATAATAATAAATAAATAATAATTATAATTTAAAATAAATTAAATTCTTTACCAGGGCAGTCGGGACTTGAATTCATGAACTAATGCTCCCTAGGAAGCAGCACTATCCATTGAGCCACTGCCTCTCATGAGAAACATAGGAAGATTTGGTCATCTTGACCTCTGAATTGCAGACTGAAGTCTCCGGTGACAGTGCGGCTTACTTCAGGTGCTGCGTGGAGAGGACACAGAGCACTCGTGTTCTACGGGGCTCCCTGTCATCTTCATGTAGCAGAGCTGAAAGCGTCGTGTGGATTAATTCGGACCTGGATTGTTCTTTGGGGATTAATAAAGAGGTAAATGAGGTGTTTTTTTCTCTTTTACTCCAAATAAAGGATTTTTCGCTATGTGTTTCTTTACTTTCACTTACAGGTTAATCATGGAAGGTATCTTGGGGAGACACCTGTCATGATTAACCCCATTATTACCTCGATTGCCACCACACCAGGGCAATTCTGGATGAGCTGGGTATAGTCCCGGGACTGCTGTATCTAATGGATGCGGCAATTCCGGGCAGCTGCCTGCTGATATTGTTAGGATGGTGGGCTCCCCATAACGTGGTGCTCTCCATCCTGACAATACCAGCCTCCAGCTGTGTGGCTTTATCCTGGCTGGTATCAAATATGGGGGGAACCGAATTTTTTTTTTTATTTATTTATTTATTTTACTGCACGATATAGACCCGCCCACCAGTGGCTGTGATTGGTTGCAGTGAGACAGCTGTCACTCATCGTGGGGGCGTGTCTGACTACAACCAATCATGGGCGCCGGTGGGCAGGGAAGGCAGGGAATACCTGATTGAATAATAAAGCGGCAGCCATTTTCAAAAGAGGAAAAGCCGCCGGAGTTTTGTGACAGCCGTGAAGCGAGGCGCCCGTGATCGGTGAGTAGGAAAGAGAGAGGGATTGTACTGGGGACGCAGGACGCATGCAGATACGCAACATGCGCACATACTTACTGTGAAAAGCCATGCTTTTGGTGATCGAACTGTTCTCGAATGGTAACTCGAACTGCTGAACTTTAAGCAAATCGTTCGAGTTCGTCGAACGACTCGAACACCGCCCAAAATCACTCGACCTTGAAATAGGTGAACCGTTTGACTCGAACATCGCTCAACTCTACTTTCAACTAACATCCACACTAAAGTAGGCTTTACACGCTACGAGATTGCTACAGCGATCTCGTTGAGGGTCACGGATCTTGTGACGCACATCCGGCCGCTGTAGCGATGCCATTGCGTGTGACACCTATGAGCGATTTTGCATCGTCGCAAAAACGTGCAAAATCGCTTATCGGTGACATGGGGGTACATTCTCAAATATCGTTACTGCAGCAGTAACGAAGTTGTTCTTCGTTCCTGCGGCAGCACACATCGCTCCGTGTGACACTGCAGGAACGAGGAAGCTCTCCTTACCTGCCTCCCGGCCACAATGTGGAAGGAAGGAGGTGGGCGGGATGTTCGTCCCGCTCATCTCCGCCCCTCCGCTTCTATTGGGCGGCGGTTCAGTGACGCTGCTGTGACGTCGCTGTGACGCTGAACGAACCGCCCACTTAGAAAGGAGGTGGTTCGCCAGTCACAGCGACGTCACAGGGAAGGTAAGTCTGTGTGACAGGTCCGGGCGATGTTGTGCGACACAGGCAGAGATTTGCCCGTGTCGCACAACCGATGGGGGCGGGTACGCACGCTGGCAATATCGGTACCAATATCGCAGTGTGTAAAGCGGCCTTTACTCGAACTTCCCACTCCCGGATCCAAGACTTCTTCCGAGCTGCACCAATCCTCTGGAATGCTCTACCCCAAGAAATTAAGACGAATCACAACTTAGTCAGCTTCAGACGCACCCTAAAAATGCACCTTTTTAGGGTGGCCTATCACACTCCTTAGGGGAACTAAATTCACATAGTCCCTCCACAACTTCTCAGAGCATAACCCCACATCAAACTCCATGGCACCCAAATGCATCTCAAGGTTCTGGCCAACTGGTGCAGGAAGACATTATCTATTCCCCATTTCCTTGAGATGGCTGGATTGTCATTGTAAGTAAGAACTTGTACCTTGTTCCCCCCCATCTCATTGTAGATTGTAAGCTCTCAAGAGCAGGGTTGTCTTTTTTCCCTCTAAATTTTGTATTTTCTAAAACTGTTATTTGTTTGTATATGATCCTCCTGAATTGTAAAGCGTTCCCCGGGTCGGTACCGGCAGGCCACTACCCTGTCCCGGTCCACCTCGGTTCCACCAAGCCGTCTTTCCAGCTCCTGCAGACGGAGACTGCCCTCTGCCTCCTAGCCACCAGTACCAGGGCTCCTACCCTGGCACCAGTTCAGTTTGGGTCTTTCTTTTGCTGGAGCTGCACACAGCTCCAGCCCACACACCTCTCCTCTTGACCTCTAGACTTGAACTTCACGACTCAACTAAACTTTCCCACCCCAGGCTGTCTGAGACTCCTTGGTGGGCGTCTTCCAATAGCCTGGTTCTGCCCCCTGGTGTGTCCATCAAGCACTGAGGGGGGTGACAAGGGTTTTACATGTTTGGCTTCTGTCACCTTGTTAGGGAACGGTGTAATGCGGGGCCCTATCTGTGAATACCTGGCTGGCCAGGGCATCACACACACTGCAGTAGAAGAGGGAGCGGGAGGAGCTGGAGTTCTTTCCTGATTTCTCAGGAAACTACTCCACTGCAGCTTGCGTTTAGAACTCAGATGATGCATTATGCAAGTGATGTTTAGGTTGAGAAGATTTTACCCTCACTTCAAGCTCTGACACACATCTTGAGAAGCAGTACTCTTTGTCATCAGCAAATTCCTGGAAGAAATGCCATGCCAGGGAGGTTTTTCGAGCTAACTTTGCTGGGAAGTAGCAGCTGACTTACTTTCTATAGGCCATCTACAGGGCTTTTGCCCCATGCTCCGTTTTGCTGTGTCACTTTGACTGAACTTCTCTCTATTCAAACTGTGCATGTCATTATCATGGTCTTTGCTCCAGGTGGGGTCAAGCACCTTGTCATCATCTCTTGCATATTCTTCCACCCCTCAGGCCTGCCCTCTTTCCCAGTCTATAGACTGATAAAAGCAGCAGCAGTTGGCACCTGTGTTTCATCATGACTTGTGGCTGACACTGCTTGGCTAATTTTTAATGGGTTGAGGAGGAAGGAAGATGACCATGGAACTTAGGAGATGACTCTGAGCTTTCGGGTGCGGACTGTGTGGCGGACCATGCAAAGGAACTGGACGCACTGATAGCCATATAATCTAAAACCTCCTCAACGTGTTCTGGAGTCACCATTAGTGCAACGGTACTTGGGCATAAGAAATGACGAAGACCAGCCTGTGTACATAGGAGGAAGGTGTTTAAGTTTTGAGCATGGTAGGCAGTGGCACACATCTACCATGTCATCGCCCTGAAGCAGCTACACCACCATGGCCACATCCCTTATTACAGGTTCTCTTCATTCTTTTGCACACAAACAAGTTCAGATTAATACACAGCCTGTATGCAGAGAATGATTATAAAAAAATCTGTATGCAGCTGTTTTTTGACAGCTATGCAAAACTGCGGGATGCAATACAGTATAAAGTTTCAGAGATATTTCCACAGCAAGGCACGCTGAAAAAACTGTTTTTTGCTAGATTGAGCTAATAGATTACACTGCTTGTACACTGCTGTTTTCTACTGCTACACAAAGCTATATGATGCAGCGCAGTATTTGATTTAGAATTACATGCACCTATCACTGTACCTCACTCCAACACTGCACTCTCCCTTTTCTAGATAAGGCAAATGCTGGAGCCTGTGATCCAGCTATTATTCACGTCGAGTCACAGGGTGCGCCGGCCAATTACAGCCATGCCAATACTTGGTATAGCTGCAATGGCTCCAGAAGAGCTCATGGCCTAAAATCTTGCTGATTGGCTACTCTGCAACCTTTCAATAAACTTTATTAAGGTGACAAAACCGGACGTACAGTCAAAAGTCTGTGTTCGGTGTTCATCACCAAACACAAGGTGTTCAATGCGGCCACCGAACTTTAGAGTTCGGAGTCGCTCATCTCTAATGAAGACCAATTTGTTGGATAGTTCACCAATATGAGATTGGTAAAACATTTATCAGCAATTTCTAATTTTTTCAACACAATTTACAAAACCATTTTTTAGGGACCATGTCAAATTTGAAGTGAGTTCGAGGAGCCTGTGACAGAAAATACCCAAAAGGTACACCATTCTAAAAACTACACCCCTCAAGCCACATAAAAGCATATTCAAGAAGTTTATTAACACTTCGGCTTCTTCACAGGAATTAATGAAAAGTGGGATGAAAAAATAAATAAATTTACATTTTAAATTACAATGTGGCTATAGCCCTAGTTTATTCACTTTGACAATTTGGATCCCAAAATGTGTTACCTAGTTTCCGCTGAGCACACTGATACAACAGATGTAGGAAGAAACTTCTGTTTGAACAAAGGGAGGGCTCAGAACAGAAGAAGCACCATTTAAATTTTAGGGCACAAATTTGTCTGAAATTGCTGGCATCATGTCACATTTGCAAGGCCCCTAAGGTAACTAAACAGCTGAAATCACCCACAATTGACTCTCTTTTGGATACTAGACCCACTAACATTAGGTCATCATATTGAAACTTTTCCTTTTTTTCACAAAAATGTTGCTTTATCACCCAGTTCTCACTTTTACAAGCGGTACCACCAACACGTGGACCCCACAGTTTGTTATACAATTTCTTATGAGTGCAGTGATACCCAATATGTAGTCAAAAAGTTCTGTTTAGACAAGTTAGAGGGCTCTGAAAGGAAGGAGCAATATTTGAATTTTGGAAACCAAATTTGGCTGAAATACATTGCAGGCACTGTGTAGCATTTACAAAGTCGCTAAGGTACCAAAGCTTTAGAAACCCCCATAAGTGACCCCATTTTGGAAACTAGACCCATCAAGGAATTTATGTAGCATTGTGTTTTGAATCCACAGGTGCGTCATAGAACTTTTAAATTTTGAATGTGAAAATGATTTTAGCCCAAAACTTGTAAATTTGATAATAGATAATACTTGAGAACGGACCCCATAATTTGTTACACAATTTTTCCCAAACACAATGATACCCCATTCATGGTCAAAAACTAGTGTTTGTGTACATAGCAGAGCTCAGAAAGTCAGCAGCGCTATTTGTTTTTTATATTTTTCAGATATAGAATGTACAAAAAATAGCAATTCACTAATTGTTTTAGTTTATAGTGGTAAATGTGATAAAAATGATTTATTCTTTGGGTCATAATGGTTACAGCAATACCATATTTATATCGCTTTTTTTATACTTTGCTACTTTTACACACTAAAAGCTATGTTTTAAAAAAAAATAATTTGTTTTCATATAGACATATTCTGAGAGCTATAACTTTTTTTTTATCCTTATAAGCTATTGAGAGGATTGTTTTTTGTGAAATGGTTTGGCGTTTTCATTTCTAAAACTTTTTATACATGACTTTTTGATCCCTTTTTATTTACTTTCTGTCAGCATGATGAAAAAATGCTGCTTTGCCGTGGTTTTTGATTTTTTTTTTCAGTATTTGCAATACTGAAGAAGTCAAGTTAAGTTTTATAGATCAGGTCATTTCGTATGCGGCAATACCAATTATGTGTAAAATTATTTGTTTATCTTTGTTTGAAGACAAAATCTGCATTTTTAGTGATGTAACGGATTTTCGTGATGTGTGCTTTTTTTTTTTTAAACACATTTTATTTTGTTTTTCACTTTGATCACTGGTCTCATGTGCTGCTGTATTAATGTGCAAACAAGGCAAATGGGTGCACCGCCAGATATAGCCAATGTATTAAGAACCTGAATGCTCAACCATGCAGCAAAACTGACATTAGAATACAAGAGAAAAAGTACTGCACATGAAGGGAGCACAACAGGAATAATGATAAAAGGCAACCTTTATTGTGACAATTATTGAAACCATTTAAAATATAAAAACACACCTAATCAACACGGCATGCCACCACCGCCCAACCCCTCAGTCACAATACAGTATATATGAATCAAGAGGGGGATATACCCAATTACATATAACAGCAAACAATACAACATATACATAGGTAGTGATGCCCAGACTTAAATGACACTCCACCTATACCCCTATATCAGCACAAAGGGATAAGAGGGCCCAACCATCCCAATTTGTGCATGCAGAGCAGATAGTATGTGCGGATAAGGGCAAGACCGTCCAATCTTACCAAATAACTGCCACTGCATATAACCATCAATTGGTTTAAGGTAAAGGGGGTAGGTTAGAGAGGGCAAAAAGAGGAGGAGGACGGTGGGCATGAGATCCCGTGAACAGGACCCATGCGTATCGCCGCACAGAAGCGGCTTCCTCAGGGTAGGCGTGTGCAAAGTCACAAAGAAAGGAGGAAATATAAATATATGCCTAATTAGTCATAAGAGTAGTCACCAGTTCATTATAATAGCTGTCGGTCCGGACCGGTTCATGATGGAAGGGGGAGCGTGGGACATAACCAGGTAGTGTGATGTATGCGCGCCGCCATCTTGGAAGGTCCGCGCATGCGCGGGAGGTCCGAGATAGCCGCGCGAGAAACTGCAGAGTGGCGCATGCGCAGAACCGCTACAATATGATTCAATTAAAGCACAGCTCATACGTGTTGAGGAATGTCAACTAAGGATAACTTATCAGTGGGCAGTTGTCACCAATTCTCACTGGGCTATGCAGAGGGAAAAGGGAGAGAAAGAGAGCATTCTATCTGTATATGCAATCAAGTTATGATAATTGGAGCGTAGTAGTATAGAAAGGGGAGAAAGAAGAGAAAAGGGAGGGAGGGAAGTGGTGAGCCCATATCCTTTATTAACAGCAAGAAGGGCCCCAAATCTGAAGGACGTCTTGGTTGATAGCCACTTTTCGGGAGTGGTTGGCAAATTGAATCGGGGCATCTCTTTGAGAGGTTCTTATCCCTGTGGGGATTGCAGTATTTGCAGATATATGCATCCAATTTCTAAAAACTTCTGTAACCTGCAGGACTCATCGATGCATGCTCTGAAGCCATTTATCAATTGCAAGACAAGGAATGTTATCTATGTCTTGATCTGCCCCTGCGATAAAATCTGTGGGCCAGACCTCCCAGGAGTTAAGAAAAAGAGCGCAGAAGCATCTCTCCACAATTAATTTGGCAGCTGCCGATCAAAAAAAGGGTAACCCCATTATCCCTGTTGAGGCGCACTTTTTGGAGCATCATCGGGGATCTTGCTCAGGTATTCGCATTTGGGGCTACAGAAATTTTTGGGTGGCGCCAGGGGGGGCTCTTGCCATAAATGGCTCTTGCAGACCGAGGCAAGGTGGATTTTTACCTTAAACTCTGTGGCCCCTGGTGGCCTGAACGAAGAGCTATTGTTCACTGGATTTTTGGGCTAATGTCTGGTTTTCCTTCTCTCCTCCCCTTTTTTTTTTCTTCAGATAGTGAACCAACTCTCCCCTGTTCCAACAAGGTCCTTTTCTGCATTGAATTATAATCATATGGATCTATATTGGATACAGAGGCACATACATGGATACAGATGTGACGATATGTCCAGGGACTTTTCGGGTTGGCAGTGCGGTGGACCATAAACCCTGGGGAAGAAAATATCATTTTCCCTTTTATATATATATATATATATATATATATATATATATATATATATTTTTTATATATATAATTTTTCTATTTCTCCAGGATTCTTTTTGGCCAGGATAATCAATGGGCTCCAATTGCATGGTTTCTTATGCGTGCTTTATGCATTCTGCGTATAATTGTTCTTACTGTCCCTTTTTATTTATGATGGTATGCCATACACATCATTTCTATAACTGTGTCCAACTATGCCATTAATTGTATCCTTGCTATCTATGTGCGTTAATGGATTTGGTGTTATTACTATTTTTGTCCAATCCGTTTCTTATGTATTTTATGTACACATGGTTGAAGATATAACCACTGCCTACTCCCTCCCTCCCCCTCCCCCCTTTTACTTTTCCCTCTCTTTCTTTTCCTTTCCCTTCCTCCTTTTTCTTCCCTCCCTCCCTTTTCTCTTCTTTCTCCCCTTTCTATACTACTACACTCCAATTATCATAACTTGATTATATATACAGATAGAATGCTCTTTCTCTCCCTTTTCCCTATGCATAGCCCAGTGAGAATTGGTGACAACTGCCCACTGATAAGTTATCGTTAGTTGACATTCCTCAACACGTATGAGCTGTGCTTTAATTGAATCATATTGTAGCGGTTCTGCGCATGCGCCACTCTGCAGTTTCTAGCACGGCTATCTCGGACCTCCCGTGCATGCGCGGACCTTCCAAGATGGCGGGGCGCATACATCACACTACCTGGTTATGTCCCACGCTCCCCCTTCCATCATGAACCGGTCCGGACCGACAGCTATTATAATGAACAGGTGACTACTCTTATGACTAATTAGACATATATTTATATTTCCTCCTTTCTTTGTGACTTTGCACACGCCTACCCTGAGGAAGCCGCTTCTGTGCGGCGATACGCATGGGTCCTGTTCACGGGATCACATGCCCACCGTCCTCCTCCTCTTTTTGCCCTCTCTAACCTACCCCCTTTACCTTAAACCAATTGATGGTTATATGCAGTGGCAGTTATTTGGTAAGATTGGACGGTCTTGCCCTTATCCGCACATACTATCTGCTCTGCATGCACAAATTGGGATGGTTGGGCCCTCTTATCCCTTTGTGCTGATATAGGGGTATAGGTGGAGTGTCATTTAAGTCTGGGCATCACTACCTTTGTATGTGTTGTATTGTTTGCTGTTATATGTAATAGGGTATATCCCCCTCTTGATTCATATATACTGTATTGTGACTGAGGGGTTGGGTGGTGGTGGCATGCCGTGTTGATTAGGTGTGTTTTTGTATTTTAAATGGTTTTAATAATTGTCACAATAAAGGTTGCCTTTTATCATTATTCCTGTTGTGCTCCCTTCATGTGCAGTACTTTTTCTCTTGTATTCTGCTGTATTAATGTGCAGCAGCATATGAGACCTGTCAGTGATTCACTGACACAGACTTAAGGGTGCTTTACACATCGTTACTGATATATCGGCGGGGTCACGTCGTTAGTGACGCACATCCGGCGCCGTTAGAAACAATGCAGCGTGTGACACCAATGAGAGACGATCAACAAGTGCAAAAACGTGAAAAATCGTTGCTCGTTGACACATCGTTCATTTCCTTAACATCGTTGCTGCTGCAGGTATGATGTTGTTCCTTGTTCTTGCGGCATCACACATCGCTATGAGTGACACCGCAAGAACGACGAACATCTCCTTACCTCCGTCCACCGGCAATGAGGAAGGAAGGAGGTGAGAGGCATGTTCCGGCCGCTCATCTTGGCCCCTCCTCTGCTATTGGATGGCTGCCGTGTGATGCCGCAGTGATGTCGCTATGACGCCGAACGCACCTCCCCCTTGAGGGAGGGATTGTTCGGTGGTCACAGCGACGTCGCTAAGCAGGTATGTGCATGTGACGATGCTGTAGCAATAATGTTCGCTACGGCAGCGATCACCACATATCCCAAGAACGACGGGGGCGGGTGCTATCGCTCGCGACATCGCTAGCAATCGCTAGCGATGTCGCAGTGTGTAAAGCACCCTTAAGACCTAACTTATATCTGGATCTTACAGGCTACCATATTCTGGGGTCATCAGATGACCTCAGGGTACTATGGGAATGATCGACAACAGCGATAATAATTACTGGGTCTGATTCTGCCAAAGGGGGTTTTTAACCCTTGTTCTCAATTGACAGTGTTATTTAAAGTGGTTAATCGGCCCCAATGAGTTTCAAAACCTTTTGCGGCCGATGTCAACTGGTGTCAGCTGTCATGTACAGCTGTCACCGGTAGGAATTTTACCCAAGGGGCAGCATTATTTACTTATTCCTCAGCGGAATAATTCCCCTGTGGATTTAGGCCCCTAAATGACTGCCGTTTAAAAGGCGTATCGGCGGTCACTCAGGGGTTAAACAAACTTTATTGACACAAAAAATATAAAAGTACATTTTAAAGCAAAAATATATCACAAGACAGTAGAAATGAGGTTAAAACTGGTTATACCTGGAAAAAAGTATAACGGTAGCCCATATAATCGTATTGAAAGTCTACGCAAATGAGCAATATGTGGGCAGAAATAGACACATTTATCTAAAGGAATTGCAGAAAATCATGTCCTGGAACAAACATATGTACACAATGGATAATCAATATTATTTACATATAAAGAGCCATAGCATGAGAAGTATGGCATAAAGCTGAGCCATTCATATATAGCCCAGGTAATTCTATTTGTATCATCCATAGAGCATTTTCCACAGTCATTAATATTGGATATTCATACAAATATTTGCAGAAGAACATTACTGCAGGCAAACCTATCCAGGGATTCATCCAGGGATACATTTTATATTATGTTTCAATAAGGTTAATTTATAGAATACTGCCTTGCTTGAAAAATACATATAGCGTAATTAGCTACAGGGAACATTTTTTTTTAATATTAGTTATGGTAAAAAAAACATTTTGAGCTAAATGTATTTTTTATTGTAACAATTATATTTTTTTCATTCTCACACAGCCTAATGGAAAATAAATCAGTGAAACATCAATGGGGTAAAAATGCATATTACATCCCTTGATAAATTTCATAAGATGTGTAGTTTCCAAAATGAAATCATTTTGTGAGTTTAGTATTGTTACAGCACCTTGGGGCCTCTGCAAATTCTGCCTATAAACTATTACTGCTGAGATGAGGGAAGCAATCCTCAGAGCAAAGACGTTACTATAGTAGGTGCAGGGGTTGCAAATACCCCCAAGTCCTGGAGCTGAGGGAGGGCTCAAAAGCTTCCCTTGTCCCATATGAATAGATTATTACTAATAAAAACTGTTATGCTTGCAGGGCAAGGGATTAGTGGACTCACTTGGCCACAGCACACAGAAAACTCAACGGGGCTTGACTGCAGAACCAAACCTGGATTTCACCAGGGCCTCTAATGGGAAGAGTGTTATGCTGCAGGTTTATTACTGGGTGCCACTCAGGAAGACTGATGTTGTGACATCTGGCCCCAGGGGTTCGGGTAGGACAGTCTATGATGAAGAGTGAAAGCAGTCGCAGGTGTTGGGGTTTCGGCCGGGATGGATGGAGGTGACAGTAGCAGCTGGTGATGGTACTTGCAGAAGCGGGTATCATGGTAGGTGGCTGGTGTGAAAGCTTGTAGCAGCAGCGGCACACTAGGGATAACAGCAGCACTTTGAAACTCAGACAGATCAACAGCAGAATATAGCACACTATAGCAACAGCAGACAGACAGCAGCAACAGTGCTATAGGACCTGAGAACTGGCAACAAATCTAACTCATTGCCCAGGTACCTCCCCTAAGGGGAAGGTGCCTTAAATATCTAAAATCTCTCAGCTGACCTGAGAGGCACTTCCGGGTCAAGGAGCAAGCACTTGCCTTTTAAGAAAGGAGATGTGGTTGCGTGCGCATCCTTCAGGTAGAATCAGGAAGCATGTGAGGTGTACACCAGTTCTGGGAGACAGCAGCATAGACAGGGGATGGATCAGCCCCCACAGGACAGCCAGACACATGAGAGAGCCGACATCCCTGCCAGGGATGGAGGGCAGGAGACATCGGTGATGCCGGTATTGGCATTACAACATTACAAAAACGCATGATAGTTAGGGGTCTGTTGGAGATTTTGCATTGTGGCCCATGTAATTCCAGTTAGTCCATTACGGCATAAGATCAACCTCAAGTTGAATTCTTGAAGGTCTTAAAGCAATATGGAAGGAAAAAATGAAAATTTCACTTTTTCCCACCAAAATATTGCTTTATCTCCAAATTTTGCATTTTCACAAAGGCGAAAATGCACCATAAAATTCCTTGTTCAATTTCTCTTGAGTACAACAAAACCCTATATGTGGTGGAAAATACTGTTTGGACGCATGGCAAGGTTCAGAAGAGAAAGAGCAGCGTTTGACTTTTGGAGTACAAAATTGGCTGTAATAAATAGCAGACGACATGTCGCGATTGCAAAGCCCCTGAGGTGCCTAATCAGAGAAATCCCCCCAAAAGTGACCCCATATTGGAAATTACACTGCTCAAGGAATTTATTTAGACGTGTCTTGAACAGCTTGAACCCACAGGTGTTTCGCATAATTTTAGAATATTGAAAATAAAAAAGATTTTTTTTCCCACAAACATGTAGCTTTTGCACCAAAGTTTTCATTTTCGCAATGGTAACAAATAAAAATGGATCTTACAATTCATTGTGCAATTTCTCCTAAATATGACAATACTTATATGTGATCAAAAACTACTTTTGAGGCACAGTACAAAGTGAGAGAGGGAAAGAGTGCCGCATTGGAGTGCAGATTTTGTGGGAATGGTTTGCAGGTGCCATGTCATTTTAGCAGAGTCCCTAATATGATGGAAAAGCAGAATCCCCCCTTCCTCATAAGTGACCACACTTTACAAACTACACCACTCAATGAAATAATCTAGGGCTGCATTGAGCAGATTGGCATCATAGATGTGTCACAGAATTTTACCATTTGGTGGTGAAGAAAGAATAATTACATTTTAACTACTAAAATGTTTTAGTCTCAGATTTTACATTTTCACACTGGGAAATGGGTAAAAACAGTACCTAATTTGTCACCCAATTAATTCAGAAAATGGCAATACCCCATATGTGCTTGTCCAGTACTGCTTAGCCACTCAGTGAGACTTGCAAGGAAAAGAGAGCTACTTGATTCTTAGGCTATGTGCGCACAGTGCGTTTTTCGTGGCGTTTTTTGCGCGTTTTTCGGGTGCGTTTTTGGCCTCAAAACTGCAGGAATTTGCTTCCCCAGCAAAGTCTATGAGTTTTCATTTTTGCTGTCCGCACACATCTGTTTTTTTTACCTGCGTTTTTGAGTTAAAAAAAAAAATGGACATGTCAGTTCTTTCCTGCGTTTTTCTGCGTTTTCCGCCCATGCAATGCATTTGAAAAACGCTGCAAAATGCAGAGATCAAAAACGCAGCAAAACGCAGCCAAAAACGCACCAAATCGCGGCAAAAACGCATTTTTTGATGCGTTTTTCGACGCAGGTGCGTTTTCGTGCGTTTTTAGCGGCCAAAAACGCAGCGTCAAAAAGGCGCAGTGTGCACACATAGCCTTAGAGCCCAGATTTTCCTAGAATAATGTGCAGACTGCATAAACAGAGCCCCTAGATTCAATAAGAGCAGAATCTCCCTCCCCCAAGTGACCCCACTTTGGAAATCACACCTCTCTCATAATTTTTCTACAGGTGTAGTGACTATTTTGACTTCATAGGTATTTTCTAGAAACAAGAAGCAATTAATGTTGCTGAGTGAAAATTGCAAATCTGTCATTGTAGTGCAAAGTACATTGTAGTGCCCATACATTGTGCTCTGCTTGTGCTTCTGGAGACACACACCATATAAATTAAGCGGGCTCTCATTGCCATTGCTACAGAAATAACAAACATGTGGAAACTAAAATGTGGTTTAGACACATTGTGGGGCTTAGAAGGAGGGGAGATCTAAGGGGGTGTTACACGCAGCGATATCACTAGCAATATCGCTGGTGAAAGCACCCGCCCCTGTCGTTTGCGCGTCACGGGAAAATCGCTGCCCATGGCGCACAAAATTAGGAGCCGTCACACGGACTTACCTGCCTAGCGACGTCGCTGTGTCCGGTGAACCGCCTCCTTTCTAAGGGGGCAGTTTGGCGTCACAGCGGCGTCATTAAGCGGCCGCCCAATAGAAGCATCCATCGTTAACGGTTGTTCCTCGCTGTCATACGAAACGACGTCGCTAACGATGCCGGATGTGCGTCACGGAATCTGTGACCCCGGCGATATATCGTTAGATACATCGTTGCGTGTAACGGGGCCTTTAGATTTAGGAGCACAAGTTTTGCTGGATTTCTATTTGAGGGGGGAGCTCTAGCACTTTTCTGGAGCCTTTGTGTTACCAGTAACATAAAAACGCCCTATATTTCCATTGACAGATGACAGACTAGTGGGCAGAATGTTTTTTTTTGTGAATGAAATTGAAACTTTTATTAGGAATATTTTACATAAAGTTTAGGAACACATTTATCCTGTGCCCTATGCTGAGAACTTACATTGGAGTTTCCATCTATATCTCCGATCTGATTCATATGACACTTCTGAGGGATCATCATCACCATCAGACATATCAAGGACATCTGATCAGGGACAGCTAGGGTCCCCCTAGCCTGAGCGTCATTTAATGAGCCATGATCCCCTGTTATCCCATGCCACCCAGTGACACCACCATAGCTGGAATATCCAGAGGTCATTATTTGATAACAGGATGCCATGGCAACAATTGATAGCCCACAATTACATCTCAGAGGTTCCAATGGCATGTGAGAGGAAGCAGGCATTAGTTCTGGCTATCTCTTATAATGAGCTGACAGCGGCGTGCGTGGTAGGCAGGACGTACCTACTCATCATTGGTTGTGAACTTCTTCACGATCATGACGTATAGACATGTCAAATGTCATTAAGGGTATAACAAGCGCAACCATTCAATTCACAACCATATTGCATGTGGTTGCCGCATGCTCATTTCCAGTTGTGAACTTAAATGTAGTTACGGTACTTTGTAAATGTCGCATCTTATGGTTGCAATGCTGTTTTTTTATTTCAATGTGGAGGATAATAAAAAAAAATAATTAAACAATCAAAATAAAATCTGGGTACATTTGTCAGCTATTTTACTAGTCCACCACCAATAATTTCACAAGCATACATGCCACACAAATACTGCTGGCTGTTGCCCTCATTTACATTCTGTGTGTGTACCTATGTAGAAACATAGCTTTTTTAGGGTTAAAGGGAATCTGTCAGCAAGTTATTGCAATGGAATCTGAAAGCAGCATGACATAGTAATAGAGACCAATTCCAACATTGTATTAATGTGTCATTTTGATACAATGACTGTTTTTTCTGCTACAGATCATAAAGTGATTAGAATACTGAGCCCAATAAAATACCATTCACATCACTGATTGGCACCTTTCACTGTACATTGACAGAAATCTTGATAAATTGACAGAGCAATTGACTAGCATGCACAATACTCCTAGTCTTGTATAGAGAAGCTTTGGCTGATAAGACATTGATTTTATTGAAAGAGCAACACACAATAAGTGACACATCGCAAGAATTAGGTTCTCAGCCTCTATATCATGCTGTTTACAGATTACATAGTAAAAACATGCTGACAGATTACCTTAAAGAAATTTTTAATAATGAGGGAAAATTTAAAACAAAAATATCTATTAAATGAAAACCCAAAAGATTAATTTTTGCTCAACTTTTTTAGCAGTGTGGATCTCTGCGGCTACACCATTGTCCTCTTGCCTGCCTTTAGAAATGTAAAAAGCATGTATCATTTTCCTTACACTTGACAAATTCTTGCTACTTTGTGTTATGAGTGTAACACGTAAAAATGTGGAACCGTTCATGGACTATGAATATCTTTTCAAGGCATTGTTTATGCTTTTAAAAATAGTCTTATTGCTGACTTTTTGGAATCAAAACTTAGCAGACGCTCCAAGGTTTTTATCAGTTAAGATCTTTACTAGAGATGAGCGAACCGATCCCGGTTCGGCCCGAGTTCGGTTCGCTGAACGGAGGTCTCGTTCGAGTTCGGTTCGTCGAACGTTCGATGAACCGAACTCGAACTGCATAGGAAATAATTGTAGGCAATCACCAACACATAAAAACACCTAGAAAACACCCTCAAAGGTGTCCAAAAGGTGACAAACAACTCACAACACAACACAAACACATGGGAAAGTGACAAGGACATATACTCATGTGAAAACAAAAGAGCTGGACAAGGAAAAAGAGGAGGAGACACAGATATAGGCATGGCACGCCCTTCTAAAATCATGTAATACACCGCAAGGTGACTCCAAGCGGAGTATCCCTTTTTCCAAAAATTGGGCCACACACACACCCCTTCAGTGGCAGCAGTTGTGCCCCAGTTGTACACTTCACAGCTAGATTTGCTTCAAGCACATTCAAAAATACGCCATACTTAACCGTCCCCAGGATGACAACGGGGTAGTAGCAAAGTCTTTCCTGATCCCAGCTCTGTGCATCTTGGATCACTTTTAAAAAACACAGCAAGCAAGGGTTACTCCAAGCGGAGTCTCCCTTTTTTTCCAAAAATTGTGCCCCACACACACCCACCCATTCAGTGGCAGCACTTGTGCCCTAGTTGTACACTTCACAGCTAGATTTGCATCAAGCACATTCAAAAATACGCCATACTTAATCGTCCCCAGGATGACACCGGGGTAGGTAGCAAAGTCTTTGCTGAACCATGACTTGTTCATCTTGGATCATTTTTAAAAACAATGTAAGCAAGGGTTACTCCAAGCGGAGTCTCCCTTTTTTCCAAAAATTGTGCCCCACACACACCCACCCATTCAGTGGCAGCACTTGTGCCCTAGTTGCAAACAGGATGTTTTGATTTGCATCAAGCACATTCCAAATCCACAAGCATTTACTCTCCCCAGGATGACACAGGGGTAGTAAATTCCTTGTGGATCCATGACTTGTTCATTTTGATGAACGTTAGTCTGTCCACATTGTCACTGGACAGACGCATGCGCTTATCTGTCAGCACACACCCAACAGCACTGAAGACACGTTCAGAGACAACGCTGGCAGCTGGACACGACAAAATCTCCAAGGCGTAAGTGGAGAGCTCTGGCCATTTTTCAAGATTTGAAGCCCAAAATGAGCAAGGCTCCATTTGCAAAGTCATGGCATCGATGTTCATTTGGAGATACTCCTGTATCATCCTCTCAAGTCATTGACTATGTGTCAGACTTGTTGTCTCTGGTGGCCTTGCAAAGGAGGGTCTAAAAAAATTATGAAAAGATTCAATAAAATTGCTGTTACCAGCACCAGATACGGTGCTACTGGTACGGGTAGACTGTTGGAGATGACGAGAACGTCCCATGTTTGTCAAGTTACAACTGGGAGATTCACTCCCTGCACCTGCACAGTTGTTTGGTGGAAAAGCCGAGCTAAGATCGAGTAACAGCTTCTGCTGATACTCCTGCATACGTGCGTCCCTTTCTATGGCTGGAATTATGTCACAAAATTTGGACTTGTACCGGGGATCTAATAGTGTGGCAAGCCAGTAGTCATCATCACTTCTAATTTTGACAATACGAGGGTCATGTTGGAGGTAGTGCAGCAAGAAGGCACTCATGTGTCTTGCGCAGCCATGCGGACCACGTCCACGCTGTGTTTGTGGCATAGAGGTGCTAACCGTTCTTTCTTCCTCTGACATCTCCCCCCAACCTCTTTCAACTGAAATTTGACCAAGGTCTCCCTCATCCGCTGAGTCTTCCATGTCCATGGACAGTTCGTCCTCCATTTCTTCATGTTCTCCTGCACCTTCCTCAACATTTCGCCTGCTACCATGCGCCCTTGTTGATCCCTGTCCCCCATGGTCCCATGCCTGCCGCGTTAGTGATGATGAATGTCTGGACCTTGGTGATGTTGTTGTGTCTTGCGCATATGAATCCTCCTGTAATTCCTCCCCTTCCTGTTGTCCCACCCCCTGACTCCGAATAGTGTTTAGCGTGTGCTCCAGCATGTAAATGACTGGAATCGTCATGCTGATAATGGCATTGTCAGCGCTAAACATATTCGTCGCCATGTGGAAACTGTGCAGAAGGGTGCATAGGTCCTTGATCTGAGACCACTCCATCAGGGTGATCTGCCCCACCTCTGCATCTCGTTGGCCCAGGCTATACGTCATGACGTATTGCACCAGGGCTCGGCGGTGCTGCCACAGTCGCTGTAACATGTGGAGAGTCGAATTTCAGCGTGTCGCCACATTGCATTTCAGGCAATGAACCGGCAGGCCGAAACACTTCTGGAGCGATGCAAGTCGCTCAGCTGCGGCGGTTGAACGGCGGAAGTGAGCAGACAGTTTTCGTGCCCTGGTCAGAAGGCCATCTAGGCCTGGGATAGTGTGTTAAGAAATGCTGGACAACAAGGTTCAACACGTGAGCCATACAAGGCACGTGTGTCACCTTGCCCAGGCGAAGGGCCGCAACCAGGTTTGCAGCATTGTCGCACATGGCCTTACCAGGCTGCAGGTTGAGTGGAGACAACCATTTATTAAACTCGGACCACAGAGCTGACCACAACTCCTCAGCTGTGTGACTCCTATTCCCAAGACATGTCAAGCTAAAGACCGCCTGATGCCGTTGCGCTCTGCTGCCAGCATAGTAATGAGGGGTGCGTGCTTCCTTCTGCGCAGTGAGAACGCTGGTGGCCTGACCAGGCAGGCTTGGGGCGGATGTGGAGGACACAGATGAGGTGGAGGAGGCAGAAGCAGTGGCGGAACTTGGACAGACAGAGGATTGACACACAAGTCGTGGGGACAGCAAGACTTGTGCAGCAGACCCTTCACCATCTATCACCATAGTTACCCGGTGCCCAGCCAGCGACATGTAACGTCCCTGTCCATGCTCACTGGTCCAAGTATCGGTGGTGAAATGCACCCGTTCACACACAGAGTTTCTCAAGGAAGCGGTGATGTTGTGTGCGACATGCTGGTGTAGCGCGAGCACACCTTTCTTAGAGAAGTAGTGGCAACTGGGCATCTGGTACTGGCGCACAGCGACAGACATAAGGTCTCTAAAATCCTGTGTGTCCACCAGGCGGAAAGGCAGCATTTCGGTAGCCAAGAGCTTACAGAGGGATAAAGTCAACCTCTTAGCTTTGTCATGGGTCGCAGGAAATGGCCTTTTATTTGTCCGCATCTGAGGGACAGAGATCTGGCTGCTGTGTGTAGACGGTGTTGAGTAGGGTGTCCCTGGAAAAATGCAGGTTTGTGAGGAAAGTGCAGGCAGACAGATGATGTTGCCTTCATCCAACGTTGGTGCTATCGATGTCTGAGAGAGCTGTACACACGCACTTGTTTCCCCTTCCAAACCAACTGACGACCTACCAAGCAAACTGCCTGTTGCGGTTACAGTGGTGGAAGTTGTGCGTGGAAAACCAGGTGTGACAGCTGTCCCCCCAGTCCTAGAAGATGAAGAGCGCGCGGATGCACTGGAAGGGGCAGGCGGTGGATGGTTCGCTCCGCTAGGCCGCATTGCAGCACGGTGAGCTTCCCACTGGGACATATGATATTTATTCATGTGACGATTCATGGAAGAAGTTGTCAAACTGCTGAGGTTTTGCCCTCTACTAACAGAATCACGACAAATTTTACAGATCACATAATTTGGGCGATCTTTTGCTATGTCAAAAAAGGACCAGGCTAGGCAAGGCTTAGAGGGCATGCAACCTGCTGAGCCCCCCCGACTAGTGCTCAGAGGCACAGTGGTGGCTGAGGATGCAGTTATAGACGTGCTACCAGTGCTCCGACTCTGTCCAGGAAGGCGCAAGGTAACTTCGTCGTCGGTTGCATCCTTCTCCACCGCCTCTGTTGACCTCCTCGAGTGCCTGACTGTGGGTTGACAGTAGGTGGGATCTAGAACTTCCTCATCAATTGTTGTGTTTGCACTCCCTTCACCCTCAGACCGAGCCTCTTCTTGCCCTGACCGAATATTTAAGTTGTCATCCCAATCTGGTATCTGCGTCTCATCGTCATCAGTATGTTCCTCATTGTCTATAACAACAGGTGTTACAGTTTGTGACAAAGGGTCAACATTATGCTCAGAAACTTGGTCCTCACGGCCTGAATCAGAGTCACAAAGGTTCTGGGCATCACTGCAGACCATTTCCTGGTCTGTACTCGCTGTAGCTTGGGAGCAGACCTCTGATTCCCAGGCTATAGTGTGACTGAACAGCTCTGCAGACTCACCCATCTCAGTTCCGCCATACTGTGCAGGGCGGATGGAGACTTCAGAGATGGGAGAAAGCAAGTTTGATTGGGATGACAACTCAGAGGACTGGTGTTTTTTGGATGCGGTAGTTGAGGTGGCGGAGAGGGCACTTGTTGGACCACTTGAGATCCATTCAAGCATTTTCCTTTTTTGGCCATCATCTACCTTTGTTCCAGTTGTTCGTGTCTGTAAAAAATGGAGCACATCGGATTGTCCACGGTAAGTAGTAAACATCTTACTTTTGCTGGAAGATGGTCTATCTTCAGCAGATGTTAATGGAGCTTTGCCACCTTCCCCACGGACAAACCCTTTTTTTCCTTTTCCAACACGCCTCTTCCCCTTTCCACCAGCATCTGTCATTTTGCCACTCATGTTGATTGCGAAAAGATTGTGCACTTAAAATGTGGTAGTAAAAATTGAGAGGTGGTGTAGATTGCAGCGGTGGTCTAGCTTTATTAACAGCAGAATAAACAACAATAATTATCCCTGACAATGCAACTACGGCCCTTAAACTGGCAGCATAAATTGCTAGTATAATAGCTTTGTAACAATGAGCTTGGATGTTCAATGCAGACGTGCTGCAAATATCTTTGCACTAGTGGGACAATACAGAAGTCCAACAGCAACGTTTAGGATGCCACTAAGTTCACTCAGTGTTTGCTAGTATAATGGCTTAGTAACAATGAGTTTGAGTGTGCAATGCAGGTAGACGTGCTGCAAGTATCTTTCACTAGTGGGACAATACAGAAGTCACTTTTAGGATGCCACTAATTTCACTCAGTGTTTGCTAGTATAATGGCTTAGTAACAATGAGTTTGAGTGTGCAATGCAGGTAGACGTACTGCAAATATCTTTTCACTAGTGGGACAATACAGAAGTCCAACAGCCACTTTTAGGATGCCACTAAGTTCACTCAGTGTTTGCTAGTATAATGGCTTAGTAACAATGAGTTTGAGTGTGCAATGCAGGCAGACGTGCTGCAAATATCTTTGCACTAGTGGGACAATACAGAAGTCCAACAGCCACGTTTAGGAGGCCACTGTGTTCACTCAGTGTTTGCTAGTATAATGGCTTAGTAACAATGAGTTTGAGTGTGCAATGCAGGCAGACGTGCTGCAAATATCTTTGCACTAGTGGGACAATACAGAAGTCCAACAGCCACATTTAGGATGCCACTAAGTTCACTCAGTGTTTGCTAGTATAATGGCTTAGTAACAATGAGTTTGAGTGTGCAAAGGGCAGGAGGGTACAGTAGCAGGGTTGTGGGTCTCTGGGTAGAGGAAAGGAAGCCTGCCTTGCTATCCCTCCTAATGGGGAAATGCAGCAAGGAAATCCCTGACCTTAGCTACACAGACACTGTCATCTTGTGTAGCTGTTAAACTCTGTTTTCACGGACCTGTCACCTATGGCTCTGACCCTGCCGGTATTAGCCCTTAAAAGGACTGATAGAAACTTCTATCCCTATTCTGTACAGCGCTGTCTATAGAGCGTACACAGAAGTATCGGAGACAGGAGCTACTCCAGTGGTGACTGACACCCAGACGCAGAAGAGATAATGGCGTCCGGACGGGCAGATACCAGTTTTTATAATGCAGGGACATGTGACATGAACATCCTATCACACATGCCGTTGCTTCTCTGGCTAACAGTCCACTTAGCTGTGTGTGTGTCTGGGATTGGCTGACATGCTGGCCCGCCCCACTACACGCGTGCTTAGGGAAGGAAGACAAGGAAAAAAAAAAATGTCGATTATCCATACAGCAGTTATCTGAATGCGCTGTTCCCGCACACTATACACTGAAATTTCATAATAGTGTGAGTCACAGAGTGACTTACACTATTACAGCGGAAAGCCAGCTAGTTATTAGCTGGTCTTTTTGCTGCTAGAACCGTTCTCGAACGTATCTAGAACATATCTAGAACTATCGAGCTTTAGCAAAAAGCTCGAGTTCTAGTTCGATCTAGAACAGCCCCCGAAATCACTCGAGCCGCGAACTGGAGAACCTCGAACCGCGAACCGCGCTCAACTCTAATCTTTACACATGGATTTGGAGCGTTTTTGCTAAGTTTCCACTTAGCTCCTGCTCAAAAAACTTCTAAACAAAAACCCCTCCATGTGCACAAAGCCTAAGGCAACAGTCACCCCAAAAAATCTATGTGAACATAACCTTTTTCTACAGGTTGTTATGATATAGGTGATGCCTAATAGGCAGTCTGTATGTATGTGTATGTATATATGTGTATGTATATATATATATATATGTGCGTGTGTGTGTGTGTGTGTGTGTATGTATGTATGTATGTATGTATGTATGTGTATATTATATTATATTATTTTTTTATTTTTTATTTTTTTTGTTCTTCTACTTGTCTGAAAAAAAAATAATTCTTAAAAATTAACCTTTTTTCTTATATTCTGAGAGCCACAACTTGTTTCTGTTTCTTTCTATAGAGTTGGTCAAGAGCTAGTCTTTTGTAACACCCTGGAGTTTTAATAGTACTATTTTCATATATATACAACTTTTTGCTCACTTTTTAATTTCATTTTTTTGTGAGGAAGGATGAGCCAAAACACCAATTTTGGTATTGTTTATATTTTTTTATGGTCATCAGTTTTGATGTTATAATATGGGTCCTAAGGCTAAGGCTGAGACCGCACTTTGCGCTCTCCTACTTGCAGTTCAAAACGCACCTTTTTGGCTTAATTGATTTGACCAAAGTAGCCTTTTTCTGAACTTTAGCGCTGAAAACGCATACGTATTTACCGCGTTTTAGATGCGTTTTCAGCGCTTTTTACATGCGTTTTCACCTGCATTTTGACAGATGCGTTTTAAACATCAAGACACTGCTAAATAAAGTTTAAACAGTCAAAAAGAATGAAAAAATAGGAAAAAAAAGGAAAAAATCAATATTAATTGGAAAGAAAATGAAAATATATATATAATTCATAAAAATTATAGCAGTAATATACATTTTATTGCTAATATAGCAATAAATGCATATTTTTCTCAAATTTAATTGTCGGATTTTGTGTGGGTAAAGGGACATATCAAAACATTATTTTGAAGTCCAAAAAGCATGTTTTCTGCACTGAAAAAGCAGGTAAAACGCAGGAATTTGAAGGAATCTTGGTTTTTGCCATTTCTCATTGATTCCAATGTTAGCAAAACGCACCCAAAATGGCAAAAACAATTGACATGCTGCTTCTTTGAATGCACGGTTTTTGCCACAAAATATGCAAAATAAACGCAGCGTTTAGGAACGCAAAGTGCAGTCTGAAAATCGCCATTTTCCATTGACTTTGCTGGAAAATCAAAACGTATGCCTTTTGGCATGAAAAGGGTGCTTCTCAAAACGGACCTAAAAAGCACCTGAAACGCAGGTGGAAACGCAAAGTGGGGTCTCAGCCTTAGGCTAAGACCCCACTTTGCGTTCACCTACTTGCAGTTCTAAACGCACGTTTTGGGCTTAATTGATTTGACCAAAGTTGCCTTTTTCAGAAATTTAGCGCTGAAAACACATGCGTATTTACCGCGTTTTACATGCTTTTTCATCTGCGTTTTGACAGATGCGTTGTGAACTTCAAGACACTGCTAAATAAAGTTTAATCTGTCAAACACAATGAAAAAAGAGAAAGAAAAGGAACACATATAGATTTTTAGAAATAATAAAGAAAATAGAAATATTGAATAGAATAATAGCAGCGGTAATATACTATTTATTGCAAAAATAGCAATAAATTATATATATTTTTTTAAATTAATTGTCGGACTATGTGTGTGTGTAAAGGGACTAATGAAATCATTATTTTAATGACCAAAAAGCATTCGTTTTGGTACCCCAAAACGCACGTTTTCTGCACATAAAAAGCAGGTAAAACGCAGGAATTTGAAGGAATCTTGGTTTTTGCCATTTCTCATAGACTTCAATGTTAGCAAAACGCACCCAAAATGGCAAAAACAATTGACATGCTGCTTCTTTGAACGCATGGTTTTTGCCACAAAATATGCAAATTAAACGCAGCATTTAGTAAACGCAAAGTGCGGACTAGAAATCCCCATTTTCCATAGACTTTGCTGTGAAATCAAAACGCATGCCTTTTGGCATGAAAAAGGTGCTTCTCAAAACGGACCAAAAAAGCACCTGAAACGCAGGTGGAAACGCAAAGTGGGGCCCTAGCCTAACAGTTTTTTTAAGGTGTACTTAAGACACTTTTTTTTTTTTTTTGCAGAACAGACTTGGATTTTTGCTTTAGGTTTAATGCATTTTTTAAATCAGTTCAAAACATTTTTTTAATTCACAATATAAAGTAGTCTCACATGCAATCACTTCAGCGCTAAGATAATGTTCTGCACTACTACTCTATAGTGTAAAATTATGTAATATGCACTACTACTCTCTTTATATATAATGTGTGTGTGTGTATGTATGTGTGTGTGTATGTATGTGTGTGTGTGTATATATCTCTCCCAGGCTACACTGACAGGGTACCTATTAGATCTTATAGTTAGCATTGGCATATGTACAGAGACCATTTTAGACTTCCTATTGTCATAGAAAACCAGCGGCATCCCACTTTACGGGGGACAATGGGCTGACAGAAGTAACTACAGTAGAACCTTAAAGCCCCCGTCACATTTAACGACTTACCAGCGATCCCGAAAACGATGTGACCTGATAAGGATCGCTGGTAAGTTGCTGTGAGGTCGCTGGTGAGATGTCACACAGTCAGATCTTACTAACAACGCAGTAATGATCAGCGACCTGTAGAACGATCTCGACGGGTGTTGGGACTGTGTTAGGAGGTCGTTGGTAGGCGTCAAACACAGCGATGTTTAGAATGTATGTAATATATACTGCTCAAAAAAATAAAGGGAACACCAAAATTCAAAATCCTTGTTTAAGTGTTCCCTTTATTTTTTTGAGCAGTATATATGTTACCCATGACAAAGGAAGCTCTCAATTGCAGAAGTTGTTTTAAGGGCAAAGCACATTGCTGATCCATCATTACAATACTATCTACAGCTTGGTGATATGAAATTTGTACTAACATATCGATGCTGATAAAAGCTGACAAATTAAGTCACGTGAATTTGATATACTCACTCTTTTACCACAAGTCTAAAAATACTCCCTGTCCTGATGACACCAGTTAAAGCAGAGGACGGCACTGTTTGTTCTCACGGTTTTCAATTCTGAATGCAGCTGCTTCCATCGCTCATACACAAGACTCCAACATGCTGGAAATACTGCGCTACAAGGACACATCTGTTGGTGCTAAAAGCCTCAAAATTACAGGTCAATTGTTAAAGAGGTCCTAGTTATATTTATCTTGCAAATATGTTATTTAATTTATGTCTGCTTGTTAACCTTTTTGGATTGTGGTTTTCCATTTTCAACAAAAGATTATTTATGTATTCTTTTTGTCAGGGATCAATCAAACTAGCTTTGAAGCCTGATGATAATAAGTCTGGAAGTGCACTATGATTATATAAATACCCTCTGAGTAGAACTACCATCCATTCACATCGACTTCACAGCAAATTTTCATGTGGCTTCAAAGCTCAATTTCACAGTGACGGCTCTTCAGATTATTACAGGAAAAGTATGATTTTTGATTTTTTTATTTTGTTCTCCAATTTATACAGCCATGCCAGAAACAAAATTGTTCTAACAGGTTCCTTTAAAAACCACCTGCCTAAAAATGTGAACATTCCCCACGTGTCGCTGAAACAGAAGCTTGATCAGATTAACATTTTGTGAATATGGAGCACAGGTCAATAATTTTAAGTCCAAACTATTCCAGGATGTATTAAACTGTTGCAAACAATGTTGCCATGTATGCAAAGATTTTTAAGTAGGTGTAAATGTAACAATTCTATGAGCAGGGCCTGAGTTTTCCCAGTAAAGGATTGTCTAGCACAGGGGTGGGGAACCTCCGGCCCGCGGGCCGTATGCGGCCCGCCATGACCTTTTATGCGGCCCCCAGGCAGTTTCCCGGGGGTGGCAGTGCTCGTGCCATCTATGCGGTTTTCCAGGCCGACAGCCCTTTAAATCCGCACATCGCTACATGTGCGTGCCAATGTGTTCTCCAGACGGCCAGAGCCAACGTTATCAGGACTTACTTTGTGGGCGAGTCCCACAGCTACCTCACAGCTTCCAGCGTTGTGTGCCCGCCCCCTGCCCTCCGGAGCCCTGTGCCCGCCTTCTCCTTCCGATGCTGGTGTGTCCAGTGCCCACCCTCTGCTGCTGTGTGCCCCGTCCAGTGCTTTGTGCCCCTATACCCCAGTTCAGTATACCCTCCCCCCAGAATTGCGTGAAACCGTCAGCGCTGCGTGCCTCCCAATGCTGTGTATCACCCCAGGTTTGCATAATAGTCCCTCCCAGTCCTATGTGCAGCCCATCACCCAGTCCTGTGCAGACCCTCAGTCCTTTGTGCAGCCCATCACCCAGTCCTGTGTGCAGCCCATCACCCAGTCCTGTGTGCAGCCCATCACCCAGTCCTGTGTGCAGCCCATCACCCAGTCCTGTGTGCAGCCCATCACCCAGTCCTGTGTGCAGCCCATCACCCAGTCCTGTGTGCATCCCATCACCCAGTCCTGTGTGCATCCCATCACCCAGTCCTGTGTGCATCCCATCACCCAGTCCTGTGTGCAGCCCATCACCCAGTCCTGTGTGCAGCCCATCACCCAGTCCTGTGTGCAGCCCATCACCCAGTCCTGTGTGCAGCCCATCACCCAGTCCTGTGTGCAGCCCATCACCCAGTCCTGTGTGCAGCCCATCCCCCAGTCCTATGTGAAGCCCATCCCCCAGTCCTGTGTGCAGCCCATCCCCCAGTCCTGTGTGCAGCCCCCAGTGATGTCTGCGCTCCTCCCCAGTGATGTCTGCGCCCCAGCCCCTCTTGTAATGTGCATGTGCCCCAGCCCCTCTTGTAATGTGTATGTGCCCCAGCCCCTCTTGTAATGTGTATGTGCCCCAGCCCCTCTTGCAATGTTTATATGCCCCAGCCCCCCTCTTGTGGTGTCTATGCCCCCAACGTCTCCTGTGACTTACACATCACATTGGAGATGCTGGGGGCATATACATCAGATTGGAGATGCTGGGGGCATTTACATGTCCCCAGCCCCTTGTGTGATGTATGTGTCCCCAGTGTCACCTATGATGTATATACAGCAGTCCCAGTGTCTCCTATGTGATATATGTAAATCCAGCATCTCCTGTGATGTATATACAGCGTCTGTTATGTGATCTACATGATTTACCAATCTTATTATTACAAAGAGTTGACTGTGCTCCAAACGTAGACAAACCTGAAAAAGTAGCTGTGAGAAGAAACATGATTAGTATCACCGAACATCACAGCCGCACCAAAGAGAAGCCTCTGCTGCCACCACAGTAGGGGTGAGTTAATTAATTGTTTCACCAAATATAGCAGGATAATTTAAACATTGATAATTTTGTGCGGCCCCCGAAGGTTAGTAGAAATTTTCAAATGGCCCCTGGCAGAAAAAAGGTTCCCCACCCCTGGTCTAGCACATGACACCGACTACATTGCTTAACATTTTTACCACAGTCCATACTGAGGAAAGCCCTTCCCCAAGTAAGGGACTCATAGCTTTCCACATTTTCCAAATTAAATGGGTATTTATTAGACTGGGTCACATTTTTCCATTGCACATTGAAGTTTCAAAGGTCGAAAAGGAATACTCTAACTAGTATACAGATTTGCAACTCCAAAGACAGCAAGCTATACTCTATGTACTGACATCTTTCTGTCACAGCCCACATTACATATTTCAGCACCAGATTTCAGCACCAAATTTGCACCTCCTGGGAGAAAACCATACCGAAATGGCATCAGAACTGGGTTTCTTTGCATTTTTGGGCGAAGAAATTTAAATTTGGTGATGAAATGTTTTATATCGTATACATGCACCCAACCTACAACTCCTTGCAAAAGAAAGCATCACTACCCCATCATACTGCATGCAGTAATGATGTGGGTTTTTTGCCAGGAGGTGTAGATTGGGTGCAGGAATATGATGTAGAAATTACAGCACCAAATCTGCATCTCTTGGCAAAACAAATGTGGTTTTCTGCCAGGATATGCAGGTCTGTAAACCTGAGTTTACTGAGGTCAGGATGCCTGTGGAGGGCTGTTTGAACCTCCAGTTATGACAACAAATAACCTAAATGACATCACCACTCATCCCGTGGTTCATTTTCTGCCTGAAACTCACAGCAGGTGATCATGTTTTATGGTCGCGCCTTCAGATGTAGCTGGGCTGGATTCGTTGTGGGACCTTATGTGGATTACGTCGGACCTGGGTGTTTTTGAGGTTAATAAAGGCGTGAAAGGGTGTTTTTTTTATTTTATTTAAAATAAAGCTTTTTCAGTGTTTGTGTTTTTTTTCTTTTCACTTACAGATTAGTAATGGAGGTCTAATAGATGCCTCCCCTTACTAATCTAGGGCTTATTGGCAGCTGTGAGCTATTATTAACCCCTTATTACTCTGATTGCCACTGCAACACGGCAATCGGGATGAGCTGGGTAAAGTTCCATAATTGTCACATCTAATGGATGTGACAATCTTGGGGGATGCAGGCTGCTATTTGTGGGGGCCCAATGAGCATGGGTCTCCTCAGTCTGAGAATACCAGCCCCCAGCGGTCATGCTTTATCATGGCTGGGTAGCAAAACTGGGGGAACCGCACGCCTTTTTTTAAAAATTATTTCATTAAATAATTAAAAACAAAATCCACATGCGGTTCCTCTTATTTTGATACACAGCGCCGACAAGCACACGGCTGGCTGCAGACTGTAGCCATATGCTTTATCTGTGCTGGGTATCATAATTTGGGGGGACACTACGATAATTTTTAAAAAAATTATTTAGTTTTACACCATGACAGTGACCCACAGACAGGGTCTGTGATTGGTTGCAGTCAGAGACGCTGTTACACAGGCTAGGGGAGCTGTTTGACTTTAACCAATCGCAGACGCAGGAACTGCTGGTGTGCGAGGAAAGCAGTGCATATGGATGAGCGATAATGAGCAGCCCCGGAAGCAGTTATAACGGCACGGGGGAAACTCGGTAAGTATAGATCACTTGCTTTATTCTTATTTTCTTTATTTTCCCTTTTATATATTTTTTTTTTATTTCCCGAATTGCCATACCTGGATCATTACCCATAGTTCGCTGAGAACTCTGGGCCCGGATCCGACACTCGGGTATTTTTGAAATCGCGCGGATCCGCACTTTTAAAGTCCAGGACTGCGCATCACTAGTGCTGGGCATTTTTTTTTTAATTTTGCACAGTGAATCTTTCTGCAAAATGTACAAATTCTTGTGAAACCTTAGATTTTCTTGAAATTCAACACAATCTGTGGTTTGATCCTCTGTGTTCTGTGTTCTCTAGTCTGTGTATTTCTGTATTTTGCCAAACCGTTCACTGCAGTGGCAGACCACATTTTTGTGCATATCTTAGAGAGACGAATACTGCCAGGATGGAGGCTATGCAGTGTCCAAAGTGACTTTGCGTCATGCAAATAAAGCTCGCTGTCAGGGCTCCTGATTTCTTTTTGGAATTTTTTTAGGATACCATCTTCCTTTCAATCTACGAACATATTCAAGCAAGTACAGGTAAATTACATATTTGAAATACCAATATTTTTAAATGCTAATAATTTTCAAATACCATTAATTTTTAAATACCTATAATCTCCAGCAATATTATTAATCCATGTATGAATGTTAGCGCAGTATGTGTATATTTACCCATTATTTCTTTTTATTTGGGATATGCACACAATCCCACCACCTCAATAGCAGCTTCATTCGTAATTCCATTTTCACTTGAGCGCCAGAGGTATTGCAATACTTTTTCCCTTTTTGGAAAATTGTTTCGCATGGATTTGGACTGAAACCCCAACAGAGTGCTCAGCAGAATGCACTGTATGGGTGAGAACCTAACCGAAGGTTTGTAAACCATGCCATGTGACATTTCAGTGAAATTTAAGCAATTCCTTAATATTACTGGCCCTTTATTACTGTTCTCTGTTCTTTTGAAGGTCAAAAGCAGAATGCATTTCTCGAGTGTAATTTCTTTAGGTGCTTTTTCTTCAACAGAATAAATTCTGAAAGGGACAATGATAGGAGTTTAAGCCTCTTTGATCCAGCTCATTTCCATTTCCTTTGCCGTGAGCTCTGGTTCACTGGGTATTTAAAATTAAGTGTGACCTCATGGTGGATATAGTTTTACTGAATAAAAAAGGTTATCTTAAACCAAACAGAACCAAACAACACTACAGAAATTTCTACTTTGTTTCAAATTTCAATTATGATACAAAATTATTGTTATATGTAATTGAGAAATCTCTATGACACAGTACTAATACTAGTGGAAGTGGAAGTACCCCTTTAAATGTAGCCGGCTGTGGCGATGTGTCCCTCTACAACCCCCGGCCTGTATTCATGTACTCTATGCCATATAGGGTCATGTAGGTTGCTTGGCTGTCTGTTCTTCTCAGCTGGGGATGACTCCAATAGATAGGCCTGTGGGAGACAATGGAGCCATGAGCTTCTGGAGACTTTTCCATATATAGCCACTAGTCAAAAGTGGGTGTGAACCCTTCCCCTCCAGGGGAGGATCCACAGGCACTGCAGAACAGACTGATGGTGGATCAGTCAGTTGGGTGTGGGCTGAGGTTCGAGTAGCTGAGCTGGGATCTTCGCTGAGGCAAGACCCTGGCACCCGTGTGTGGATTTATGGATGCTGTCACGTGGGATTGGGTTGTGTCCCTCATCCATTAACTTCTTCCAAGGATTACTTCTACATGTTCTCTGGCGTCGGATTGCCTTGTGGCGCCCCCGGAACTTTGAGGACTTATTGTGGACTCTAAAGAACAATATTGATATTGGCTGTTCTATGCTACCTGCCTCAATAAAACTTGTTGGATTGTTCATCGGCCTGGTGTCCCAGCCTGCTCTGTTGCATACCCTGTCATACCAGCCACATTATATATGCAGTCACAGCATGTCATAAAGAAAGAGAAGAGCAGCAGAATGATACATAGAATAGATTCAGTAAAACATATTTTATTCACTGAATCCCTGGTATTTGTGTCCATATGAGTCCAATGGGGGGTCTTACTCAGTTATTGACAGCTATCTGTGTGTGCACAGTCATACAGGGACAACTGTCAATCACTGGGACCATCCATTTGACTCATATGGACACAAACACCAAGGATTTCAATGAATTAAATGCAAGTTTTACTGAAACCTCCCACGAAAATGTACATCAATATAATTAGCTCCTCCAGCTCTATAACATTCGGTCTGCAAATCAGATATCATTTCAATATGTCAGGTTCCCTTTAAACATTACATTGCTTGTAGCGAAAAAAGTTTAATTTTTTTTAAGTAGTTTGATTTATTTATTTTTTTACCTTATTTTGTATTTTTCCAGTTTTGAGGAATTTTTAGACAATTTTAATACAACTTATTTTGGTTGTAAAGTTTGAATGCATTAACAAGAATTAAAAGGTTGTATATGTCTAAAGGGTTTTCAATAAAAATAGAAAAAAAAGAACAGATAAATGCATACAATAATTCAATTCTTATGAAATATGCTTTAAGGAAAGCTTTTTATCTCAGAAACAGTGAATATCCAATACAATTTACTGCACAGAGATGATATTTATTGTTTGTCTGTTCTTATAGGATAAGTATAAATTAAAATGATACAAATTAGGCAAAACTGTCGAAAATAGAAAATGTTATCTTTTTTCTGCAACTGTAATTATTGCAAATATGTTTTTTTGTGATTATTACAAATGAATTGTTGCAGAAAACTGCTTTCATACAAGAAATGATTGCCTGTAAATAGCAACTTAATAAAAATACAATAGCTGCTATACAAGAACATGCCTCTACGGGGATATATCTACAACTGTGCGGTAATCAAAAAGTTCCAGAGGATCAAAATAAGCATATTAAAAGACACCAGGCCACATCTATCAGCATTATCGTGTGGATTAGTGTACATTCTGTGAAAGATTTGTCTATATAAATTATATTAAAGAGAGATATAGAACATATTCAAAGCGTTATATCAGCCTCCTAATACCCACTTTAATGATGCCTGTATTAACCCTAAGCGATAATTATGTTTAAAAACTAATTTAGTTGCCCCTTCTCTCCCTGTATGCGGTCATCAGACTAGTCCTAGACTGCTGTCAATGAATGCCCCTGCGTGAGAGGAGAATGCTCACAGCAGTGTGCCCGACTGTCTTAGTTGCTATGGACATACTTCCACTGCACTGTAGCAATGTCCCAAATATTGTATCTATATATATAATTGCCTTATTCTGTCTGTCTGTCTGTCTGTCTGTCTGTCTGTCTTGCTCCAAAATTGTGTCCTTATGGTGACACAAAGCTGATTGGCCGCTGGGCTTGCCATGGCCCCGCTCCCCCGCACGGATTGGCCGCTCGCCCAAGCTGCACCCCCACACGGATTGGCCGGCCGCTCGCCCAGGCTCCGCCCCCCCACAGATTGGCCTCTCGCCCCGGCACCCTGCAGGCATTGGCAACTCGGCCACGCCCCGCCCCCCTCATGCAATGCACGCTAGCTCTGGCCCCGCCCCCCCCCGCATTCCCCGAACCAACACGGTCACGGAGCTACGACTACCAGGTGAGTACTGTACCCCTGGGAGCCCACATCAGCGTACGCCGCCAAACCAGCCGACACATACCCTCGCATTGCTGGGGCTGGCCGGCGTATGCTGGTGTGGGCTCCCGTGCGAGCGGGGGACAAGATGCGCTGGTAACCATGGTAGCATAGTTACCAGCGCATCAAGGTCCTGCAGTGGCGAAAAATACACACACGCACACACATACCAGCACACACACACACACACACACACACACATCAGATCGCATCCACATACTCACAACATCCTGGGATATCGCTTGCTTCTCGGCGGCGATATTGTGCTGTCAGCTTCCAGGACCTGCCGGAGGATCACATGGCCAGAAGCATGTGGTATCTCCGGATGTTGTGAGTATGAGCGCGTATGTGCAATATCGTCAATGTGTGTGTGTGTATGTGTGAGTGTATGCGATCGGGTGTGTGTGAGTGTATGCGATCGGGTCTGTGTGAGTGTATGCGATCGGGTGTGTGTGAGTGTATGCGATCGGGTGTGTGTGAGTGTATGCGATCGGGTGTGTGTGAGTGTATGCAATCGGGTGTGTGTGAGTGTGTGTGAGTGTATGCGATCGGATCTGTGAGTGTCGGCAGAGGAGCACGGCGTGCTGGAGGAGGCTGGGAGTAGAGAGCCTGATCCTGGGAAAGGCTGGGATGGGGAGGCTGAGTGAAGAGAGGCTGATGCTGGGGGAGGCTAAGGCTGGGGTAGGCTGGGAGGAGAGAGGCTGATGCTGGGGACCGAAAAGGCATCAGCTGGGGACAGAAAAGGCTGATGCTGGGAGGAGAGAGGCTGATGCTGGGATGAGAGAGGCTGATGCTGGGATGAGAGAGGCTGATGCTGGGGACAGAGAGGCTGATGCTGGGAGGAGAGAGGCTGATGCTGGGGACAGAGAGGCTGATGCTGGGAGGAGAGAGGCTGATGCTGGGATGAGAGAGGCTGATGCTGGGGACAGAGAGGCTGATGCTGGGATGAGAGAGGCTGATGCTGGGATGAGAGAGGCTGATGCTGGGATGAGAGAGGCTGATGCTGGGAGGAGAGAGGCTGATGCTGGGAGGAGAGAGGCTGCTGCTGGGGGAGAGAGGCTGATGCTGGGATGAGAGAGGCTGATGCTGGGGACAGAGAGGCTGATGCTGGGAGGAGAGAGGCTGATGCTGGGGACAGAGAGGCTGATGCTGGGATGAGAGAGGCTGATGCTGGGGACAGAGAGGCTGATGCTGGGAGGAGAGGGGCTGATGCTGGGAGGAGAGAGGCTGATGCTGGGAGGAGAGAGGCTGATGCTGGGAGGAGAGAGGCTGATGCTGGGATGAGAGAGGCTGATGCTGGGATGAGAGAGGCTGATGCTGGGATGAGAGAGGCTGATGCTGCGGGTAGAGAGGCTGATGCTGGGAGGGGAGAGGCTGATGCTGCGGGCAGAGAGGCTGATGCTGCGGGTAGAGAGGCTGATGCTGGTGCAGCATGGGGGATGGAGCACGATGGGGGGTGCGCAGCATGGGGGATGGAGCACGTTTGGGAGTGCGCAGCATGGCGCATGGAGCACGTTTGGGAGTGCGCAGCATGGCGGATGGAGCACGTTTGGGAGTGCGCAGCATGGCGGATGGAGCACGTTTGGGAGTGCGCAGCATGGCGGATGGAGCACGTTTGGGAGTGCGCAGCATGGCGGATGGAGCACGTTTGGGAGTGCGCAGCATGGCGGATGGAGCACGTTTGGGAGTGCGCAGCATGGCGGATAGAGCACGTTTGGGAGTGCGCAGCATGGCGGATGGAGCACGTTTGGGAGTGCGCAGCATGGGGGATGCAGCACGATGGGGAGTGCGGAGTATGGCGGATGGAACACGTTTGGGAGTGCGCAGCATGGCGGATGGACCACGTTTGGGAGTGCGCAGCATGGCGGATGGAGCATGTTTGGGAGTGCGCAGCATGGGAGATGGAGCACGATGGGGGGTGCGCAGCATAGGGGATGGAGCACGATGGGGAGTGCGGTGCATGGGGGATGGAGCACGATGGGGAGTGTGGAGTATGGCGGATGGAGCACGTTTGGGATTGCGCAGCATGGCGGATGGAGCATGTTTGGGAGTGCACAGCATGGCGGATGGAGCACGTTTGGGAGTGCGCAGCATGGGAGATGGAGCACGATGGGGGATGCGCAGCATAGGGGATGGAGCACGATGGGGAGTGCACTGCCTGGGGGATGGAGCACGATGGGAAGTGCACACCTCCCCCCAACACACACACACACGCGCGCGCGCACTGCACAACACACCACACACACACTGGGAACCACAAACAACTGCCCTACACAGACACCCACACACACAGACAACGCTGCACACACAAATATACGCACATACCGCACAACACACACATTGCACAAAACATACCTCCCCCCAAAACACACCACACACACACAAACCGCGCAACACACACACAACGCTACAGACACACAGCGCTCCACAAACAACGCAACACACATACAACACCGCTCTCACCCCCCGTCACACCCAGACAACACCCAGAACATGTACAGCGCCCTACACAAACACTTGGTAATTACACACAACAACATCTATATATATATATATATATATATATATATATAACAGAAATCATACATGAACTACACAATACGTAAATTCTAGAATACCCGATGCGTAGAATCGGGCCACCTTCTAGTTTAAATATAAACATTTAGTGATAATAAATAGGGATGAGTGAATATATTTGCCACTATTCGGTAAGCGACAGATAACAGGCTATTCCAGACATTCGGTATCCAACGGATAAAACAACATCCACTGCAACACTTTCATTTTCATTTCTGACTTCTTGGAGCCTGTTTTCCAGCCAATGAACACATCTAACGTTACTTGCCCTCACAGTAATGCAGCAGCCATCTTTGTTGTGGTGTAAAGGGGGCTTTACACGCTACGATATCGCTAATGCGAAGTCGTTGGGGTCACGGAATTGGTGACGCACATCCGGCCGCATTAGCGATGCCGTTGCGTGTGACACCTATGAGCGATTTTGCATCGCACACTGCTGTGACGTCGCTGTGACGCTAAACAAACCGCCCCCTTAGAAAGGAGGTGGTTCGCCGGTCACAGCAACGTCGCCGGGCAGGTAAGTAGTGTGATGGGTCTGGGCGATGTTGTGCGGCACGGGCAGCGATTTGCCCGAGTCGCACAACAGATGGGGGCAAGTACCCACGCTAGTGATATCGGTACCGATATCGCAGCGTGTAAAGCGGCCTTTACTGTGATGCACAGCGTCATAGGGGCTACAGTATATACGCCAGCGGCCATTTTGTGAACACGTAGCCATAGGGAGGTGGCGGTGTAGATAGACTGTATTGTGTGCAAGAGAGCATTCTTAGATCGAACTAATAAATAGTCCTTGTAAGGGCTGAACACAATATCCAGTAGCTGCTAGCAGCTCCATAAATCGTTTTGACAAACAGAACGCAGGACTTTCGGTCTCTCTCTCTGTCTGTTAGTCTATCCCTATCCCCCCTCTCTCATACTCACCGATCACTGACCGATCATGGGCGCAGCGCTGCACGGCTGTCACAATAATCCGGCGGCTTCTCTAACATTTGAAAATGCCGGCCGCTCATTATTCCATCTCGTAATCCCTGCTTCCCCCGCTCACCGGCACCTATGATTGGTTGCATTCAGACGTGCCCCCACGCTTAGTTACAGCTGTCTCACTGCAACCAATCACAGCCGCCGGTGGGCGGGTCTATGTAGTGCAGTAAAATATATAAATAAATAAACAATTTTAAAAAAACGGCGTGCGGTCCCCTCCAAATATTGATATCAGCCAAGATAAAGCCACACGGCTGAAGGCTGGTATTCTCAGGAAAGGAAGCCCCACGTTATGGGGAGCCCCCCAGCCTAAAAATATCAGCCAGCAGCCACACGGAATTACCGCATCAATTAGATGCGACAGTCCTGGGACTCTACCCCGCTCATCCCGAATTGCCCTGGTGCGGTGGCAGTCGGGGTAATAAGGAGTTAATGGCAGCCCATAGCTACCACTAAGTCCTAGGTTAATCATGGCAGGCGTCTATGAGACACCCCCAATGATTAACCTATAAGTGAAAGTAAACAATCACAAACACCAAAAAATCCTTTATTTGGAATAAAAGACAAAAAAAACCCCACCCTCTTTCACCACTTTATTAAAATCCCCAAATACCCCTCCAGGTCCGGCGTAATCTGCACGAGGTCATGCGACGCATCCAGCTCTGCTACATGAAGCTGACAGGAGCGGCCGTGGAACACCGCCGCTCTCTGTGAGCTCCACGGAGCAACTGAAGTGAGTTGCAATGTCAGCGGTGATGTCACTCAGGTTACCCATGGCGACCGCTCTCAGGTGGAGGACTGCAGCTGGCCGCGTGTCACCTGAGTGATGGCACCGCTGATCGCGCGGCTCACTTCAGTCACTCAGGGGATTTGCGGTCACCGATGAGTCCTTTACCTGTGATTGCAAATCAGGCCATGGCACACAGAAAGAGCCGCTCGATGACCATGAAATCGGGTGAAGTTCATCCGAGTTCATTCTGATCGCGCGGCTCTGTCTCGCAGCCAGCCATGCTCTATGCTCTGCTTGCTGTCAATAAATAGAAATATTCCCAATCATCTCTGCTTGCTGTCATTGAATGGAAATATTCCCCAACACGTCAGCTTGCTGTCAGTGAATGGAAACATTCCCCAACACGTCAGCTTGCTGTCAGTGAGTGGAAACATTCCCCATCATCTCGGCTTGCTGTCAGTGAGTGGAAACATTCCCCATCATCTCTGCTTGCTATCTTTGAATGGAAACATTCCCCAACATGTCTGCTTGCTGTCAATGAATGGAAACATTCCCCACCATTTCTGCTTGCTGACAGTGAGTGGAAACATTCCCCACCCATCATCTCTGCTTGCTGGCATTGAATGAAAACATTCCCCAACACATCTGCTTGCTGTCAGTGAATGGAAACATTCCCCACCATATCTGCTTGCTGTCAGTGAGTGGAAAAATTAACCATCATCTCTGCTTGCTGTCATTGAATGGAAACATTCCCCATCATCTCTGCTTGCTGACAGTGAGTGGAAACATTCCCCATCATCTCTGCTTGCTGTCAGTGAATGGAAACATTCCCTACCATCTCTGTTTGCTGTCACTGAATGGAAACATTCCCCTATCATCTATGCTTGCTGTCAGTGAATGGAAACATTCCCCAACACGTCAGCTTGCTGTCAGTGAATGGAAACATTCCACACCATCTCTGCTTGCTGTCAGTGAATGGAAATATTCCCCACCATCTCTGCTTGCTGTCAGTGAGTGGAAACATTCCCCATCATCTCTGCTTGCTGTCAGTGAGTGGAAACATTCCCGATCAGCGTTTTTGATGCATTTTTGACAGTGCGGTCCCACTCGGCTCTGATACATCCACATACAACATGGCTGGCTACGAGACAGAGCCGCGCGATCAGAATGAACTCGGTTGAACTTCACCCGACTTCATTGTCATCGTGCAGCTCTGTCTGTGTGCCGCGGCCTGATTTGCAATCTATTATATATATTTGCAATTTATTCATATATTCATGGCAGTAATGCAGGTTCCATTTTTCCACATTTCATTCGTACATATAGCTATTGAATTTTTCATGCCAGTATTCACACAGCAGTTTCTGCTATTCCATGTATTCCCCTTCCATAGTCACTGGTGTGCATACCTTATCTCCCCATAGTGATGTTTTTTAGGTTTTTGCACCCAGTTCAGACATAGAATGGAGTTCCAAACGTTATTTCTTATTTGTTAGTTGATTTTCGTTTGGGAACCCTCCCCATACACACCTATTGCCAATCCACATCGTATATATAGCCTGGGTCTCAGCTTCCCATACACGGTAAGTTTTTTAACTGCATGAGAGGACACACACAAGCTAGGGACCCCAACGTAGAGAAATACTTTGGCGTAGTGTTGGGGCTCTATTGCATTGATCAATTCAGTAGCTAAATTTCTCTTGATTCATATATTCATGGCAGTAATGCAGGTTCCATTTTTCCACATTTCATTCGTACATATAGCTATTGAATTTTTCATGGCAGTATTCACACAGCAGTTTCTGCTATTCCATGTATTCCCCTTACATAGTCACTGGTGTGCATACCTTATCTCCCCATAGTGATGTTTTTTAGGTTTTTGCACCCAGTTCAGACATAGAATGGAGTTCCAAACGTTATTTCTTATTTGATTTGCAATCACAGCTGAAGGACTGCAAATCCCCTGAGTGACTGAAGTGAGCCGTGCGATCAGTGGTGCTATCACTCAGGTGACCCGCAGCAAGCTGGAGTCCTCCACCTGAGAGCTGTGGCCGTGGGTAACCTGAATGACATCACTGCTGACAGCAAGACTCACTTCAGTTGCTGCTCACATGAGCGGCGGTGTTCTACGGCAGCTCTTGTCAGCTTCATGTAGCAGAGCTGGATGCGTCGTGGGACCTCGTGAGGATTACACCGGACCTGGAGGGGTATTTGTGGATTTATTCCAAATAAAGGATTTTTTTAGGTGTTTGTGTTTATTTACTTTCACTTACAGGTTAATCATTAGAGGTGTTTTACAGATGCCTACCATGATTAACCTATGACTTAAGGTACCGTCACACTAAGCGACGCTCCAGCGATCCCACCAGCAACCTGACCTGGCAGGGATCGCTGGAGCGTCGCTACACGGGTTGCTGGTGAGCTGTCAAACAGGCAGATCTCACCAGCAACCAGTGACCAGCCCCCAGCCCCCAGCCAGCAGCGATGCGTGGAAACGATGCTGCGCTTGGTAACTAAGGTAAATATCGGGTAACCAACCCGATATTTATCTTGGTTATCAGCGCACACCGCTTAGCGCTGGCTCCCTGCACTCCTAGCCAGAGTACACATTGGGTTAATTACCTGATGTGTAGTCTGACTATGTGTGCAAGGAGCAGGAGCTGGTAACGAAGGTAAGTATCAGGTAACCAAGGAAAGGGCTTCTTGGTTACCCGATATTTACATTGGTTACCAGCGTCCAAAGAAGCCGGCTCCCTGCTCACTGCACATTCAGTTGTTGCTGTCTCGCTGTCACATACATCGATGTGTGCTTCACAACGGGAGAGCAACAACTAAACAATGGTCCAGGACATTTAGCAACAACCAGCGACCTCACAGCAGGGGCCAGGTTGTTGCTGGATGTCACATACAGCAACATCGCTAGCAACATTGCTGTTGCGTCATAAAAGTCGTGTCTCAGCAGCGATGTTGCTAGCAATGTTGCTTAGTGAGACGTGGCCTTTAGTGGCAGCTATGGGCTGCCATTAACTCCTTATTACCCCAATTGTCACCAGACCAGGGCAGTTTAGAATGAGCTGGGTAGAGTCCCGGTATTGTTACATCTAATGGATGAGGCAATTCAGGGCGGCTGCTGGCTGATATGTTTAGGCTGGGGGCTCCCCATAACGTGGGGCTCACTATTCTGAGAATACCAACCTTCAGCCGTTTGGCTTTTTCTTGGCTGATATCAAAATTGGGGGGGACTGCACGCAGTTTTTTTATTATTTATTTTACTGCTCTACATAGACCCGCCCACCGGTGGCTTTGATTGGTTGCAGTGAGACAGCTGTCACTCAGTGTGGGGGCGTGTCTGAATGCAACCAATCATAGGCGCAAGTGGGTGGGGGAAGCAAGGAATACGAGATGGAATAATGAGCGGCCGGCATTTTCAAAAGCTGGAGAAACCGCCGCAGCAGTGGGACAGCCGTGCAGTGCCATCTCGGGGATCGGTCAGTGATCGGTGAGTATGAGAGAGGGGAGGGAGGGAGTGACTGACAGACAGAGAAAGAGAGACCTGCGTTCTATTTGTCAAAAAAGCGATTACTTTGTTTTGAGAGCTGTTATGGTGACAATGTAAACGCTGCATGCTGCTCTGAGCACGTTATTCCAAGACACCAGAAATGCAGTGACGCACCTTCTACAGGCTGTGCCTATACTGTTTCTGCCTTTTCCCATCCAGTTCAGCCTTTTCCTCAGTTACCACTGCTCACCGTTAGGTCCAACGAGAAAATATTCAAGTTTCCCATAGACTTACATTGCTCATCGGATATTCCCGAATAGTCAAATAGTGGTGTCCTATTCGTCGGATATTCGTCGAAGCGGATATTTTTGTATTCGATCATCCCTAATAATAAAGGCAACATTAACAAAGTTGTTAAGCCAATAAGACAGTCCTACTATCTTCCAAGGATAAATTCTGATATCACGTTCTCTTTAATAAATTTGCCCTAATTATTTTAATAAAACAAAAGATAATATATTACAAATGAATGTGAATAAGTTTCATATTTCATCATTGTTATATTTTATTGCTGATCATTCATAGTCTTCATTAATGATGCGTGACTTGAGAAATACTCGAATTTGCGATACTCGTAATAAGTATTGTCTAATACTAGCATATGCATTCCGAATAGCATGTGCAATGCAAGTCAATGGGGAATACTTGCAATGTAACGAGTAACCCGAATGCCGCACTATTCGTGCGAATAGTGAGGCATTCAGGTTACTTGTTACAGTGCGAGTATTCCCCATTGACTTGCATTGCACATGCTATTTGGAATGCATACACGAGTATTAGACAGTTCTCGTTACGAGTATCGCGAATCAGAGTATTTCGGAACTCACTCCTCATTAGTCTTCATCTAAAAACATTTCTGAGTGATTCTTAAATAAGTCCAATTTAAAGTGTAGTGATGAGTGAGCACTAAAATACTCGAGTGTTACTCAAATAGAGCAAATCGGACTGCTCGGGTGGTCGACTTGTGTAATGAGTATAATGGAACTCAATGGGAAACTGGAGCATTTTCCTTGAAGACTCTCCCATGAGGTCTGGTGGGTGTTGGAGAATTGCTGAAATGGTTGGAAACAGCGCTCAAATTGAATGAGAACAACCTGAATATGCCTAGATTCATCTCTGTCTCAAAGATCGCTGCTGGGAAAAATAATGTCAGAGTTGTACGCCACCTTTACGGACTGACAGTAAAACATATAAAACTGAAGATAAAATGGTTTTTACAAGACAAAAATGTTAGGAGACATTCTTTCCGGTATTATGTTTTGTATATAAGGCAAAATGAAAATCTGGAAAAAAGAAACGCCTCCTCCAACCCTTAGGGGTACTTTACACTCTGCGACATCACTAGCGATTGCTAGCGATGTTGAGCACGATAGCACCCGTCCCCGTCGTATGTGCGACATTTGGTGATCGCTGCCGTAGCGAACATTGTCGCTACAGCAGCGTCACATGCACAAACCTGGTCAGCGATGTCGCTGTGACCGCCGAACAATCCCTCCCTCAAGGGGTAGGTGCGTTTGGCGTCATAGCAATGTCACTGCAGCGTCACTAAGCGGCCAGCCAATAGAAGCAGAGGGGCGGAGATGAGCAGGACGTAACATCCCGCCCACTTCCTTTCTTACGCATTGCCAGTGGACGCAGGTAAGGAGATGTTCGTCACTCCCGCGGTGTGACACATAGCGATGTGTGATGCCGCAGGAACGACGAACAACATCGTACCGGTGGCAGCAGCGATATTAAGAAAATGAACGACGTGTCAACGATCATCGTTTTGGAACGATTTTGTGATCGTTGATTGTCGCTCATTAGTGTTACACGCTGCGATGTCGCTATCGGCGCCGGATGTGCGTCACTAACAACGTGACCCCGACGATGTATCGGTAGCGATGTCGCAGCGTGTAAAGTACCCCTAATGGGGTACTTTGCACGCTGTGACATCGCAAGCCGATGCTGAGATGTCGAGCGCGATAGTCCCCGCCCCGTCGCAGCAGCGATATCTTGTGATAGCTGCCGTAGCGAACATTATCGCTACGCCAGCTTCACATGCACTCACCTGCCCTGCGACGTCGGTCTGGCCGGCGAACCACCTCCTTCCTAAGGGGGCGGGTCGTGCGGCGTCACAGCGACATCACATGGCAGGCGGCCAATAGCAGCGGAGGGGCGGAGATGAGCAGGATGTAAACATCCCGCCCACCTCCTTCCATCCTCATTGCAGCCGGGACGCAGGTAAGAGATGTTCCTCGCTCCTGCGGCTTCATACACAGCGATGTGCGCGGCCGCAGGAACGAGAAACAACATCGTACTGGTCGCTGCACCGGCATTATGGAAATGTCGGACCCTACACCGATGATACGATAACGACACTTTTGCGCTCGTTAATCGTATCAAAAAGGATTTGCACACTATGATATCGACTGCGATGCCGGATGTGAGTCACTTTCGATTTGACCCCACCGACATCGCACCTGCGATGTCGTAGTGTGCAAAGCCCCCCTTAGTCTAATCATTCACTCCATCTTTAATAAAGCATACACACATACATGAATTCTTATCTAGAAGGATGATGACAGCTGTCCAGACCTGAATGAATGAATGAATGAATGAACCCTCAGTGATAAAGTAAGGGGCAACGCACACCCCCTTTGGTCTCAGGGTATTGAATCTTCTAAGACTGCTGCAGTTGGGGTGCAGCAGTGGGACTCTATTTTCAGAGATGATGTCCTCCACCCAACTCTCAAAAAGCTGAAAAGGTCTTCAGTAGAGAAGAGTATTTGAGCTGGGCTATCAGACGGTCGCCTCTGTACACTGTGTGCAGAATTATTAGGCAAGTTGTATTTTAGAGGATTTTTTTTATTGATCAACAACTATGTTCTCAATTAACCCAAAAGACTATCAAAGCTTAATATTTTTGGAAGTTGGAGTGGTTTTTTTTTAGATTTGGCTATCTTAGGAGGATATCTGTTGGTGCAGGTAACTATTACTGTGCAGAATTATTAGGCAACTTAATAAAAACCAAATATATTTCCATCTCACTTGTTTATTTTCACCAAGTAAACCAATATAACTGCACAAAATTTAGAATTAAACATTTCTGACATGCAAAAACAAAACCTCAAAAAATTAGTGACCAATATAGCCACCTTTCTTTATGATGACACTCAACAGCCTACCATCCATAGATTCTGTCAGTTGCTTGATCTGTTTATGATCAACATTGCGTGCAGCAGCCACCAGAGCCTCCCAGACACTATTCCGAGAGGTGTACTGTTTTCCCTCCCTGTAGATCTCACATTTTATGAGGGACCACAGGTTCTTTATGGGGTTCAGATCAGGTGAACAAGGGGGCCATGTCATTATTTTTTCATATTTTAGACCTCTACTGGCCAGCCACGCTGTGGAGTAATTGGATGTATGTGATGGAGCATTGTCCTGCATGAAAATCATGTTTTTCTAGAATGATACCGACTTCTTCCTGTACCACTGCTTGAAGAAGTTGTCTTCCAGAAACTGGCAGTAGGTCTGGGAGTTGAGCTTCACTCCATCCTCAACCCGAAAGGTCCCACAAGTTCATCTTTGATGATACCAGCCCATACCAGTACCCCACCTCCACCTTGCTGGCATCTGAGTCAGAGTAGAGCTCTCTACCCTTTACTGATCCAGCCTCTGGCCTATCCATCTGGCCCATCAAGAGTCACTCTCATTTCATCAGTCCATAAAACCTTTGAAAAATCAGTCTTAAGATATTTCTTGGCCCAGTCTTGACGTTTTATCTTATGTTTCTTGTTCAAAGGTGGTCGTTTTTCAGCCTTCCTTACCTTGGCGATGTCCTTGAGTATGGCACAACTTGTGCTTTTTGATACTCCAGTAACGTTGCAGCTCTGAAATATGGCCAAACTGGTGGCAAATGGCATCTTGGCAGCTTCACGCTTGATTTTCCTCAATTCATGGGCAATTATTTTGTGCCTTTTTTGCCCAACACACTTCTTGCAACCCTGTTGGCTATTTGCAATGAAATGCTTGATTGTTCAGTGATCATGCTTCAAAAGTTTGGCAATTTCAAGACAGCTGCATCCCTCTGCAAGACATCTCACAATTTTGGACTTTTCAGAGCCCATCAAATCTTTCTTCTGACCCAGTTTGTCAAAGGAAAGGAAGTTGCATAATAAGTAAGTACACCTTATATAGGGTGTTGAAGTCATTACACCACACCCTTCCTCATTACAGAGATGCACATCACCTGATTTACTTAATTGGTAGTTGGCTCTCAAGCCTATACATCTTGGAGTAGAACAACATGTATAAAAAGTATCATGTGATCAAAATACTCATTTGCCTAATAATTCTGCACACAGAATCTGTAGTGTCATCCTTCTTATGACTCCAATGTGTAAAGTAAACATAAAAAGTGCACGTTTATCGCCATATTCGTAACAATTTAAGGTATAAAACCATATCATAACCCATACAATGAATGCCATTTAAAAAAAAAAAAGAAAAGAAACAAAAATGATCAAAAGGTGTACTGAAAACAAAAATATAGTATTACTAAAAAGGTAATTTTAGGATAACAGAGGGTAACTGCAATTTGTGTCTCAACAAATAAATCTTGATGATGCAGTTACCAACAAATGCTGTTGTTAAGTCAACAAGTCAGTAGGAGAACCAGAGTGCAGAAGTGGAAGATGAGATGGTGGATGATAAAGTCACTTACCCAACCTGGTAAGATGTCATGCAGAGGAAGGAGAGCAGCAGAGAGGGAGAGAGATCTGCAGTATTGCAAAAGGCAGGAAGAGAAAGTTGAGTGGCAAGTGGTTGAAGGTGGGCAACTAATTCCTAGAGCACCCAAACGTGGCAAGTTCCCAGGGCTAAGGTTAGGTGTTCCCCAGTCTGGTGCTTTTTAAAAGAAAGTGTGGATGATAAAAGAATGCTCATTTGCAAACTGTGCCTGAATACAATCAGACTGACCACAAACAGCATGCTCAGACCTTGAAACACAAACACAAATACACAGCCACTCACCCATCCACAGGCTCAAACACTAACCGGGCACATTTCTCCCTACGCGACTTACAGCTTAGAGCAGTAGTATTAGAGAATAGAATACATTTTGTGCGTAGCAGCAGCATGATCTGTAAGGCTAGAATCTCAGCCTACATGCCACTAATACACTATCTCTACTCCAGCAGTTAGCCCTGCACTAAATGCAGCTAAGAGCAGTATTGTTAGAGAAAATAATAGATTTTTTTACATTGCAACATCAAGGACTGTAAGGCTAGAATCACCCTAATGCACTTTCCCTTCTCCAGGAGATGCTTTCCCAACACTATTTCCAGGTACAGTGTGGCAATCATGACATCACAGGGTCTTTTATAGACCTGATGATGCAATACAGGCAGCCAATGACAATAATGCTAGTAGCAGGCAATACTTACATGTTTAGTGCTTGAATAACAGCCACAGAACATGCATGGCAGGGATATGAGTATGGCACCTAAGCACGAGGATATTTGATCAAGTATCGAGCATGCCGAGCACCTCGATGCTCTATTGAGAGCTGAGCACACTCGCTCATCATTAATTCTGTGTAATAATTTATTATTTACTTCCTTGCTGACTGCCCAAACATTCAGCTGGAATGACTCTCCACAGATGATTCAAATGTTTAAGCAGAGTGTACAAATGTATGGTAATTGTATAGCTGCAGTAGAGGAGAAAGTTTCACCCCATTGAAAATGTGTAAATGGTTTATTACCATCTCTGACTTCCAGATTATTCAATACACAATGATATCTGAGAGCCATGTATATATGTGTCATGCTAGGTACGGGGAAGTACCAAAAAAACAACAAAAAGGAGATAAAGCTCCCCATAAATATAATATACTTACAGCAAAAAAGGGATGCAGCCAGACACCGTAATGATGGAGGCTTCCCAGGTGCAAGTTAGAGCAATCACTCACATGCTATCACTAGTGGAGAGGGTGATGCTAGATGATAAAATTGCACACTAGTGGTGTGCATAGAGCGCTGTTCACACTTGTAAGTGCACGGTGTCCGGTTAGCAACCTATTGTCCGGTTAGAAACAGCCGTCGTCCCCAGGACACCTACACCCGGTCCTCTGCCCGCTATTTTAATGCACCTTTGGAATTAAATAAAGCACCTTTGGGGCACTCGCTAGATGTGCCGTGGCTTTCTTCTTCTATGGATGCTTGCAATTTCATCTTTTCTTCGTCTACATGCACCCGAGACCCACACAACGTAAGAACCCGACGAGCTTACTCCTCCCTGGCATCGGAAAGAGCCTAGCAAGGTAATGCAGAACCGTTTCTGTTTTCTGATTTATAGCAATGATTTGTGTTTCAGTGTCAGACCACTCTCGTATCTAAAGCCTGCTTTACACGGTACGACCGATTGTGCGATTTCACAATCGATCGTACCCGCCCCCGTCCTTTTTGCGTCACGGGCAAATCGCTGCCCGTGTCGCACAAAGTTAGTAACCCCCGTCACACATACTTACCTCTCGTGCGACCTCGCTGTGGGCGGGGAACGTCCACTTCCTGGAGTGGGAGGGACGTTCGGCGTTACAGCGACGTCACACGGCCGCCGGCCAATAGAAGCGGAGGGGCAGAGATGAGCGGCACGTAAACATCCCGCCCACCTCCTTCCTTCCACATAGAGACGGCGGCGGCCGCGGGAGGCAGGTGAGCTGCTCATCGTTCCCGTGGTGTCACACGGAGCGACGTGTGCTACCACGGAAACGATGGTCAACTAAAGTCAACGATATTATGGAACCTAACGAGCAGTACCCGACTCACGATTTGTGAGCGATACTGCGTCGCTAGGAGGTGTCACACAGGCCGGCATCGCCAGCGATGCCGGATGAGCGTCACAAAAACCGTGACCCCGACGATCTATCGCACGATAGATTGCCTGGTGTAAAGCACCCTTTAGTGTGTAACATCCACAAAAAATGTAATAAAAAAAGATTTTTATTGTTTGGCATTATGTTTAATAAAGTTTACACAGTTTAATAGTTCTGTTGTAATCTGAGGGTTTGGGACTTCATCTGGAGACCTTATTTTGATTGTATTATTCTAAAAACTTATCTCCTAAATTCTGACTATCCACGAATATTAATTATGAGAATTTGTTTCCAACACTGAAATTGCTACATAATATTAGATACTTAACCTTGGAAACGGCAGTAGAACAATTTTATAATATTCCACTTTAAGACATGTATCCTTAGACTTGAAACTGACATAAGCGACTATTATTACATAGTAACCTACTACATTTAAAGACAACCTTTGTGTTCTCCTGACACATCTATTTTAGTAAATACTTGCAGTACCTACAAAATAAGAATTTTTAAACCTACGAGCTATTCTTTCATTATTATTTCTGTACGTATACTATTAAATTGACATCTAAAGGTTGCCATTCACCAGTGTGTCCCTACACAATTTGACAGTCAGCCCAGATGCCTATAAGAATGTACAGGAATTTGCCGCATTAACAAGGAATGATCCCATTAAGATGCTCCAGCATTGTATTTTATAAATAATGAATATTTTTAATAAAGCAGGTATGTCAGGAGAGCAGAGGTTTTCTCTTTTTATGTTGTAGCAATACATAATGTTTTTCAAACGTTCTTATCAAAGTATAGGCAAAGAAGTAAGTCTACATTCTTCTATTTTGTTTCCAACTTTTTCACTTACCATATTTTTATGACTATAAGACACACTCTTTTCCCTCAAATATTGGGGGAAAGTGGTGGGTGTGTCTTATATTCTGAATATAGGGCTGCAGGGAATGAGGGTGCTGCTGTAGAGCAGGTCATCGGCGGCATGCGCAGGCTGTAGCAGCGCCTGCCGTGACCATGTGCGCCCGCTCATTTCATATGCACGCCCATCATCTCTCAGCACTGAAGCCGGCGCTGACAGGTGGGGGGTGCACGCATAGTAAACAGCCGGCCCGCGTGATCACCCTTGGCAACTACAGCCTGGAATAATCATGTGTGGCTGTGTTCACTGCCCTCCGCGCATCATCATTAGCGCGGGGTTCAGTGAATAAATACGGTATACTCACCGGTCCCTGCAGCATCGCGATGTCCTCCTGTCTGCCGACCCCCTGATGTGTGTAGAGAGCGGTGAGCACAGCGATGACATCATCACTGTGCGTACGGCTCCACACACATCAGCGGGCCGGCAGACAGGAGGACATCGCAATGCTGCAGGGGAACGGCTCCACACAGGCCAGCGGCGCTGCTGCTGGCACAGACAGGAGGAAGAGCGATGCTGCTGGAGTGAGGAACGGTGAGTATAAACAATTATTTTTATTGTGTGCCACAGGATGCAGGTCGTATACCAGGATGGGGGTATTTATCAGGACGGGGATATTTATCAGTATGGGGGTATATAGCAAAATGGGGGTATTTACCAGGATGGGGCTATATAGCAGGATGGGGGTATATATCAGGATGGGGGTATATATCAGGATGGGGGTATATATCAGGATGGGGGTATATAGCAGGATGGGGGTATATAGCAGGATGGGGGTATATAGCAGGATGGGGGTATTTAGCAAGATGGGGGCTATACCACGATGAGGGACATATCTACAAAGATGGGGATCATATACAAGGCAGGAGGATCATTACCAGGATGGGGTACCTTAGTTAGAGAATTTTGGGACATTACCCCCATAACAGTGTAAGCAGCAGATCCTCGCTCCATAACAGAGTGTCATGACCACACTTTTTGCTTAAAATTGTATTTTCTTCCTCTAAATCCAGGGTGAGTCTTATGGTCCGGTGCGTCTTATAGTCCGAAAAATACATTATATATTTTCCCCTTTCATTGAATACATATTTAATTGTATTGTTGTATATTATTCTTTATTTGTCCTTTAGGCCATTTCAGCAGAAAACTTTAGCTTTAATATATGTGTGCAAATTTAGACTTTGTGACCTTGGAATAGACACTTATAGGATTCATCTATAATGCACCTGATGATCAATGGCAGGTTCATCTGTTATGGCACTAATTAACCTAAAGTCTCTAGTGAAGTTGCATTATTGACAGCACTCATCCTTTAGATAAGCAGGTATTTATTCTTTCTTCAGTCAATAACTGTTTAAATTTGTAGATATTGCACTTAGTATTTCAGAACTTAATGACTGCACTTTGCAATCATTTTATAGATCTTCATTCCTTTTTAAAATACAATTTGGAAAATGGCATTGACTAGATCATTCATTATCAAAAGTTTGGTTTGTTTGCTCATGAAATATGTACTTCCATCAAGGTTTTTATCCTTTTAATATATTGCAGTCATCATGTTATATAGCAGTGCGTACTTACAACTACTTATTTTGTCTTTCTACCTAGTTAATTCTTCTGTTTTCAATTCGCTCTTTGACATCATGTGATTACAAAAAGACTAGCTGAATCCTTCTAAGCACTTTGTAGAAAAAGGACATCTCTTTTCACTGAATGAATCATCATTAGAACTACAAATCTAGGTAAGTGCAAACATTTTGTAGTTCTAATGATGACTTATGCAAAGAAAAGAGATTCCCTGTTTCTACAAAGAGCTTAGAAGAATTCTGATAGTCTTTTTGTAATCCCATAATGTCAAAGACCTAATAAAATAGTAAAATCTATACATGTTTGCTATTTCTGAAATTGTGCTGACCTGGAGAATCATATTTTGATTTAATTTCTACTGTACAATGAATGTTGTAAAAATTAAACCTAAAAAACAGTTCAACATTTCACTGGACACACACACATACACACACACACACACACACACACACAGTTATTAGTAGCAAAGAAAATTATTTATTAGCAGAAACTGAATCAGAAAGGTGTGATGTGCTGGGTAGAGGGATTTTGCATCTAAAATATTAAATCATGCTGTATGATACACAAAAAGTCTAAACACCCCTAATAAAATGACAGTTCTTTATTATGTAAAGAAATCATACCAAGAAGAATCATTTGAGGACTTTTTCCGCTTTTAATGTCATTTATAATCTGTACAAATCCATTGAAAAATAGAAATAATTTTTAGGTGCAAACTAAAACTAACAAAACTAAAATAATGTGGTTGCATGAGGGAGAACATTCTTTTATAATTGGGGATTAGAGATGAACAAACCTGTTCTAGCCTTAGCATGTTCATTCGGGCTTAATAACACTGAGACCTTTCCCCAAAAGTCAGTAATGTTCGGTTTTGTCTGATCACTGATCGCATTTTTAAAAATAATGCTTTTCTAATAAAATGTTATGCTTTTGGATAGAATTGTGATGCTGTATGATGAATGGGGGGATGTGTTTAATGAGTGGCGGGGGTGGGGACTCATGAGAAGCCAGACACGCTCGGTGACATTTTTTTTTCTTAACTTTATTTGCGGATGTACCTGCAGCAAATCATGGTGCAGCAAACATCCACAAGATTCAGACACAAGGGCTTGTGTAATTGGCTGCCTTAAGTCGCATGTCCATCTGCATATGAAAAGTGGACATGTTATGTCTGTAAATCCTGGACAGGGTGGGCTCCCCGAATACAGCAAAACCACATACCAAGAAAGCAAATCCAGGCAGTTAAGTTGATAAATGGTTGCTTTACTTTACAAAAAACAGAAAGGCAGCCATAAAACAGAACCATATTGTCATGATTCGCCTCCCTATCCACATGACTAGGGGGCGGAGCCTTCTCTCGGGCCTCACTTCCAGCCCCTGGATGCCTTAAAAGCTGACACTTCCACCAGTGAACCAGCGCCGGCTATACTGTAATGCTGCCACCAGGGGGAGCCAGAGCTCTGCAGCAGACGACACTACACAGAGCAATGAGAACCAGGAAGGAAATGCACAGCGTTCTCATGCACTGCCTAATCAGCACAGCTGAGAGGCAGAACTGCAGGGTATGTGAGGAATAGTCAGACAGGCTGGGTCAAACACCGTACAGGCAGAAGCAGGACCGGAGGAGCGAGCAGAAGCGAAGTCAAAGTCAGGCTAAAGTCAGTACCGGAGGAAGCAACCGAGTGGGGAAATAGGAGGAGGGACACAGGACAGGAGGGACGACCAGGGGACGGAACACAAACAAGGGCACGGGGCCACAGAAACAGACAGATAAGGATATCACTCAGTGGACCAGCAATCACAGGCAAAGCAGAGCTAAGCTTATAGCCGGCACTGGTTCACTGGAAGTGTCAGCTTTTAAGGCATCCAGGGGCCGGAAGTGAGGCCCGAGAGAAGGCTCCACCCCCTAGCCATGTGGATAGGGAGGCGAATCAGGACACATATAAATTCAAGGCCTAAGGCCGACTCCCAAAAGGGTGATTTATGTCACCTTCTCGCCAACCTTTGGATAATCAAGGGACTGTCTGAAAAGAAGCCTAATAGCTAGTAATCCCTCTGGGAAACAGGAATAATTGTGTGTGCGGTAACACGCCCTATCAGTGGTGCAGCACAAGAGTTCACAACTCATCCACCTAAACATGAACAAATCCTATAAACCCCTGAATATCCTTAATTGTTGAAGCCTCACAGAGAAGGCAGATAGTAAAAGTGAGAAGGAAAACCATGCGGCTCAGCAACACAGTCTTAGAAATTTTATAGAGCAACAGTCAATATAAACCTGTGGCGCTGTCCCTTTAAGGTTTTAAATGTAACTGTAAACTGACACAGCAGAGCCGGCAAGTCTTACTTTGTGTGTCTATAGTTGGCCTAACCAGAACAGATGGGTGTCTTGGCACCAAAACATAAAGTGTAGTGTGCACACAGTCCTGGGCTCAGCCTACCTAACCCGGGTAATATGGTGTCCAGCTGCCGTAATTAGAGACTTGGAAGCACTCTCGTGGTGAACCAGTATAGCAAGCAACTGCAGAATGGTGAATCTTCAGTACTCGATGCTGCTCAGACACGTCGCGGTCCTCCTTGCTAAACTCCAACACAAAGCTTCTCCCAATTTACTTAAATGTTTCTGCGGAGGCTCCTTTCCATTATGCACACCTCTCACTTTCCCTGCAGCTTACACCATATGTCGAATGCAGATGCAAAATAGCGGCCTCATGTGGCTGGTCAGTAACAATGCATACAATGAACAGTAAATAAGCATTTTGTAGCAGCTCACAGTGGATAAAGGTCACTAATAGGCTATGTGCACACAGTGCGTTTTTCTCGGCGTTTTTGCGCGTTTTTCGGGTGCGTTTTTGGCCTCAAAACTGCATGACTTTGCTTCCCCAGCAAAGTCTATGAGTTTTCATTTTTGCTGTCCCCACACAGCGTTTTTTTTCAGCTGCGTTTTTGTGGTGACCACAAAAACGCAGCATGTCAATTATTCCCGCGTTTTTCACTGCGCTTTTCATCCATTGAGTTCAATGGGATGTTGAAAGACGCAATGAGAAACGCAAATAGCTGCGTTTTGGTGCGTTTCTAAGACCAAAAACGCAGCTATAAACGCAGGAGGTGGGTAGTAAAGTGACGTGTACAGGAAGAGGATTCCTTCTGTCAGTAAATACAGAAGCGTGAATCCTCCCGGTACCGTCACCGCCGCTTCCATCTCCCGTCCTGTGCATGTATGCTGCCGTGCGGCGCCATGTCTGGGCGGGAGGTGGAAGCGGCTGCGAAAACAAAAGTTAACAGTAGAAAAAAAAAAAAAAAGTTATACTCACCTCTCTGCAGCCTCCCGGTGCCATGCCCGCTCCCATCTCCTCTCACGGTATCGCCACCCCCGCTCCGGCTGTGTGCAGACGGCCGGGACACCTCCGATGGATGCAGGACAGGACCTGGCGATGGATCACCTGATGCAGTCACCTGACGCATCAGCTGATCGTAAGTATCGCGGTGACGCGGGCGCCCGGCCGGTATCAGCGGATACGTCAGGAGACTTCATCCCTGATTACCGGCAGCTGCTGCAGCGATCGGACGGGATCAGACTCCCGCCCCATCGCTGCAGGAGCTGCCGGTAATCAGCACATAAGCACATTTTTTTTGCACCGATGCATCAGCTGATTGTATAATCAGCTTTTATACAATCAGCTGATGTGTGATGTGATTCACGTAGTTTAACCTGACACATCATCTGATCGCTTTGCCTTCCAGCAAACCGATCAGATGATATTGGATCCGGATTGGGCGGCGCGGGACCCTGACCCAGGATTACTGCGGAGGGGGGTTCTTTATTTCAATAAAGATGGAGTCACTAATTGTGTTGTGTTTTATTTATAATAAAAATATTTTTCTGCGTGTTGTGTTTTTTTTTATCTTTACTAGAAATTCATGGTGGCCATGTCTAATATTGGCGTGACACCATGAATTTCGGGCTTAGGGCCAGCTGATAATATACAGCTAGCCCTAACTCCATTATTACCTAGCTAGCCACCCGGCATCAGGGCAGCTAGAAGAGTTGGATACAGCGCCAGAAGATGGCGCTTCTATGAAAGCGCCATTTTCTGGGGTGGCTGCGGGACTGCAATTCACAGCGGGGGTGCCCAGAAAGCTTGGGCACCCTGCACTGTGGATTCCAATCCCCAGCTGCCTAGTTGTACCCGGCTGGACTCAAAAATTGGGCGAAGCTCACGTCATTTTTTTTTTAAATTATTTCATGAAATTCATGAAATAATTTTAAAAAAAAGGGCTTCCCTATATTTTTGGTTCCCAGCCGGGTACAAATAGGCAGCTGGGGGTTGGGGGCAGCCCGTACCTGCCTGCTGTACCCGGCTAGCATACAAAAATATGGCGAAGCCCACGTCATTTTTTTTTTTGGGGGGGGCAAAGAAATCCTGCATACAGTCCTGGAAGGAGGATGCTGAGCCTTGTAGTTCGACAGCTGCTGTCTGCTCTCCTGCATACACTATTGGATGGAGGATGCTGAGCCTTGTAGTTCTGCAGCTGTCTGCTCTTCTGCATACACTAGTGAAGAATGAAGAACACATTGAAGAAGGAAATGACATCAGACCTTTTTTTTTTGTTCACTGATAAAAAACGCATAAGGACGCAGTGAGCAAAAACGCAGCAAAACGCAGCAAAAAAACGCACCAAATCGCGGCAAAACGCGTGCGTTTTTTGCCGCGTTTTTTCGACGCAGGTGCGTTTTTGTGCGTTTTTAGCAGCCAAAAACGCACAAAAACGCAGCGTCAAAAAAACGCACTGTGTGCACATAGCCTAACATTCACAAAATAGTGTCAACATGTGAGAGAGTGAGAGTATATGGCTATGTGCACACAGTGCGTCTTTTTGATGCTGCGTTTTTGTGCATTTTTGCTCACTGCGTCTTTATACGTTTTTTATCAGTGAACAAAAAAAAAAGGTCTGATGTCATTTCCTTCTTCAATGTGTTCTTCATTCTCCACTAGTGTATGCAGAAGAGCAGACAGCTGCAGAACTACAAGGCTCAGCATCCTCCATCCAATAGTGTATGCAGGAGAGCAGACAGCAGCTGTCGAACTACAAGGCTCAGCATCCTCCTTCCAGGACTGTATGCAGGATTTCTTTGCCCCCCCAAACAAAAAAAATGACGTGGGCTTCGCCATATTTTTGTATGCTAGCCGGGTACAGCAGGCAGGTACGGGCTGCCCCCAACCCCCAGCTGCCTATTTGTACCCGGCTGGGAACCAAAAATATAGGGAAGCCCTTTTTTTTTTAAATTATTTCATGAATTTCATGAAATAATTTAAAAAAAAAATGACGTGAGCTTCGCCCAATTTTTGAGTCCAGCCGGGTACAACTAGGCAGCTGGGGATTGGAATCCACAGTGCAGGGTGCCCAAGCTTTCTGGGCACCCCCGCTGTGAATTGCAGTCCCGCAGCCACCCCAGAAAATGGCGCTTTCATAGAAGCGCCATCTTCTGGCGCTGTATCCAACTCTTCCAGCTGCCCTGAAGCCGGGTGGCTAGCTGGGTAATAATAATGGAGTTAGGGCTAGCTGTATATTATCAGCTAGCCCTAAGCCCGAAATTCATGGTGTCACGCCAATATTAGACATGGCCACCATGAATTTCTAGTAAAGATAAAAAAAAAACACAACACACAGAAAAATATTTTTATTAGAAATAAAACACAACACAATTAGTGACTCCATCTTTATTGAAATAAACCCCCCTCCGCAGTAATCCTGGGTCAGGGTCCCGCGCCGTCCAATCCGGATCCAATATCATCTGATCGGTTTGCTGGAAGGCAAAGCGATCAGATGATGTGTCAGGATCAAGTGCCTGAATCCCATCACACATCAGCTGATTGTATAAAAGCCGATTATACAATCAGCAGATGCATCGGTGCAAAAAAAAAAATAATACTCACTTATGTGCTGATTACCGGCAGCTCCTGCAGCGATGGGGCGGGAGTCTGATCCCGTCCGATCGCTGCAGCAGCTGCCGATAATCAGGGATGAAGTCTCCTGACGCATCCGCTGATACCGGCCGGGCGCCCGCGTCACCGCGATACTTACGATCAGCTGATGCGTCAGGTGACTGCATCAGGTGATCCATCGCCAGGTCCTGCATCCATCGGAGCTTTCCCGGCCGTCTGCACACAGCCGGAGCGGGGGCGGCGATACCGTGAGTGGAGCTGGGAGCGGGCATGGCACCGAGAGTCTGCAGACAGGTGAGTATAAATTTTTGGGGTTTTTTTCTACTGTTAACTTTTGTTTTCGCAGCCGCTTCCACCTCCTGCCTGTACATGGCGCCGCACGGCAGCATACATGCCCAGGACGTGAGGTGGAAGCGACGGTAACGGTACCGGGAGGATTCACGCTTCTGTATATACTGACAGAAGGAATCCTCTTCCTGTACACGTCACTTTACTACCCACCTCCTGCGTTTATAGCTGCGTTTTTGGTCTTAGAAACGCACCAAAACGCAGCTATTTGCGTTTCTCATTGCGTCTTTCAACATCCCATTGAACTCAATGGATGAAAAGCGCAGTGAAAAACGCGGGAATAATTGACATGCTGCGTTTTTGTGGTCACCACAAAAACGCAGCTGAAAAAAAACGCTGTGTGGGGACAGCAAAAATGAAAACTCATAGACTTTGCTGGGGAAGCAAAGTCATGCAGTTTTGAGGCCAAAAACGCACCCGAAAAACGCGCAAAAACGCCGAGAAAAACGCACTGTGTGCACATAGCCTAATAGTACATTTAGGAAGGACAGGAAAGGCCAAAAAGGTGGTGGGGTGTGTATATTTATTAAATCTAACCTAAAACCTGTGTTGTATGATGACATTGAGGGGAACAGCAACAATGTAGAGTCAGTATGGGTAAATGTACATGGGGAGGGGAATAATGGAAAAATGCTAATTGGAGTTTGCTATAAGCCTCCTAACATACCTCAACAAATAGAGGGTGAAATGCTGGAACAAATTGAAAAGGCAGCTAATAATAATAATCGGGTTCTTATTATGGGGGATTTCAACTATCCAGACATACAGTGGGACATAGAATCTTCTGGTTCTGCTAAAAGCTGTAAGTTCTTATCTACTATTCAAGACCATTTCCTCTCTCAGATGGTAGGTGAACCGACCAGGGGAGATAATTTGCTAGATCGGGTCCTGTCAAATAGACCGGATACAATTTCAGATCTACAGGTCCGGGAGCACTTGGGCACCAGCGATCATAATATGGTAAGCTTCAACATAATATTCAATAGAACATTTCAAAGGGGGAATGCTAAAACCTGGAATTTTAGGAAAGCTGATTTCAACAAATTAAGGGAAGAGCTTAAATGTGTAGATTGGGACATAGTCATAATAACTGGGGATACCGAACATAAATGGGGTAAGTTTAAGGATATACTACTAGAGTCCTGTAAAAAACGTATACCCTCTGGTAATAAAATGTCCAGGAATAAAAAGAAACCACTATGGATAAATAAGACTGTACAAAGTATAATAAAACAAAAACAAAGGGCATTTAAAATCTTAAAGGCTGAGAATACAGAAATAGCATTTCAGAAGTATAAAGATATCAATAGGAAATGTAAAAAAGAAATCAAACAAGCAAAATTAGCTACTGAAACAAAAATCGCCAATGACCTTAAAATAAATCCCAAAATCTTTTATAAATACATTAATGCCAAAAGGAAAACAAAGGATAGTATCGGCCCCTTAAAATATAATAACAAGTTAGTTATAGAGGACAAACAAAAGACTGAGATATTAAATAGGCATTTCTCATCTGTATTCACCAAGGAACTGACTGTATGTACCAGGGATCATTCAACAAGTGAAAAATCAAAGTTTACCACCCGATATAATTAATTTAACACAAGATGAAGTACGCCTACGTCTGAGTAAATTAAACATTGACAAATCCCCAGGGCCAGATGGCATTCATCCACGAATATTGAGGGAATTGAGCTCCGTAATCGACAGACCGCTGTATCTCATCTTTTTAGACTCACTTGTAACAGGGTTGGTGCCTCAGGATTGGAGGATTGCTGATGTGGTACCGATATTTAAGAAAGGTAAGAGGGTAGATCCAGGCAACTACCGTCCAGTAAGCCTGACATCAGTAGTATGCAAAGTTTTTGAGAGCATTTTAAGGGATGACATGCAAAAATATATTGCAGAAAATAATATGATAACTGACAAACAGTATGGATTCATGAAAGATAAGTCGTGTCTAACCAACCTGTTGGGGTTCTATGAGGGGGTAAGTTCAAACCTGGATATTGGTAATGCAGCTGATGTGATTTATTTGGACTTTGCAAAGGCATTTGATACTGTACCACATAATAGCCTTATACTAAAGCTCCAGAAGCAAGGACTAGGGGACACAATATGCAACTGGGTAAGGAATTGGCTAAAAGATAGGAAACAAAGAGTAGTCATAAATGGTACATTCTCTAAATGGGCTATAGTCAGCAGTGGGGTGCCGCAGGGATCTGTGCTTGGACCGATTCTTTTTAATCTCTTTATTAATGACCTTGTGGATGGGATTGATAATACAGTGTCAGTCTTTGCCGATGACACCAAACTATGTAGGATATTAAAAACTGACCTGGATAGTACAATATTACAAAAAGATCTGGATAAGATGTCAGAATGGGCAGATACTTGGCAAATGAGATTTAATGTTGATAAATGTAAAGTAATGCACCTAGGACGGAGTAATCCTATAGCTGCGTATACATTAAATGGAAGTAAACTCGGGACTACAGAACAGGAGAAGGACTTGGGTATTCTCATTACAAATAAGCTGAGCAGCAGCACTCAATGTCAAGCAGCAGCTGCTAAAGCAAACAAGATTTTAGGGTGTATAAAAAGAGAGATTAGATCCCTTGATCCCAACGTATTGTTACCCCTCTATAAATCACTTGTAAGGCCACATCTGGAATACGGGATCCAGTTTTGGGCTCCACATTTTAAAAAGGACATTCAGAAGTTAGAGTCAGTTCAAAGGCGGGCAACTAGACTATTACAAGGAATGGAAGGCCTCCCATATGATGACAGGTTGAAAAAGTTAGATATGTTTAGCTTAGAAAAAAGACGTCTCAGAGGAGATCTCATTTATATGTATAAATACATGTGTGGTCAATATAAAGGACTGGCACATGACTTATTTCTTCCAAAGACAGTACTAAGGACCAGGGGGCACTCACTGCGAGTGGAAGAAAAGCGATTCCAACAGCTAAATAGGAAAGGGTTCTTTACAGTTAGAGCAGTCAGACTGTGGAATGCCCTACCACAAGAGGTAGTAATGGCAGATACTATAACAGCTTTTAAAAAAGGGCTGGATGATTTCCTCACTACACAAAACATTGTTGGTTATAAATGACTTAGTGACTAAATGTAGAACTGGTGGAGGAAGGTTGAACTAGATGGACCTAGGTCTTTTTTAAACCTAAGTAACTATGTAACTATATGTAACAGTGACTGACAGTATTACAGTGAAAAGCCAGCTAGTGACTAACTACGCTTATGATGATCGAACCATTATCAAACGGTAACTCGAACGGTCGAACGTTAAGCAAATCATTCGAGTTCGTCGAACGACTCGAATAGCTCCCAAAACAACTCGAATTTGAAATTGGTGAACGGTTCGATTCGAACATTGCTCATCTCTAGTTTTTACAGAGAGAGAAACAGGGAGAGCCATGTCAGCTCTGTTTATCTCTCTGTAAAGACATATACAGAGTGAGAAGCAGGGAGAGCCATATTAGCTCTGCTTCATCATTCTGTACAGAGCGAGAAGCAGGCTGACACTGATGGTATGAGTCCACTTGCGTATGACTCTTGCGAGTCTCGCATTGCATCACCCCATACGGTCTGACACTCTCCGGACAGGAGCAGCTCAGCTGCATAGAAATAAATGCAGCCAACTTGCTCCTGTCGGGAGAGTGTGAGCCATGCTAGGTGATGCGATGCGACACTCGCACAGTGACAGTCAAAGTTCACCCGAGTCTATGAGCCATGGACTCGGGTGAATCCTGACGTCACCATGAACATGGCTGAAAGCAGCCGAAGACTGCCGAGTGATGATCAGTGCAATGAATACCCCTGGACGTTAACAGGACCTTCTATGACGCCATAGCCATGTGACCAGTCTGTAAGCCAATGTCTGTACAACATTCACACCATACTGATCACATGGCTATGATGTCATGGAAGGTCCTTTAGTCAGTGGTGGTTACCCGGGGGCACAGCAATGATCGGATGTGGAAGCAGAAGCGACCGGGAGACAGCAGCTGAGCGGGTCTGCAGCACGCATTGCGGGACCTGTAAGTATAATCAGAATGTTTTTTTAATAATGTGCTTTTTTTTTACAGCCTCTGGACCCGAACTGGACCTGAACTGTAAAATGAGCTTCCCATGGGAGCTAGTGTTCGGGTTCGTGTGCACGAACACTATAGGGTGCTATACACTCTGCGACATCGCTGCCGATATATCATCAGGGTCACGTCGTTAGTGACGCACATCCGGCGCCATTAGCAACATCGCAGCGTGTGACACCAAGGAGCGACGATCAACAATCGCAAAAGCGTCAAAAATCGCTGATCGTTGACACGTTGCTCCTTTTCATAATATCGCTGGTGGTGCAAGCCGCTGGTTGTTCATCATTCCTGCGGCGTCACACATCACTATGTGTGACGCCGCAGGAACGACGAACATCTCCTTACCTGCGTCCACCGGCAATGAGGAAGGAAGGAGGGGGGCAGCATGTTCCAATCGCTCATCTCCGCCCTTCCTCTGCTATTGGGCGGTCGCTTAGTGACACTGCAGTGACATCGCTATGACGCCAAATGCATCTCCCCCTTGAAGGAGGGATTGTTCGGCGGTCACAGCGACGTCACTGAAAAGGTATGTGCGTGTGAGACTGCCGTAGCGATAATGTTCGCTATTTCAGCGATCACCAAATGTCGCATGAACGACGGGGGCGGGTGCTATCGATGTTGTAGCGTGTAAAGCACCCTTTAGTGTTCGATACGAACCCGGAACTTTACAGTTCGGGTTCGGCTATCACTAACTATGACTAACGATGACTAACTGAAAAGATGATAGTAAATAGCACATTTTCGAGGCTACTCAGGTCTCTTCATCAGAAATATATTAACACAAAATTTGATGAGTTACATATTTATAAACTGCCACAACTGTTTCTCCCCTGTTCATATTGATAGTTGTGCTTCAAGTCACTTGTATATTCTGCACTATTCCCACATCCTGTTGTGTATAAATATATGATTCTTCAGATTTTCTGTTATACCATGCCTGATGAAGATACCTGAGTAGTCTTGAAAGATGATACTTATTACCATCTTTTCAGTTAGCCATTAAAGATATCAACTACTTGAGGACTCTCAATTTGAAAATAAGTGACTTTGATGGGAGTTGATAGACATTAAAGTGCAGTCCACTTGGCTATCATTTATTGGTATTATTACTTGTGTGTATTTAGATTATAATTGGAGCTTTTGTGATAACTTCCCTGTCATTTCATAATCTCCTTTGGCCTCGTACTGTCTTTTTCCATCAGCGTAACCGCACAGTGAGGCTTTGCTTACTAACAGCAAGTTCAACCCTGTTAACTATTTGGTTGAATAAAAATTATATACATTTCCATTCTTTCATAATCGTCATTTACAGTATTTTCATATATACAATGCATAATTTTCTCCCCAGAATGTAAAGATTTTTTATAAGCTGCTGTTAATATAAAAATAACAAATTGCATAAAAATAAGTTTTTATGCATTATAAATATGTTTCCCATGCCAGTTTTCTTTATGGCGGTGCCATACATAATATAGACACAGGCAATTAATTATAATTATACGGCTTTATTCACAGTGGATAAATCTAGAAAGGCAAATGAAGTTACATAATCCGTATCTTGATCTTTTTCCATGGGAAACGCCAGCCACAAAATTATTTTTGTGCCTTTTAATTTTATTTTTTTAGCTGGGTTATATTGCAGTCAATGGCATTGTCCAGTGCACATTATTAATACATTTATATAGTGTATTTGTTCCATTAGATACTTAACCAGCTTGACGTACATTAATTCCTACTATAGAAATAGTTAGCTACAAAGAAGCTGGACTGTCAGCTACAATTCTATAGCATAAAAATATGAAAAATATCTGTCTTTAAATGGGAGCAGAACATTTATACATGTGAGAAATACTCTTTGAATTGCACACTTTGGGTCCATAACAGAAGGCAGTATAATAAGGCTCTACTGTCATAGATCTTCAGATTGGAAAAAAAAATTCTAGTAAGGCATAATGGCTTCAGTGCTGCTCCACAATAACAAAGTCCATACTGTATGTATGTCACTCAGGGGCAGACATACCATTGGTACACCCAGCGCAGCTGCAGAAGGGTACAAAAAGTAAGGGGGTCTCCAAAGAAGGTGGAAATTTTCGTTCCGATGAATTATTGGACCCATATATTATGTTCTTACACAAAGGCTCTCTTTTGTCCCTGTCCGCCCAATATCACAAATGACTGGTATTTAAGCAATCCAAAAAGATATCAGTCTCCTCCAGATCAAAGTCTTGTTCCTGAGTTAACTGGTCATTGTCCTCATCTGATGTGGAGGGCCGTGTCAAGATGATCCGAGGTATCTAATGGAAAGAGGAGAAAAGTAATCATATTATTATGGTTCCTTACATACTTTCATAAGTTTAAAAGATCAAATCATTTATATCCAAAGTGTATAACATAGTGAGTCACTAAGGAGTAGTGAGTAACGGATTTTAAAACTGGATCACCGGTCCCGATTATCTGCGAGACCGCCCATCATTAATAGTGACAGATTGACAAAGTTGGCATTAGTGCACAAAACAAAATGATGCCCTGAGCACATTGTTCAGTGAAATACAGGATCCGCAGAAAAGAATTAAAGAAATGCAAGTTTTCTGCTATGCATATTATTAAGGCAAATCTAGTGTATAAGGGCAATAGTTGTTTGTAAGTGGCTCATCACCCTAAATACTTAGAGGCTCAGATTCCTTTCATCCTTTCATCACCCACTCTGTTTATACCATTACTATAACAGTGTTATAATTTGAACAAAACCGGCACTCCAAGTCTTCTGGAATTTTTTATACGCGTTTCGGCTAATAGTGAGCCTTTTTCACATCTATAGATGTAGATGTGAAAAAGGCTCACTGTTAGCCGAAACGCGTATAAAAAATTCCAGAAGACTTGGGGTGTCGGTCCTTTGTTCAAGTTATACTGTGGATGCCTTCCTTGGACACATGCACCTTGGATTGTGTACCGCCTGGAACTTTTGTTTCTGCATATAACAGTGTTATAGAGAGTATGAGCTATGAGCATAAATTGAATGTATTCAGTGGGTACGGAAAGTATTCAGACCCCTTTAAATTTTTCACTCTTTGTTTTGTTGCAGACATTTGGTAAATTCAAAAAAGTTCATTTTTTTTCTCATTAATGTACACTCTGCACCCCATCTTGACAGAAAAAAAACAGAAATGTAGAAATTTTTGCAAATTTTTTAACCCCTTCACGACTGGCCTATTTTGCGCTTTCCATTTATTTTTTTTGCCATTCTGCTTCCGAGAGATGTAACTTTTTTATTTTTTAGTCAATATGGTCATGTGAGGTCTCATTTTATGTGGAACAAGCTCTACTTTCAAATGAAACCATGAGTTTTACTATACGGTGTACTGGAAAACGGTGAAAAAATTACAAATGCGGAAAAATTGCAAAAAACCTGCGATAGCACTATTGTTTTTGAGATATTTTATTCACTGTGTGCAATATATGGTAAAACTGGTGGGTCGGTGTGATGCATCAGGTCGGTGTGAGTTCGAAGACACGAAACATGAATAGGTTTACTTTTATCTAAGGGGTTAAAAAAAATCAGAAGTTTGTCCGAAAAACGTGGCGCACGTTTTACGCCATTTTCCGTGACCCATAGTGTTTTAAATTTTCGGGATCTATGGCTCAGTCACGGCTTATTTTTTGTATCTCAGGCAGACTTTTTTAATGGTAACATTTTGTTCAGATGCTAAGTTTTGATCGCCTGTTGCATTTAGCGCAAAATTTATGGCGACCAAATGTGTGTATATTTTTTTATTTTTTAAACCCTTTAATTTTCAATGGGTCGAAAGGGGAATGATTTGAACTTTTTAGGTTTTTTATTTTTTATAATTTTTTAAAACTTTTTAAACTTTTTTTTTATTTACTAGGTCCCCTAGGGGACTATATGGATCAGCAATCTGATCGCTCTTCCATATCTGTTGATCACAGCTACACAGCTGTGAACAACAGATATGCTCATTTTGTGTCTCACCCAGCTCTCGGCTGAGTGAGCTAGGAAGTGAGTCACATTACTCTATGCTACCATGGCAACCACCGGAAATCACATGATCACGTCACGTTGCTTACAGTATCGGTACACATATTGACAGCACCATTTAAAGGGGTTAAAAGGCACGGGCAGATAATGATTCCGCTCGTGCCTGGCAGGCGCACATGTCAGCTACAAAAATCAGCTGATATGTGCGCCGATCGCTGCAAACTGCTTACAAAAGACTGCGGGCAGTAATACTATGACCGCTAGGACGTAAGATTACTGCCCACGGTTATTAAGGGGTTAAACAAGAAAAAATGAAATATTACATGGTCATAAGTATTCAGTCCCTTTGCTCAGACACTCATATTTAAGTCACATGCTGTCCATTTCCTTGTGATCCTCCTTGCGATGGTTCTACTCCTTTATTGGAGTCCAGCTGTGTTTAATTAAGCTGATAGGACTTGATTTGAAAAGGCACACACCTGTCTATATAAGACCTCACAGCTCACAGTGCATGTCAGACCATATGAGAATCATGAAGTCAAAGGAACTGCCCAAGGAGCTCAGAGACAGAATTGTGGCAAGACACAGATCTGGCCAAGGTTACAAAATAATTTCTGCAGTACTCAAAGTCCCTAAGAGCACAATGGCCTCCATAATCCTTAAATGGAAGAAGTTTGGGACCACCAGAACTCTTCCTTGACCTTGCTGTCCAGCTAAACTGAGCAATTGTGAGAGAAGAGCCTTGGTGAGAGAGGTAAAGAAGAAACCAAAGATCACTGTGGCTGAGCTCCTGAGATGCAGTTGAGAGATGGGAGAAAGTTGCACAAAGTCAACTATCACTGCAGCCCTCCACGAGTTATGCCTTTATAGCAGACTGGCCGACGAAAGCCTCTCCTCAGTACAAGACATCTAAAAGCCAGCATAGAGTTTGAAAAAAAAAAACACATAAAGGACTACCATACTATGAGAAATAAGATTCTCTGGTCTGATGAGAAAAAGAGAACTTTTTGGTGATAATTCTAAGCGGTATGTTTGGAGAAAACCAGGTACCTCATCACAGTGAAACATGGTGGTGGTAGCATCATGCCGGGGGGGGGGTTCAGCTACAGGGACAGGCCAACTGGTTGCAATTGAAGTAAAGATGAATGTGGCCAACTACAGAGATGTCCTGGAAGAAAACCTTTTCTAGAGTGCTCTGGACCTCAGACTTGGCCGAAGGTTCACCTTCCAACAAGACAATGACCCTAAGCACACAGCTAAAATAACAAAGAAGTGGCTTCAGAACAACTCTGCGACCATTCTTGACTGGCCCAGCCAGAGCCCTGACCTAAACCCAATTGAGCATCTCTGGAGAGACCTGGAAATGGCTGTCCACTTACGTTCACCATCCAACCTGAAGGAACTGGAGAGGATCTGCAAGGAAGAATGGCAGAGGATCCCCAAATTCAGATGTGAAAAACTTGTTGCATCATTCCCAAGAAGACTCCTGGCGGTACTAGCGTAAAAGGGTGCTTCTACTCAATACTAAGCAAAGGGTCTGAATACTTATGACCACGTGATATTTAAGTTTTTCTTTTTTATAAAATTGGCAAAACTTTCTACATTTCTGCTTTTTTCTGTCAAGATAGTGTGCAGAGTGTACATTAATGCGAAAAAGGAACTTTTTGGAATTTACCAAATGGCTGCAATGAAACAAAGAATGAAAAATTTAAAGGGGCCTAAATACTTTCCGTACCCACTGTAGTTCAATCTTTCCATACTGCTGCATTATAGTGCAACTGAATTCTTTCAGAATTTTACAAAAATCCATATTCGCCAAAATGCAGACTTTTTGTAATTCACCTCTGCTCGGATTCATGGAAATGGCACCTGCTGGTCTCTATTTTTTGCACCATAAAAGGCAGTGAAAATGTAAAAATATGAAAGAAAAAAATCATACTCACCTCTCCCGCCCCTCCACTACTCACCACCACCCATCTGTGCCTCTTTGCAACTTCTGATTGGTGTCGACGCCGCTGAAATCCCTGGGGCCTTGGTGGCTAGGCTGAGGTTTCCTGGTTTACTAGGCGCAGGAGGGTTCTATGCATATGCTCACGAAGGTTGCAGTGCATGTCGTGATGTCATGGGAGATGACCTTTGCAGGTGCATGCGCAAAACCCTCTCAGGCCTAGCAAACTCAGGAATCCCCTGGGAATTTCATCACTGCCAAAACCAATCCAAAGATGCAATGAGATCCAGTTAGGTGGCAGTGAGTAACAGAAGGGCAGTTGAGGTGAGCAGTGATATGAGTATGAAGGTTTTTAATATTTTTATTTTTTTTTACATATTAGGATTATTATGCTCTGGGGTCTGTAGAACCCAAAGCATAATAAGGGACATTAAAATCACAGAGTATTACTTTTCTGCTAATCGAATTTCCCTGGAAAACAAACTGTCTGATCAGGCAGATTTTAATTTTGTTTGATCAGCTCATCTCTACTCTCAAACAAAATGACAATGGAAATAGATAATTCCATGTAAAGTTATTTCTCAGTTTTTATGGCATTATATATTTAATGCGTATTCCTGCAACATCTACACTTAAGGTCACTTTACTCGCTGTGACATCGCTAGCGATGTCGCTAGCGATCGCACTCGCCGCGTCGTCCATGCGTCACAGGCAAATCGCTGCCCGTGGCGAACAATATCGCCGGTATGCGTCACACGAACTTACCTTCCTAATGACGTCGCTGTGGCCGGCGAACAACCTCTTTTTTAAGGGGGAGGTTCATGCGGCGTCACAGCGACGTCACACAGCAGCCCACCAATAGAAGCAGAGGGGCTGAGAGCAGCCGCATGAGCGTCACTCCCACCTCGTTGCCGGAGGACGCAGGAATGCTGTTGTTCATCGTTCCCGGGGTGTCACACGTAGCGATGTGTGCTGCCTCAGGAACGATGAACAACCTGCGTCCCAAACGAGCAACGATATTTTGAAAATGAACGACGTGTCAACAATCAACGATTTGGTGAGTATTTGGGATAGTCAGCGGTCGCGCGTAAGTGTCACACGCAACAACATCGCTAACAAGGCCGGATGTGCGTCACGAATTCAGTGACCCCCGCGATATCTCGTTAGCGAAGTCGTTGCATGTAAAGCAGCCTTTAGAATTTTGTGTTCAGCAATTTCAATGTTATTCCTCCTAAAATATATATAAGTAAATTGGTATTACCATTTGCTTTGTCAAAGGGTACCTGTCTACTCCACGACAATTAGATGCCCACTGTATATTATTTTTTCTAATGAAAAGACATAGTATTGATAAATTCATTCATAGTCATGGTACCTTTCTTTTCTTTTAAACATCTTTTTATTGATTTTACAGAAACTGAATAAACATTATTAACATATTAACACATATACATAACGTGCACATTCTTGAAAATATCACAGAAATCATAGTGAAAACATTATTCAGACCAACAGCACAATATAATTATACTGTAGATGAAAGTCAAGTTGGTCTTAGTAGAGGGCGCCAAAGGAAAAGGAGTGATTTCTTTGTATACTATATGTGCACATCATATCAAGTGTTATTATTCAAATATCTAGGTTTGAGAAGAAAACTACATTATTAAAACAAGAACAAGCGGGATATTAGCACTACAAACAAAAGATGAGAAAGAGGGGAGGGGAGGGGATGGCTAATAGGGGAAGTCTTTAGCGTTCTAAACCAGAGCCACAAACTGAGCCAATGTTTAATAGGAGAGATGACATAGAATTTTTGAATATTACTGTGGGTTATAATATATTAAAGAATTCAGTTGTATAAGAACCAAGGAACAGATATTTAAATGGTGAGGAGGGAAGCTGGTAATATGAGAAGTATATGTGGATTAGTTTGTTTAATTATGTAATCCATACAGATTTTTGCTTACAGAGAGACCTGTAAGATCACAACAGGACAGGTCCAGGATGGGAGGTATGTGTCACTGAGGTGCTGCACACCTCAGTGATGTAGGATATACAAGTAGGCTTCAGCACCTATAGTGCTAAGATGGGCCAAGATTTTGAGTCCGGGTTTTAGGAATGACAACTAGAGTTAGATTGGTTGGGCCATTCCCTGATCTCCACTTCCAAGATTTGGAATGAGTAATAAAACACAGCTCACCTACCTCATTTGCTTTCTGTGTAGTAGAGGTGAAAACCCCGTTTGGATGTTAAGTCTGAATGAAAGTGAGAAGCCTTGTGATCCTGTGCAGTGCAATGTATTCTGGATGGAGACCTTTTGTAAATGGGTGAGCCCTTACTGTTGGATGGACTATTTTATTTGTTATGATTTTATGCCCAAGAAAAGATTGTTTTCTGTTTGTTTGTTTGTTTCTTTCTTTCTTGGTTTGTTAGAAATTTATCAACTACATTAAATCTTACTGTTATGCACAAATCAACTTCATGCATGTGCTTTCCTCAAGTCCTGTCATAGTGAGTAATCCCCTACATACCTTAAGGGAAATTTTTTTGATAGTGTCCATTAGGACCAGTTATTTTAACTGACTATGTCTCTTCAGTGCCCTCCACAACAATTCATTCAAACTGTAAATTAGTTCAACCCTAATTTTCCATTGAAGGATAGGCGAGAGGGTTTTCAGACTTCCATTATGCATTGATCAGGACTCTAGCATCTCCCAGTAGTAACCCACTTGGGGAGAGCGGTAAAGAACCACCAGTAACTCATTTAATAGATGTCTGAGTGACTTTACAAAAAATCTTGATCTTATGACAATACCATCACATATGTAAAAAAGAACTTGTTTCATTTTTGCATCTCCAGTACTTTGCATCAAATATGTGGTCAAAGATGTTAAAGGTTTAAGGTTAAAGGTTTAAGAAGTGTGATCTATCATCCTGTGAGGGTCTTCTAACTATTTTCCTCTCAGATGACCCATCTGAAACTCTTTGATGCCAGGAAAAGTTTCTATTTCTTTGAGGCAGTGACTGTTATAAGTCTGAACAAAATCACCTTCTACAATCCCTCCCAATCCATATTCCATGTGTTTTCTTTAATGCTTTGAACAGGCTGGTTCCATGTTTTTACAGGAGATAACAAACTTACGGTTCCCAACCATATTCTAATTCTTCATAATATCAAAGGAGTTATCGACTTCCCATCCCCACTGCAATTCCAAATGGAAATTCACCTTCAAAGAGTATTTGAGTGGATTAGACACCCATCCCACAAAACCTGGATAGTTATATAGAAAGAAACCCTGTCAATTCCTTTTTCACAGATTATATTTTCTGATTAGTGATAAGTGAGCACTATCATACTTGTATGCTTAGTGATCGCAACAAGCAGTTGGATGCTCGGTGGGTGCGATTTGAGTACCCGAGTATAATGGATGTCAGTGGGGGACTTGAGCATTGTTCTAGAAGTTTTCCTGGAAAAATGCTCGAGTCCTCCATTGACTTCCATTATACTCACTTACTAGAGGTGCGCCCATCTGAGCATCCAACTGCTTGTTAATAATACCAAGAACCCGCACATGGTAGTACTTAACTTTCCATGAGTACATACAAAGTTTAGTCTCTTCCTCATATTAGAGAAATGTGTTCTCTCTTCCACTCGCTGGAATAGCTGGTGAGAAACCTTCTTGCAAACACTTTATCCAGACCAGAATGCCACAGTCTCACCTAGATTATAATCCCAACAAAGGTCATGGTACATTTCTAAAGAGAAGACTAAACTACATCCCAAATTCACACTCAAGGCATCATAGACGGGGTCCCAGGACTCACTTTAGTGAACTCAGGCCACCCATGCATCTTGGTACTATGCAGCTGCTCCAGGCATCGGGTGCCAGCTGTATAAAGAAAGTGCTATGGCAATCAACTGACTTCTAAAGAATGCTGCCATCTGTGAGAGTCTATTACACTGACAGAAGTATTACGGTATATTACAGCATGTAAATTTACAAAAGAAATTACCCTTTCAAATTGCTTTATGGACAAAACAATTATAAAATGTACACCTTATTGCAGTAACCACAACAAGCAATAATATAATGAATTTATCCTGCCGATGATTTACCATAAACAAAGAAAAAAAGCAATGGTTAATTTGCAGCTTCTTGTTTAATCTCCCTCTCTGAAAATGATATAAAGTTTAGTTATTTAGACAGTTGATAAGAAAAAAGTTTTTCTAAAGTTCTGTGGTTAAAAAAAATCAGAATGCTGATTCAAAAAAGTAGAAAAGGGTTTTTTTTATTTTTATTTTGCAACAGTAAATAAGATACTAAAAATACATTTTAACCATTAAATTCTCTTATTTATTTAAACAAATTTATTTGTAATTGTTTTCCATTGAAATTAGCTGAAAGGTTCTAATTACTTGTTGTTTCCTACTAAATGTATAAAAGTAGGAGAGAATAATATCTGTGTAGTAGGAGCTACTGCGCAAGGTCCATTGTTTTTATGAATATATGCAGCTTTGTAATATTCTCTTGCTTGGCTTTATTTTCTATTTCTTTTTGGAGAAATGTATTATGTTTTCTTCAGTCTCCTTTCACTTCGATTGTATTGCCAAAAATAGCATAAGTCCGCTTTCATTTGTTTATCTCCAAACACAGAGCCCTCCCTGTAGCTAATTAGAGCACAGTGGCCCCCGGTGGTCTAGTGTTCAGCATCTGCTAAGACAAGGTTTCATTTTTCCTTACATTTTCTTTCCTTCAATCAGTTACTACTTCTACATTACAATTCATGTCATGCATCATGACTCAATAACTAAAGACTTATTTTAATGAATGTATTTTCTCAGTTATCAATTGGGAGCCCAAAAATCTTATCTTGTCTTTCTAAAATGTTTGAGCTTAGGTCCATCTTTGGTGATTATAATCAAGTATGTTAGGGAGTGACCCAGTGCAATATTAATTATTAAGCAGAGAAGCCATATGGAAGTGAAATTCCCTCCAGCAGCCCATAAGCATGCTAACCTATATCTGCTGCACCTGGGAAATCCAATCAGAATGAACTCGTGATATATAACAGATATGTGATCATATTTGCACAGCCTTTGATGTCTGAATACAAAGTGTTAAAACCAATTTGGCAACGCTCCAAGATTTCCATTCCGGAAATTCTGATATGGTATTATAAGCAACATATATTTATTTGAATGGTCCTCTGCTTGTTGTACCTAGTAACAATATTTGTTAAAAAGGTTCTACAACAGAAATAAAAATTAGGCATGGATGCTTTAAGAATAAAAATTAGAGGCATACCCAACTACTAGCAGGCCCGTGGATTCTATAAATGCAAACAGTTGCACACTGAAAAAAGCCAAAAATGTACTAGGGAAAATATGGCACTGCATTACTGCAAAAGAGAGATATTTAGTTTATGTATTGGCCAATGCATGTAAGCCTGGAACCAACAGCAAGGTATATCTCTGTATTCCGGGAACCTAACTTAAATGCCACTATCTAGGTTAAAAACATCCATATCTGGGAAAAATGCCACTATTTGGACTGCGAACCTCCATGTATGGGCAGCTAGGCTCCTGCTATAATGGTTATGAACAGCCAGGTCTTAGGGCGGAGTGCCCAGTCAGAAAGAGACTTACTAGAAATATCAAAAAAATTTGGCTTTTTTCAGTTTGCAACTGTTTGCATTTATAGTTACTATGTTTTTTCAGTTAGCACCTGTTCACATTTGTTGGATGTGCGGGTCAGTTTTTTGATATTTCTAGTGAGTCTCTTTCTAACTGGGCACTCTGCCCTAAGACCTGGCTGTTCATAACCATTATAGCAGGAGCCTAGCTGCCCATAAATGGAGATTTGCAGTCCAAATAGTGGCATTTTTCCCAGGTACGGATGTTTTTAACCTAGATAGTGGCATTTAAGTTAGGTTCCCGGAATGCAGAGATATACCTTGCCATTTGGTTTCCGGGCTTACATGCATTAGCCAATACATAAACTAAATATCTCTCTTTTGCAGTAATGCAGTGCCATATTTTTCCTAGTACATTTTTGGCTTTTTTCAGTGTGCAACTGTTTGCATTTATAGTTACTATGTTTTTTCAGTTAGCACCTGTTCACATTTGTGGGATGTGCGGGTCAGTTTTTTGATATTTCTAGGCCCGTGGATTCAGCAAAGCCTGCAACAGCAAATTATGCTCTGTTCAGGTGTCACATTTGAATAAAATGAAACACTATAGCAAGAAACCCAGGAGGACCCCACTGGTGACACAGAGATATATAAAAGCTAGACTGCACTTTGCCAAAATATATGTGAGCAAGCCAAAATCCTTCTGTGAAAGTGTCTTGTGGACAGATGAGACCAAGATAGAGATTTTTGGTAAAGCACATCATTCTACCTATGTAGAGATCTTAGACTGGAAAGCGGTGATGAAAAGGGTTAATGCCATGCTGCCATGAAGAGAAAGACAATCCATAATATCTCAGTAGTGATGTCATGGACAACGCATTTTGGAGATTCCACCCTCTTCATCAGGTCAAAAATGCCGGCAACTCGATGAAATGCGTCCTCTTATTGAACCTATCCACAACCACCAAAACCACAGTCTTTCCCGAAGACAAAGATAGGTGAGTAATGAAATACATGGATAAATACTTCCATAGTCTATTCGGGATTGCCAATAGCAAGAGAGATCCCAATGGATGGGTATGCGTTACTTTTGAACGTGCACAAATGTGCAAGCAGACACATAGTTAACCACATCCTGATGCAATTTTGGTCACTAAAAACGATGAGAAAGGAGGTCCGAGGTTGCTTTCATACCTGGATGACCCGTAAGTACAGAATTGTGATGTCCCCCAAATAGTTTGACGCAAATTGGGTGCCACGAACAACCTCCCTGAAGGGCAAGAGGCCTGGGTGTCGCCCTGATCCTCCAACACTTTCCCCTCCAGGTCTGGGCACAAGGCTGAGACAACCACCCTATTATGCAAAATGGGTACCGGTTCACATGATCACTACCACCAGGGAAGCTCAAGGATAATGCATCTGCTGTGATGCTTTTAATCCCTGGGCAGTAAGTGACAATAAAAATATTAAACCTGGCAAAAAAGCAAAGATCATCTAGCCTGCTTGGGATTGAGATGTTTGGCAGACTCGAGATATAATAGGTTTTATGGTCTGTGATTACCGTAATGGGAAGAACTGCCCCCTCCACCTAATGGCGCCATTCCTCGAAAGCTAACTTAATTACTGAGAGCTTTCTATTGCCAACATCATAGTTTCTCTCAGCCAAGGACATTTTTTTGGAAAAGAAAGCACAAGGATGCCATTTAACAGGAGACAGACCTTGTGACAACAAAGTCCCAACCCTCCACCTCAGATGGAGATGCATCGGCCTCCATGATAAAAGACTGCGAAATATCAGACTGACTGCATATAGGTGCTGTGGAAAAACATAAAACATCTTTTTTAAAGAGGAAAAAGCCTGAAGGGCAGAGTCTGACCATTCAGAGAAATCTGTCCCTTTTTTTGTCATGTCAGTGAGAGGCTTTACAATTACCGAATAGTTCTTAATACATTTCCGTTAAAAATTGGTAAACCCTAGAAAGCACTGTAACACTTTCAGGTTTTCCAGATGATCCCAGTCAAGTACCTCACAGACTTTCCCAGGATCTATCTGAAAATCCAAAGACGCCAACAGGTACCCCAAAAATTGTACCTCTTGGACTGCGAAAACACATTTCTCCAGTTTGGCATACAGTTTATCTCTTAAAATCTGTAGTACCTGTTTCACATGTATCTGATGTGTCTCCATATCAGGTGAGTAGATCAAGATATCGTCAAAATAAACCACCACAAACCTGCCCACCAAATGGTAAAAAATATAATTCACAACTGCAGTGAATTAATAAGACCAAATAGCATGACCAGACTTTAAAAATGACCCTCAGGTGTAATGAAAGCCATATTTCCATTCATCCCCTTCTCTGATTCTAACCAGATTGTAAGCCCCCTTAATTACAACTTGGAGAATCACTTAGCTCACACAATCTGAATGAATAAATCTGGAATCAGAGGGAGAGAATAAGGGTCTCAGATGGTAATCTGATTAAATTCCCGCAAATCCAAGCAAGGGAAGAGACCCCCATCTTTCTTCTTTAGGCTATGTGCCCACGCTGCGGATTTACCGCGGATTTTGCCGCGGATTTGCCGCGGATTTGCCGCGGATTTCCCGAAAATCTGCAGCAGCGGCACTTCCAAGCCATTTCAATGGCATTTTGGAAATGCTGTGTCCATGCTGCGGATTTTTCCGCTGCGGATTTGCCGCGGATTTTGATCCGGAAAAATCTGCAGCATGTCAATTGTTTGGTGCAGATTTGGTGCGGATTTTTGGTTTTGAATGGGGAAAAAAAGAAAAAAAAATCCGCATCAAAATCCGCGGCAAATCCGCGGTAAATCCGCGGCAAATCCGCGGGTGTGGATTTGCCGCGAAAGTCGCGGATTTTCAGGCAGAAAAATCCGCAGGTACATTCTACCGTGGACACATAGCCTTATTCTTAACGAAGACGAACCCTGTTGACACTGGCAAAAAGGAGGGTCTAATATGTCACTTCTCCAGACTCTCAGCAATGTAATCTTTCATGTCCTGCCTCTCTGGGCCAGAAAGAGTATACAGTCTGGACTTGGGAAAATTTTCTCTAGACTGCAGATTAATGGGACTGTTACATACACGATGGGGAAGAAAATCCTGAAACCCCCTCTCCGAAAATACATCCTCAAGCCCAGGCAAAAATGCAGGTAAGGTCTCCTTAGAGACCGCATAGATAGAAGTGTTCAGACAATTATCAAAACAGTAGTTTTCCCAGTCCATAATTTCCCTGGATTGCTAATTCACCACAAGATTATGTTCCACCAACCAGGCTACACCCAGTACAATAGGAGTGGGAAAGCCTTCCAAGACATAGCAAGAAATTACTTCATAATACAGGAGTCCTACCCTCAGTTTTATATCATGTACCATCTGTGTCAAGCATACCTGAGCAAGTGGTGCTGAGTCTATTGCATAGACGGAGATGGTGTTAGTTAACATACTGCAGGTAAGCCCATGAGTTCTTACAAACAGAGCATCCGCCATGCTGACTCCTGCTCCACTGTCCACAAACACAGAAATTTCCTCAATCCTGCTCTCTACCACCATCTCTGCTATCAGGACAAAATGAGAATTACATGTGGAAGACAATCACACAACCTGATTGTACATCCCCACACCACCAGGGGTAAGCTGAGTTCCAGATGTTCCTTTCTGCTTAGGAACTGAGGTACAGACTCCCACAAAATGACCCTCTCTACCAACAAAAAAACAAACCACCTTCTTTTTGCGGCTTTTAGTTGGAACATGCAAAGTAGTGACTCACCTGCATGGGCTCCTACAAACCCATTGAGTGCTGGTTCACCTCCAGATCGCCCTCCCACCCTGCAATGGGATACTGTCCCAAGAAAGGGTCTTTGGGGAAAGTGGTCTATCCAGTCTATCTCAGAGGCATCTGTCCATATGTAAAGCCAATGATATGGCAGCCTACAAGGACTCAGGAGTTTCATAAATGAACAAGGCATTTTTCAACTTTTCTGAAAGGCCCTGACAGAATTGGCTTTTAAGAGCTGGATCATTCCACTTGGTATTGGTTGCTCATCTATGAAATTCTGAACAATAAAGTCTCTGCTGACTGATTTCCCTGCTGGAGGCAACGCAGCCTGGAGTCAGCCAAGGAGGCTCGGTCAGGATCATCATAGATGATCCACCTACCAGAGGCAACCAAAGCTATATACAGGGAATAGGATGATTGCAGCTTCAAGTTCCCTAAGGGGTCTAGCAAATATTACAAACAGTAAAAAGAAAGTTTAAAAAAATTAAAAATACACAAGTCCAAATCACCTCCTCTTTGCTCCATTAAAAATGAAATAATAAAAAAAAAGAAAAAAACACATATTTGGTGTTTCCACATTAAGAAATGTTCGATCTATCAAAATATAAAACTAAATTAATCTGATTTTTAAATGGCGTAACAAGAAAAAATCAAAACACCAGAATTACCTTTTTTTGGTCCCCAGAATGCAAAAAAATGCAATAAAAAGAGATCAAAACAGTGCAAATACCCCAAAATGCTATCAGTACAATCATCAGCTCAGGGTGCAAAAAATAAACCCTCACCCAGCCCAAGATAACAAAACAGGAGAACATTATGGGTTTCGGAAAATGGAGACAAAAGCAAAACCCTTTTTTTGACACATTTCTCAATTTTTTTAACCACTTAAATAAAAAAAATATATACATGATTGGTATCTACCTACTCGTACAAACCCGTAATATCATATTGCCAGGTCAGTTTTACCATATAGTGAACATGGTAGATAAATAAAAAAATCATTTTTTTTTATTTCCGAGTATCTGCCTTTTTTTCCTTGTTTTCCCAGTACATTTTACAACAGAATTAATGGTGTTATTGAAAACTACAACTCATCCCGCAAAAAAATCATACAGCTATATTGACAGAAAAAAAATGTTATGGAAAATAGTCCAAGGATGAAGAGGTTAATTCTCAGGAGCTAGATCCCCCTATTAAGTCATAATGGAGATTGTCCTTTTATAATTCATTGAGCAAGCGAGCAACATCCCAAACTTTTCTCTGCAACATTTTTTGAACACTAGAAGTCCTGTAATGGACCACGCATGCACTGGCGTCCCTCCACACGAGTACACATCTACCCATGCCCAGCGCCTAAATGGGAAAGGAGAGTGAATTCAATGAAGAAATGAACACCTGCCACTATCGCTGGAGAACATCACAAGGACACGACCTGGTGAGGGCTGTAGCAAGACAAACATTAGAAAAATACCGTATTTTTCGCTTTATAAGACGCACCTGATTATAAGACGCACCCCCAAATTTGGTGAAGGAATAGAGAATTTTTTAATAAATGGGGTCCGTCTTATAATGCCAGTGTCCGTCTAACAAATAATATAGGGTATATGTCCCTCATAGCCCCCTCATCCTAAAATTAGCCCCCTTAATCTGGATATGGCCAACCTTATATTGCACACGTCCCCCAGTGATGCCACATTTCCCTTATGACTGGCACACGGCCCCTGTGGCTGGCACACAAGCCCACTTTGGCTGGCACACAGCCCGCACCTCCACTGGACTCTGTATATATATACACCCCCCCCGTATATTCGGATTATAAGACGCACCCCCTACTTTCCCCCAAAATTTGGGGGAACAAAAGTGCGTCTTATAAAGCGAAAAATACGGTAATCCTCCAGCGATGAAGACTAAGTGGAAAACTTGATGTTTATTGTTTAATTTATATGTTTATATATATATATATATATATATATATATATATATATACATATATATAAATTTAGATATATCACAAATTAGGAGAAGACACATGTAAATCCAGATGGGTGACTAGCAAAACATATCTCTGTTTCTTCAGCATAATGCCTTAATCATGGTATGCTAATTATGTGATAAACATATATTATATATGTGATTGTTTCAGTCACATGTAATCCAAATAACCAATCACGATGTTATGGTGAGAACAGATATTTAATTAAAAACAGGTCTATTAAAAACAAAGATATACATGAAATATAACAATAATCATGAATATTGTAGAATTCAATTAATTAGAATTAAATTCTGACTGATGTTGAGACCTGATGGAGTTCTAGTTTCCAAAAGATTCTCTATTTAAAAACTTTTTTTTTTTTAATCCCCACATCTAATATGTTTAAACACTTCCTCTATGTCTATAAATGGAAATGTGGAATCATCATCTGTATGTATACTTAAAAAGTGATTTGAAACCACAGATGTGTTAATTACTGTGGGACTGGCAGCGTCAGACAGGTGTCTTCTAATGCCTTTTTTCAGCGGTCGTGTTGTGCAGCTAATGTATGGTACCTGACAAGAAGAACTTTTCACAAAATAAATCACATAAGAAATATTACACAATAAGCAGCTAGTGTATCAACATTTATAAAAACCTTTGAAAGGTAACCATGTTTTAATAGATGTATTGAGTTCTTTTGTATACATGACAGGTGATAAAATTGAGCCATGTGGGGGGCGTGGCTGGACATTGCTGAGTGAGGACGCGCTCTGCATATGCTCCATAGCACCAATTCCAAATCCACCGGCATCCGTCTGCTAACATGGGCAAAACTAATACCAGACGGTCCAGGACCCGCCCCTCTACCCACCCGACATCCCGGGTACCCGATATCATGGCTTACCTCTCGGAGCCGCGGAGTCTGTCAGCTGAAGCTCCCACGCGGCCTGCATGGGAGATGGAGGAGGTAGCTGCGGGTCATGCGGCAGGAGGAGCGAAAGGCTGCCACACGGCAAGACTAGCCGAGGCACTGTGCACCGAGGCGCACTGGGTGAGTGCCAGGATGCCCTGGAGGGTGCCCTGACCCAGGATCCAGAGGGAAGTGATCGCCCGGGGGCACCATTACAAGATGGCAGTCAGCAAAACACTATACTGCATGTAGGTTCCCGGCCGGGAGGAGTGATGGACGCCTCGCCTGGATCACTACCTGGCTGTGCGGGAGCAGCGCCGAGTGCAGGGGAGGGGGGTTGCCCCTGGAAAATTGCCTGCTCAGCAACCTCCTTCCTTACCTGTCTCTGCTGGGTCCCGGGGTGAGGGAAGCTCTTTGGCCTATGCAGAGGATAGTATATCGGGGCCTAGAGGTGCGCCCCCCCTCCCTCCCTCGGTGGCCTTGGAGACACCCTCATGGACACTGCCGGGGGAGACCCCCACTCCTGGACAGTCCCCACAGTGGTCAACAGGCTCATCCTGGGGGTGTAGCCATCCTCCGGACCCTCCGGCATTACTGGAAATGCAGCATTGTTAAACTCAGGCAGGCCCCAGATTACAGTGGCTTACCCCCCAGCAAGCAGCTCTTGTTCCCCTGGGGAAGAGACCATAGCTACCCAGTGGCCCTCATTGGACCTATCCTGCAACTCCACATGGCACATATCAGGAGGACCCCCCTCTGCCTCCCCCAATGGCTCCTATGGGGGAGGACAGGCCAGCCTCTTTGGCAGATCTTCGTGCACTTTTGCAGGCGATATCCACCAAAAGTGATATTATGGCCCTGGCAAAAAGGTGGTGGAGGAGTGTAAGCAGAATTTCGCTCAATTTCGATCAGATCTCTCTTCCCTTACCTCCAGGGTGGATGACCTCACCTCTTCCCAAGCTTCTAGTGCTGCCTCTATTCATTCTCTCCAAAGTAAGATGCAAGACCAAGACAAGCAATTATTCTCCCTACAGCAAATTATTGATGATCTGGAAAATCGAAATAGAAGAAATAATCTCCGTATAAGGGGCCTGCCCGAGTCTATTGTTCCAGCGGACATTCCCTCAGTTCTAATCTCCATTTTCAACAACCTCCTGCACCGCCCTCCAGGAACCCAAATTGAGCTGGACAGGGCCCACAGAGCACTTCGTCCCATGGACCCAAACGATCCACGACCAAGGGACATTGTGTGCCATATTCACTTCTATGCAGTTAAGGAAGTCATCCTGCAGGCGGCGAGAAAGAAGGCAGGCCTCTCTCATAGCGGGATACCAATCAAGATCCTGCCGGACTTGTCCAGACATACCCTGGCCCAGAGGGCAGCCCTTAGCCTCTTGCTGGATGTCTTGAGGGAAAAGGGGGTTCAGTTCCGGTGGGGTTTCCCCTTCTCCCTGTCGGTCCGTAAAGGGTCGACAACCCACGTCCTGTGCTCCCCGGAGGATGTACCAACATTCTTGGCCGGATTGGATTTGCTGACCGTGTCTATTCCCACCTGGCCCAACACCCTGCTGCGACTGTGGCTTCCAGGGGGGAGTGCAGGACCCGCAAAGGAGCCTTCTTCGGGTAGGGGCTTGACGGGACCACCAAGGAGACTGGACCGGCTGACCACACCTAAAATCCATGCTGCTTGGGCGGGGAGACGACTGCTGTCTCTGGTTTCTTCCTCCTGGGTCTGATTACCCTCTGCTGGTGGGAGGGTCTCGGAGCGAGGAATCATGGGACTCCCCTACAGCTCTGGAGCCATCTGTTCACAGATTAATGTGACTGTCAACTGTTCAAATGTTTTAGGGAGAACTGTTGCTCGGATGCCGGTGTTTTATACATGTTCATCCCCTTTTTTTCTAGTGCTTACTAGTGATGAGCGAGCATGCTTGTCACTACTCGGTACTCGCACGAGTATCACTGTACTCGGGCTGCTCGGCGGGGACCGAGTAATCTCGCGATACTCGTGCTTTACTCGTGGTCTTCATTTCTGCATGTTGGCGCTCTTTTGAGAGCCAGCCCTCATGCAGGGATTGGCTGGCAGACCACTGCAATGCCACAGCCCTGTTAGTTGTGGAATTGCAGTGATTGGCCGGCCTGCACAGCGTCACCGAGCCTTTATATCGGCCGGCGCGCTGTGCTCTGCTCACAGCTATTCTGACAGTGAGTGTAGGGAGAGTGTCGCTGATTCAGGGAAAGCTTTGCGGCCCTTTATAGCTTTTTCAGTTGCAGGGCTGCAAACAGTGTGACCAAAAGTCCTTCTCAGGACTATTCTAGTTGTATACAGGCAGGCAGGGTATAGCCAGGTCGGAGTACAGTAGCAGAGTCCTTCTCAGGACTATTGTTGCTATATACAGGCAGGGTATAGCCAGGTCTGAATACAGGCTAGTGACCAAAAGAGTCCTTGTCAGGACTATTGTAGCAGTATACAGGCAGGCAGGCAGGCAGGGTAGTGGTGACCGTATACCAGCCTTCATATCTGGGGCTGGTGTACACAGTGTAAAACAGTCCAGATAGTGTCTGACTTGTCTGTACTGTAATTGTCGCTCCCCAAAAAAACCTGTTAGTAGGTTATTATTGCGTCCGTGCTTGGTTTTTAAAACCGCACGTGTGTGCCTGTTGGTGGCAGCGTACAGGTGCACTGGTGTGCGTTTACCAAACTATTATATAACGCACAAGTGTAGTGTATAATACACGTCAGTCAGCAGTGGCTGATAGTGTCAGAGTTCTTAATTTTTGCTCCTAAAACCTGTGTTAGGTTATTATTGCGTCCGTGCTTGGTTTTTAAAACCGCACGTGTGTGCCTGTTGGTGGCAGCGTACAGGTGCACTGGTGTGCGTTTACCAAACTATTATATAACGCACAAGTGTAGTGTATAATACACGTCAGTCAGCAGTGGCTGATAGTGTCAGAGTTCTTAATTTTTGCTCCTAAAACCTGTGTTAGGTTATTATTGCGTCCGTGCTTGGTTTTTAAAACCGCACGTGTGTGCCTGTTGGTGGCAGCGTACAGGTGCACTGGTGTGCGTTTACCAAACTATTATATAACGCACAAGTGTAGTGTATAATACACGTCAGTCAGCAGTGGCTGATAGTGTCAGAGTTCTTAATTTTTGCTCCTAAAACCTGTGTTAGGTTATTATTGCGTCCGTGCTTGGTTTTTAAAACCGCACGTGTGTGCCTGTTGGTGGCAGCGTACAGGTGCACTGGTGTGCGTTTACCAAACTATTATATAACGCACAAGTGTAGTGTATAATACACGTCAGTCAGCAGTGGCTGATAGTGTCAGAGTTCTTAATTTTTGCTCCTAAAACCTGTGTTAGGTTATTATTGCGTCCGTGCTTGGTTTTTAAAACCGCACGTGTGTGCCTGTTGGTGGCAGCGTACAGGTGCACTGGTGTGCGTTTACCAAACTATTATATAACGCACAAGTGTAGTGTATAATACACGTCAGTCAGCAGTGGCTGATAGTGTCAGAGTTCTTAATTTTTGCTCCTAAAACCTGTGTTAGGTTATTATTGCGTCCGTGCTTGGTTTTTAAAACCGCACGTGTGTGCCTGTTGGTGGCAGCGTACAGGTGCACTGGTGTGCGTTTACCAAACTATTATATAACGCACAAGTGTAGTGTATAATACACGTCAGTCAGCAGTGGCTGATAGTGTCAGAGTTCTTAATTTTTGCTCCTAAAACCTGTGTTAGGTTATTATTGCGTCCGTGCTTGGTTTTTAAAACCGCACGTGTGTGCCTGTTGGTGGCAGCGTACAGGTGCACTGGTGTGCGTTTACCAAACTATTATATAACGCACAAGTGTAGTGTATAATACACGTCAGTCAGCAGTGGCTGATAGTGTCAGAGTTCTTAATTTTTGCTCCTAAAACCTGTGTTAGGTTATTATTGCGTCCGTGCTTGGTTTTTAAAACCGCACGTGTGTGCCTGTTGGTGGCAGCGTACAGGTGCACTGGTGTGCGTTTACCAAACTATTATATAACGCACAAGTGTAGTGTATAATACACGTCAGTCAGCAGTGGCTGATAGTGTCAGAGTTCTTAATTTTTGCTCCTAAAACCTGTGTTAGGTTATTATTGCGTCCGTGCTTGGTTTTTAAAACCGCACGTGTGTGCCTGTTGGTGGCAGCGTACAGGTGCACTGGTGTGCGTTTACCAAACTATTATATAACGCACAAGTGTAGTGTATAATACACGTCAGTCAGCAGTGGCTGATAGTGTCAGAGTTCTTAATTTTTGCTCCTAAAACCTGTGTTAGGTTATTATTGCGTCCGTGCTTGGTTTTTAAAACCGCACGTGTGTGCCTGTTGGTGGCAGCGTACAGGTGCACTGGTGTGCAATTTCCAGAAACTTTGATATAACGCACAAGTAGTGAATATACACGTCAGCAGTGCACAGCATTGCAAAATGCGCAAGGGCATTGGCAAGGAACAAGGAAGTGGACGTGATGGTGGTGCAGGCAGAGGCCGAGGTCGTGGGCAAGCTCTAATTTCGCCACAACAAAGGGCCACATCTAGTCGCTCGCACGTCCTGTCCCAAATTCTTGGGGACCGCAGCAGTACACCGCTCTTGAACCAAGACCAGTGTCAACAGGTTGTTAGTTGGATAGCGGATAATGCTTCCAGTCAGATTGGCACCACCACAAACACTCTGTCTTCCACACGGTCAAGTGTCAGTAGCCGTGATACTGCACCGCACATTTCTGAACCTGATCCTCCTTCCTACCACCAGGCTGAGTACACGTCCTCCTCGGACATTAATGATCCCACACTTGGACACTCGGAAGAGCTGTTCACGTTTCCATTCACACATTCTGGCCTCTCGCCAGCTCATATTGAAGTGGGTCATGAGGAGATCGTCTGTACAGATAGCCAAATATTTGAGCAGCCACGTTCTCACGAAGTTGGCAACGTGTCTCAACAAGTGGTGGACGATGATGAGACACAATTGTCAGCAAGTCAGGAGGAGGAGCAGGGTGCGGAAGAGGAAGACGACGTGGTGGATGATCCAGTAACTGACCCAACCTGGCAGGAGGATATGCAGAGCGAGGACAGCAGTGCACAGGGGGAGGGAGGCGTAGCATCACAACAGGCAGTAAGAAGCAGGGTGGTGGTCCCAGGCAGAAGTCAGGCAACCGTTCCCCGTAACAACACGACGACACAAGGTGCCTGTACAAATGTTAGGTCTTCACGAGTCTGGCAGTTTTTTAAGTTGGATCCAGATGATTCAAAAAAGGCCATTTGCAACACCTGCCGTGCCAGCATCAGCAGGGGTACCAAAACTAGCAGCCTGACCACCACCAGCATGATCAGGCACATGTCAGCCAAGCACCCGACTTTGTGGGAAGTACAACAGAGTCGAGGAGCAGTGCTTGCTGATGTCACTGCTACGTCTTCGCTGGTTGTGCATGCGAGCCAATCCTCTGTCCATGCTGCCTGCGAACAAGCCTCCTCCACTCCTGCACCTGCAGTTGCCTACGCAGAAAGAACACCATCATCAAGCACGTCCTTGTCCCAGCGCAGCGTTCAGTTATCCATTCAGCAAACCTTTGAACGCAGGCGCAAATACACTGCCAACACCCCACATGCCACAGTTCTAAATGCTAACATTTCGCGACTGCTTGCGCTGGAAATGTTGCCTTTTAGGCTGGTGGAGACAGAAGCATTCCGTGACCTGATGGCGGCAGCTGTCCCACGTTACTCGGTCCCCAGCCGCCACTATTTCTCCCGGTGTGCCGTCCCCGCGTTGCATAACCACGTGTCACAAAACATCACACGTGCCCTGAACAACGCTGTTTCACCCAAAGTCCACCTAACCACAGACACGTGGACAAGTGCTTGTGGGCAAGGCCGCTACATCTCGTTGACGGCACACTGGGTTAATATTGTGGAAGCTGGGACCCAGTCTGAGCGAGGGACGGAACACGTCCTTCCCACACCAAGGTTTGCAGGCCCTACCTCAGTCAGTGTTTCACCCACACTCTACAGCTCCGGAATGTCATGCTCTTCAGCCTCCTCCTCCTCCTGCGCATCCTCATCCACTGTGCCCTCCACACCAGTCACAAGCTGGAAGCACTGCAGCACTGCCTCGGCGAAGCGGCAACAGGCTGTGCTGAAGCTAATCTGCATAGGTGACAAACCCCACAATGCAGAAGAGCTGTGGACAGCTCTGAAACAGCAGGCAGATCACTGGCTCACACCTCTGAACCTAAAGCCAGGAAAGGTCGTTTGTGACAATGGCCGGAACCTGGTGGCGGCTTTGAGGCGAGGCCAGCTGACACATGTTCCATGCGTGGCCCATGTGCTCAACCTCGTGGTTCAGCGGTTTATAAAGTCATACCCAGAGCTGTCTGATCTGCTGGTAAAAGTTCGCCGCCTGTCTGCACATTTTCGAAAGTCACCTACTGCTTCAGCCGGCCTTGCCGGCTTTCAGCGCCGTTTGCATCTTCCGGCTCACAGACTGGTGTGTGATGTCCCCACGCGTTGGAATTCAACTCTGCACATGTTGGTCAGGATATGTGAGCAGAAGAGGGCAGTTGTTGAGTACCTGCATCACCTAAGCCGTCGGGAAATGGGTCAAACTCCACACATAACACCTGAGGAGTGGAGATGGATGTCAGACCTATGTACCATCCTCCAAAACTTTGAGGACTCCACCAAGATGGTGAGTGGTGATGACGCCATTATTAGCGTCACCATACCGCTACTCTGCCTTCTAAAACGGTCCCTTTTGAAAAACAAACATGATGCATTGCAGGCGGAGCGCGATGAGTTGCAGCAAGAAACAGTAGTGGGTGTGGGTGATAACACACAGCCCAGCCTCGTCTCATCACAACGTGCAGTGGAGGACTATGACGAGGAGGAGGATGAAGACATGGAGCAACTCTCCGGCCAAATTGAGGATATGACATGCACACCAGTCATATCCTCGATTCAGCGTGGCTGGCCAGAGGACAGGGTAGATGAGGAGGAGGAGGAGGAGGAGGAGGAGGAGGACAGCATGTTCAGTCATCTTGTTGGTCAGGCTACTGAAGTCCTGGCTGTTAAGAGTCTGGCGCACATGGCTGACTTTATGGTAAGCTGCCTGTCTCGTGACCCTCGCGTTAAGAACATCTTGGCCGACAATCATTACTGGTTGGTAACACTGTTAGACCCACGCTACAAGGAGAACTTTTTGTCTCTTATTCCCGTGGATGAGAGGTCAACCAAAATGCAGCAGTTTCGGAAGGCCATACTCACGGAAGTAGGCAAAGCATTCCCCTCACAAAACGCTAGCGGCATAGGTCAGGAATCAGTGGACAACCGAGGCGTACAGCCGAGAGAGGCACAAGTCCAATCCGCCAGAGGTAGGGGAACAGTCTTTAAGATGTGGGACAGTTTTCTCAGCCCCTCACGTACCACAGCCCCTGAGGTGCGGGGTAGTGCCACAAGAAATCCTAAGTTTGCCCAGATGCTGAAGGAGTACCTTGCAGATCGAACAACTGTACTCCGACATTCCTCTGTGCCTTACAATTATTGGGTATCCAAGCTGGACACGTGGCATGAATTGGCTCTCTACGCCTTGGAAGTCCTGGCCTGCCCTGCTGCTAGCGTTTTGTCAGAGCGTGTTTTTAGTGCCGCAGGTGGAATCATTACAGATAAACGCACCCGCCTGTCAACTGAAAATGCTGACAGGCTGACTCTGATAAAGATGAACAAGGGTTGGATTGGGCCAGACTTCACCACACCACCAGCAAATGAGAGCGGAATTTAAAGTTTGCCATGTACCTCCACTCACCCATGGGTACACTTCTCGACTTTGGATAATCGCTGGACTGCTCCTCCTTCTCCTCATGCGCCATCATGATGACCGTTACAATAGTTAGGTCTTTGTTTCAGGTATACCCCCAGTGGTAAATTTTTTCGCCCATTCTTTGCAGAATGGACATTACAACGACAGGAGACCCGCTCCTTTGCAATGGGAACAATGTTTTGAGGCCCTCATGCACGTCTCTACCCAGGGACAACGTGGAGCCTCCCAATTTTTGGCTGCCCTGCCTAAGGGCTATACTGAAATACACCCACTTCCTTAAAATGGACACTTAATGTTTTGAGGCCCTCATGCACGTCTCTACCCAGGGACAATGTGGAGCCTCCCAATTTTTGGCTGCCCTGCCTAAGGGCTATACTATAATACACCCACTTCCTGACAATGGACACTTAATGTTTTGAGGCCCTCATGCACGTCTCTACCCAGGGACAATGTGGAGCCTCCCAATTTTTGGCTGCCCTGGCAAAGGGCTATACTGAAATAGACCCACTTCCTTACAATGGGCACTTCAGGTTTAAAGGCCATCATGCACGTCTCTACCCAGGGACAATGTGGAGCCTCCCAATTTTTGGCTGCCCTGCCTAAGGGCTATACTATAATACACCCACTTCCTGACAATGGACACTTAATGTTTTGAGGCCCTCATGCACGTCTCTACCCAGGGACAATGTGGAGCCTCCCAATTTTTGGCTGCCCTGGCAAAGGGCTATACTGAAATAGACCCACTTCCTTACAATGGGCACTTCAGGTTTAAAGGCCATCATGCACGTCTCTACCCAGGGACAATGTGGAGCCTCCCAATTTTTGGCTGCCCTGCCTAAGGGCTATACTATAATACACCCACTTCCTGACAATGGACACTTAATGTTTTGAGGCCCTCATGCACGTCTCTACCCAGGGACAATGTGGAGCCTCCCAATTTTTGGCTGCCCTGGCAAAGGGCTATACTGAAATAGACCCACTTCCTTACAATGGGCACTTCAGGTTTAAAGGCCATCATGCACGTCTCTACCCAGGGACAATGTGGAGCCTCCCAATTTTTGGCTGCCCTGCCTAAGGGCTATACTATAATACACCCACTTCCTGACAATGGACACTTAATGTTTTGAGGCCCTCATGCACGTCTCTACCCAGGGACAATGTGGAGCCTCCCAATTTTTGGCTGCCCTGGCAAAGGGCTATACTGAAATAGACCCACTTCCTTACAATGGGCACTTCAGGTTTAAAGGCCATCATGCACGTCTCTACCCAGGGACAATGTGGAGCCTCCCAATTTTTGGCTGCCCTGCCTAAGGGCTATACTATAATACACCCACTTCCTGACAATGGACACTTAATGTTTTGAGGCCCTCATGCACGTCTCTACCCAGGGACAATGTGGAGCCTCCCAATTTTTGGCTGCCCTGGCAAAGGGCTATACTGAAATAGACCCACTTCCTTACAATGGGCACTTCAGGTTTAAAGGCCATCATGCACGTCTCTACCCAGGGACAATGTGGAGCCTCCCAATTTTTGGCTGCCCTGCCTAAGGGCTATACTATAATACACCCACTTCCTGACAATGGACACTTAATGTTTTGAGGCCCTCATGCACGTCTCTACCCAGGGACAATGTGGAGCCTCCCAATTTTTGGCTGCCCTGGCAAAGGGCTATACTGAAATAGACCCACTTCCTTACAATGGGCACTTCAGGTTTAAAGGCCATCATGCACGTCTCTACCCAGGGACAATGTGGAGCCTCCCAATTTTTGGCTGCCCTGCCTAAGGGCTATACTATAATACACCCACTTCCTGACAATGGACACTTAATGTTTTGAGGCCCTCATGCACGTCTCTACCCAGGGACAATGTGGAGCCTCCCAATTTTTGGCTGCCCTGGCAAAGGGCTATACTGAAATAGACCCACTTCCTTACAATGGGCACTTCAGGTTTAAAGGCCATCATGCACGTCTCTACCCAGGGACAATGTGGAGCCTCCCAATTTTTGGCTGCCCTGCCTAAGGGCTATACTATAATACACCCACTTCCTGACAATGGACACTTAATGTTTTGAGGCCCTCATGCACGTCTGTATGCAGGGGCATTGGTGAACCTCACAATTTAGGACTGCCCTGGCAAAGGAAAATACTACAAAGACTCACTTCCTCAAAATGGGCACATTAGACTCAAGAGGCCTTCATGTACGTCTCTTCTCAGGGACATCGGAGTGCCACACAATGTTTTCACGTAAAATCTTTCATGTATTGATCTCAAAAAGTAACATACACCAGATCTATCTCACTATTGGGTATGTGCCCTTAACATTTCCGCCATGAAAAATCATTTTGGGGTCATTTTGGAAGGTTTTCTGGTGAGTCCGTAAAAATGGCGTAAAACGCGGACAAAATTGTTCACAGCTGTGACTTTTGAGTGATAAATGCTTCAAGGGGTCTTCCCCATGCTGTTGCCATGTCATTTGAGCACTCTTCTGAGACTTTTGTGACATTTTTAGGGTTTCTCCATGCTGCCGGGAGGTCATTTCACAAAAATACTCGGGTCTCCCATAGGATAACATTGGGCTCGTTGCTCGGGCCGAGTACACGAGTATCTTGGGAGGCTCGGCCCGAGCTTCGAGCACCCGAGCTTTTTAGTACTCGCTCATCACTAGTGCTTACCTTTGTTTGCAGGAGCTGTTTTTTTAAAATGCCTTACCACCTTTTCCCCACATAGGTTGGAAACCTCTGCCTGACTGGTGTAAAGTGGGCATGATCCCAGGGTGCGCTATCAAGCGCTTTGAGTTAAGCGCAGAGGTGGTACCTCTGCTTGTTTATGTTTGTCTTTTTCTCTTATTCTTTTCTCTTTCCCTTCCTCCCCATCTCTACTCCTGTTCTAGCCACGGGTGTCCCTCATGGAAGTCTAGGCCTGCTCCATTGGCAAGTACAGAACCTGAGCTATATCATGAATGGCAGACTTGAACATCGCTTCCTTCAACATGAAGGGCTTCAATAAACCAGAGAAACGGGCTCAGATCCTATACCATCTCCACAAACGCAAGGTACATCTGGGCTGTTTTCAGGAGACTCACTTTAAGACCAATCACTCTCCCAAGATTAAAAATAAATATTATCCTATATGGTTCTTTTCCAATAGCCCAGAATCTCGCTCAAACAGGGTGGAGATAGTGGTTCCCAGATCTCTTCCACACCAAATATTAGATCTCAAAATAGATGAGGATGCACGTGACATTATTCTTTCTATGTCACTCGGTAGTCAGGTTTTCACGGTCATTAATGCTCATGCCCCAATCAGAATCAGGACCTCTTTGTCGCCAGGTTAATAGATACTGCCCTGCCCTTGTTGAGAGGTATGGTGCTCTTTTGCGGGGACCTGAACGTAACACTGGACCCGGCTTTGGATAATTCCAAGGGCCGATCCACTCTATCTTACTCACTTATTAAGTGGATTAAAAAATCACTATTACTCCTTTAACTGTACGATGCGTGGCGAATACAATATTCCTCAGAAAGGGACTATAGTTTCTATTCACACCCGCAGGATTCGTACAGCCGTCTGGACTATATCTTAGTTCAGCACAATGCTCTGTCCTGGCTATCCCATACAGGGATCGGAAATATCCTCTGTTCGGACCATGCCCTGGTATTCTGCTCCGTGCGTGTGCCCTCCATGACGAAGACGGTGGGGTCCTGGCGGCTGAACGAGTCTCTGCTTTTAGACGAGCCTTGTGCCCGGAAATACGGTCCTCTATCACTAATTTTGCCGTGGACAATGCGTCGGACACCACGGCGCCGGCCCTTAAATGGGAGGCTCTCAAATGTGTCCTATGGGGAATATTTATTAAACATGGTGCGCGGATTAAAAAACAGAGGTCGCAGGACATAAAAGATGCTCTCCAGAAGGTCACTAGTTTAGAACTTCTTCATAAGCGTGCGCTTAATACCACTAATCTGAGAAGGCTTCTGGGAACCCGATTGGAGCTTAAGAAACTGATGGACTCGGGTTATAGACACATTATTCAAATAGGTAGAAGCAGATTCTATGAATTTGGAGATAAGCCGGGTAGATTGTTAGCGAACGCGATTTGGGCAAAACAGGCGAAATCCTTAATCTCATGCATTAAGAATTCAATGGATAAATTAGTGCATACTACACCCGACATCGCGGCTGCCTTTCATTGCTACTTTTCTAAACTATATAACAAACCCGCTCTCGGTGGCCCCCAGAGGAGTCACCTATTCTCCCGATTCCCCTTTTAAAAGTTGTCTACAGCCTTAATTGAGGATTTAGAGGCCCCGTTCACGCTGGAGGAACTCATGCGGGTCATCCAGGACGTGTCGGTAAATAAGAGCCTGGGTCCGGATGGTCTGATGGCAACATTTTATAAATGTTTCTCGGAATTTCTTGCCCCTTTGATGCTGGAATCCTTCAATTCAATCTCTGAGGTTTTCTCTTTCGCAGCAGACTCCACGTTAGCATATATCACGGTCATCCCCAAAGTGGGGAAGGACCCTAATGCATGTGGTAGCTATAGACCAATTTCTCTCGTAAATGTAGATCTGAAATTCTACGCAAAACTTATTGCTAATAGACTGAATCCCCTCCTGCCAGATCTGATACATCCAGACCAGGTTGGTTTTGTCTCCGGAAGTGAAGCCAGGGATAACACTCTGAAGACTCTGGATATCATTCATTACGCCCATGCAAAAGAGGTCCCTCTCATGGTACTGTCTCTAGATGCCGAAAAGGCTTTTGACAGAATATCATGGGAGGCCCTCGCGCAAACTCTAAGTCATATGGATTTTGGGCCCAACCTTACCTCTAAAATATTGGCGCTTTATCGGTCCCCGTCTACCCGCATTAAAATAAACAGTACCCTATTTCCCCCCCTTACGATACGCAACAAGACCCAACAAGGATGTCCCCTATCCCCCTTATTATACATTCTGGTAATGGAGCATTTGATGGTGGCCGTTCAGGCCAGCATGGATATCCGAGGAATTAAAATTGTGAATAATGAATATAAATGTTCGGCATTTGCCGATGATTTGTTGATTTATCTTTTCAACCCTACGGTCGGGCTCCCTGCTTTGATGTCCAAGTTGGAACAATTTGGTGGGTGGTCAGGGTTTAAAATTAACCTTGATAGGTCAGAGGCCCTAAGTGTGACCCTGCCTCGGGACCAAGTTTCTGTGCTGCGGTCCGGTTTCCGCTTTAAATGGCCCCAATGTAATAGCATTGGCTACCTAGGCATTACAATACCTTCTGACCTTTCCAGGCTATTTCATCTTAACTTCCAACAATTTTTCACTAGGCTGGAGAGGGATGTTAACACGTGGCATCAGGGAATCATGTTCTGGTTTGGCAGACTCGGAGCCCTTAAGATGACGGCCCTGCCTAGGTTGTTATATCTCCTGCAGACGGTTTCTGTCCATATTCCCGCGTCGTTCTGGCGCAAAGTCCAGCAGCTATTTACACAAATTGTCTGGTCCAAGGGTCGCCCAAGGATACGGGGCTCTGTTCTGACCCATCCGAAGGACGCAGGTGGACTGGGACTACCGGACTGTAGGAGATACCATTTGGCGGCAGCGCATGCGAGGACCATTGACCTGCTACATAATAGAAGCTCCAAATTATGGGTGCGCATTGCCCATGACACCTGTTCCTTGTCAGTCCCGACTTTGCCCTGGACCTGGCCTCTGCTGAACAAATGTAAACTTACTGTTGCTTATGGCGTGGAGCAGACTTTACGAACATTTCATGCTACGGGGGGGAAACACTCTTTGCTGCAACCTATGGGCCCATTGATGCCTATAACGGACTACCCAAGGTTTACCCCTGGGGTATCCGCTGCCTCTTTCCAAGGGGCCACCAAATGGACACCTCTGCGCGTAATGCATGTAGCTCCCCAGGGTCCAGTCCTGTCTCTCCCCTTGATTTTGGGGGATCGCGTACAGAGACCACGCTATCACTTCGAGCATGCGCAGCTGCAACACTTCCTCTTCTCTGTCAAACAGACAATTGAGATCTCTCACTCGCTGACACCTTTTAAGCTCCTGTGTGCCACGAGCTCTACCCCCAAACATGCTATTTCGAGCATCTACAAGTTACTAACTACCAAAGGTTTAGCCAATCGCCCCCCCTTTTGTAAGGCTTGGGAGAGTGAGATTGGTAAGGTGTTCTCCAAAGAGCAGTGGGACCAATGTTTTCATCTATCCCACAAGTCAACAACTGCCCCCAGGTCTCAGGAGACGAGTTATAAAATTGTTTCATGGTGGTATAGGGTCCCCAATCTGCTCCACAGATGGTTTCCTGAGGTTCAGGATGTTTGCTGGAGATGTGGGCAGCAGGGAGGTACCATGACCCACATATTGTGGTCTTGTACGGTCTTGGCGGCTTTCTGGGATGGGGTCTTGAAAGCGATCCAGGAGATACAGTGCTGGCCAAAAGTATTGGCACCCCTGCAATTCTGTCAGATAATACTCAGTTTCTTCTTAAAAATGATTGCAATCACAAATTCTTTGTTGTTATTATTATCTTCATTTAATTTGTCTTCAATGAAAAAAAATAAAAAAAATTGTCATAAAGCCAAATTGGATATAATTCCACACCAAATATAAAAAAGGTTGTGGACAAAAGTATTGGCACTGTTTGAAAAATCATGTGATGGTTCTCTAATTTGTGTAATTAACAGCACCTGTAACTTACCTGTGGCACCTAACAGGTGTTGGCAATAACTAAATCACACTTGCAGCCAGTTGACATGGATTAAAGTTGACTCAACCTCTGTCCTGTGTCCTTGTGTGTACCATATTTAGCATGGAGAAAAGAAAGAACACCAAAGAACTGTCTGAGGACTTGAGAATCCAAATTTTGAGGAAGCATGAGCAATCTCAAGGCTACAAGTCCATCTCCAAAGACCTGAAAGTTCCTGTTTCTATGGTGCACAGTGTCATCAAGAAGTTTAAAGCCCATGTCACAGTGGCTCACCTCCCTAGATGTGGAAGGAAAAGAAAAATTGACGAGAGATTTCAACGCAAGAAGCGCGGATGGTGGCTAAAGAACCTCGACTAACATCCAAACAAGTTAAAGCTGCCCTGCAGTCCGAGGGTACAACAGTGTCAACCCGTACTATCCGTCGGCATCTGAATGAAAAGGGACTGTATGGTAGGATACCCAGGAAGACCCCACTTCTTACCCCGAGACATAAAAAAGCCAGGCAGGAGTTTGCCAAAACTTACCTGAGAAAGCCTAAAACGTTTTGGAAGAATGTTCTCTGGTCAGATGAGACAAAAGTAGAGCTTTTTGGGAAAAGCCATCAACATAAAGTTTACAGGGAAAAAAAAGAGGCATTCAAAGAAAAGAACATGGTCCCTACAGTCAAACATGGTGGAGGTTCCCTGATTTTTTGGGGTTGCTTTGCTGCCTCTGGTACTGGACTGCTTGACTGTGTGCATGGCATTATTAAGTCTGAAGACTACCAACAAATTTTGCAGCATAATGTAGGGCCCAGTGTGAGAAAGCTGGGTCTACCTCAGAGGTCATGGGTCTTCCAGCAGGACAATGACCCAAAACACACTTCAAAAAGCACTAGAAAATGGTTTGATAGAAAGCACTGTAGACTACTAAAGTGGCCATCAATGATTCCAGACCTGAATCCCATAGGACACCTGTGGAGAGATCTCAAAATGGCAGTTTGGAGAAGGCACCCTTCAAATCTCAGGACCTGGAGCAGTTTTCCAAAGAAGAATGGTCTAAAATTCCAGCAGAGCATTGTAAGAAGCTCATTGATGGTTACCGGAAGCGGTTGTTCGCAGTTATTTTGGCTAAAGGTTGTGCAACCAAGTATTAGGCTAAGGGTGCCAATACTTTTGTCTGGCCCATTTTGGAGTTTTGTGTGAAATGATCAATGATTTGATTTTTGTTTCATTCTCTTTTGTGTTTTTTCATTGCAAACAAAATAAATGAAGTTAATAATACCAAAGAATTTGTGATTGCAATCATTTTCAAGAAGAAACTGAGTATTAGCTGACAGAATTGCAGGGGTGGCAATACTTTTGGCCAGCAGTGTATCAGGGGTCGTGGTGCCTAGATGACCGGAGGAGGTCCTCCTATATATGTTCCCGTTATCTAAAAAAATATACAAAAAATCCCTACATAGACACCTCCTTCAGGCTGCCAAGACTGTAATTCCCCGACACTGGAAATCGATGGATCACCCGACTCTGGAGGAATGGGTGGGTGAAGTGGACGTGATCTATCGGATGGAAAGGATAATGTCGCTGTCCCCCGATGATGTAGAGTCCACTGCCACAAAATGGTTCCACTGGGAATCTTTCTTAACCAGTCCCGGCTTTTGCGCTGCGAGTTAGTGCACGGTTTTGCAGTTATACTTGGGATGAGAGGCGCTCGTACACCTTTCAGTTATGTATTTTGGACCTGGTCGGTGAGGGTCCCCGTGGTATCCTGATCCCCCTTCCCCTTTCTTCTTTACACTATCTTTCTTTCTATGTTTTTTTTATTTAGGTGTTTCTTTTTCGTGTGTTTGGGGAATAATTGTTTCCCTTCTTTCTTTATATGTTTTAAAATAAAAAGGGGAAAGAAAAATGAGTGGGTCACCTTGATACAGTTGTTTAAGCTTTAGAGTGACCTTAGTTGATCTCACTAAAAGAGGTATATTCTCGCTGGTTGGCCCGCGGTTATTGTGATTAAGTATATCAATGTACTATTTTCCCATGTAACATTAATGTTTCTGTTTGACTATCTTATTTGAAAATCAATAAAAATGATAAATATATATATAAAAAAAAAAAAAGAGTCATGTGTAGGCATTTTTCTAGCTACAAATCCAATATGGTTTTTGGAAAGAGTTTACATCTTGATTTAAGATAAGATTTTTTTTATAATGGTAATACTATCTTTATATTGAGGACTATATTGGTTTGAAAAAGTGACTGGTTGTCTAGTAGTAGTTTTTTTGTTTTTATTTTTTAGATCATTTGTTTCTGTCTATATCTGCTGTGATGGTATTTGCTCTATTTAAAATACACCTGGGGTAAATCTCTATCTAAATCATGAAAAAATATTTGGGGATTTTATAAGGAAATCCTTGTTGGCTGAACAGTTCCGTTTGGTTTAGATTAGTTCACCAAGTAGAATGATTTATTATGCAATGGATGGAAGTGCTGAGCCTTAAAGTATAGATTTACAGTGCCTACCAGTAGTATTCAACCCCCTGCAGATTTAGCAGGTTTACACATTCGGAATTAACTTGGCATTGTGACATTTGGACTGTAGATCAGCCTGGAAGTGTGAAATGCACTGCAGCAAAAAAGAATGTTATTGCATTTTTTTTATTTTAAATTGTGAAAAGTTTATTCAGAGGGTCATTTATTATTCAGCCCTTCAATGCACCAGAATTCTGTTTGGTTCCCCTAAAGTATTAAGAAGTATTTCAGGCACAAAGCACAATGAGCTTTACATGTTTGGATTAATTATCTCTTTTTCCAGCCTTTTCTGACTAATTAAGACCCTCCCCAAACTTGTGAACAGCACTCATACTTGGTCAACATGGGAAAGACAAAGGAGCATTCCAAGGCCATCAGACACAAGATCGTGGAGGGTCACAAGGCTGGCAAAGGGTACAAAACCCTTTCCAAGGAGTTGGGCCTACCTGTCTCCACTGTTGGGAGCATCATCCGGAAGTGGAAGGCTTATGGAACTACTGTTAGCCTTCCACGGCCTGGACAGCCTTTGAAAGTTTCCACCCGTGCTGAGGCCAGGCTTGTCCGAAGAGTCAAGGCTAACCCAAGGACAACAAGGAAGGAGCTCCGGGAAGATCTCATGGCAGTGGGGACACTGGTTTCAGTCAATACCATAAGTAACGTACTCCACCGCAATGGTCTCCGTTCCAGACGAGCCCGTAAGGTACCTTTACTTTCAAAGCGTCATGTCAAGGCTCGTCTACAGTTTGCTCATGATCACTTGGAGGACTCTGAGACAGACTGGTTCAAGGTTCTCTGGTCTGATGAGACCAAGATCGAGATCTTTGGTGCCAACCACACACGTGACGTTTGGAGACTGGATGGCACTGCAAACGACCCCAAGAATACCATCCCTACAGTCAAGCATGGTGGTGGCAGCATCATGCTGTGGGGCTGTTTCTCAGCCAAGGGGCCTGGCCATCTGGTCCGCATCCATGGGAAGATGGATAGCACGGCCTACCTGGAGATTTTGGCAAAGAACCTCCGCTCCTCCATCAAGGATCTTAAGATGGGTCGTCATTTCATCTTCCAACAAGACAATGACCCAAAGCACACAGCCAAGAAAACCAAGGCCTGGTTCAAGAGGGAAAAAATCAAGGTGTTGCAGTGGCCTAGTCAGTCTCCTGACCTTAACCCAATTGAAAACTTGTAGAAGGAGCTCAAGATTAAAGTCCACATGAGACACCCAAAGAACCTAGATAACTTGGAGAAAATCTGCATGGAGGAGTGGGCCAAGATAACTCCAGAGACCTGTGCCGGCCTGATCAGGTCTTATAAAAAACGATTATTAGCTGTAATTGCAAACAAGGGTTATTCCACAAAATATTAAACCTAGGGGTTGAATAATAATTGACCCACACTTTTATGTTGAAAATTTATTAAAATTTAACTGAGCAACATAATTTGTTGGTTTGTAAGATTTATGCATCTGTTAGTAAATCCTGCTCTTGTTTGAAGTTTGCAGGCTCTAACTTATTTGCATCTTATCAAACCTGCTAAATCTGCAGGGGGTTGAAGACTACTTGTAGGCACTGTATATGTAGTATGATTCTTATATGGAGAAATAGAAACTGTTGATAGGGATTGACATAAAGTGTAATATCAAGACAGTTGATTCTAGTGGAATTATAGAAACTTGTGAATTATAAATTAAAATAGATTTTAGTTAATGTAGTTCATAAATCTGTCTGCTTCCATTTTTGTTCCTTCCTATATAAGGAGCAAATCATCTATATAGCGACCATACCATTTTATATAGTTGGAAAAAATAATTTTTAACACTAAAAATTGTTTCTCCCAGACTGCCATTACAGTGTTTGCTAAGCAAGGGTAGAATTTGGCTCCCATGTCCATGCCATGCCTTTGAAAAAAAAAGTGTGTGTCAAAAGACAAATATTAAGGGTCAAAAGAAATGTAACTGAAAAATTAAGAAAATCTTAAATTTACACAGTATAAGTACTAAATTTTTTGAGGAAACAAGATAAGTTATTGATGACAATGTTGTGAGGTATAGAAGGGCACAAACTAACAACATCGCAACTCAACAAGTTGAAGGTATGTTGCCATGAGTATTTATAAAGAATGGAAATTATAGATTTGGAATCTCTAATATACCCAGGTAGGTCATGTACAAGAGATTGAAAGTAATAGTTGACCCAAACTCCTAGTAATTCTCCAATACAGCTATAGTGGCATAATATATCTAAGTGGATGAGGAAAGACATTTTTGTGGACTTAAAGAAAGGAGTTATAAATAATTAGAACAGGGCAGTCCACGAATAGATATCCAGCTAATTTTTTACCAATTGCTTTTAAGGTGATGCCTTCTCCCAAGAGTCCATGAAGTTCTTTTAGGAATTCTGGAGTCAGATCACAAGGTAGTTCTTGATAGTTCATGCTATTTTTCCAGGTCCATTAAATGTAAGGCATTATAAAGCCTGGAATTCAAAACCACAATTGTTCCCACTTTATCTGCTGATTTTATGAGTAAGCCATCATTCTCCCTAATTCTCCTTAAGTTCCTTCTGTGTAGTTCTTTCTTCCAAGGAGAGAATGGATTGTGATCGGTATTGATAGAACTTTCATCAAGTAATATCAGTATATTTTCAACAATTTCTTGGAATTGTTCCAAAGGAGGTCTCAATATAAAACAGGAGTTAATTTTACAATATTTCTGATCATTGTTATATATCATTCCTCATTGTTTGTAATACACTGTACATAAATATTTCTACTGACTCATCATTTGGATGCCATGTGACCAGAACACTCCCATATATACACTGTGTGCAGAATTATTAGGCAAATGAGTATTTTGATCACATGATACCTTTTATACATACCTTTTATACATGTTGTCCTACTCCAAGCTGTATAGGCTTGAGAGCCAACTACCAATTAAGTAAATCAGGTGATGTGCATCTCTGTAATGAAGAGGGGTGGGGTGTAATGACATTGGGGAGGCTATTAGCTGTTAGGTAGCTTTTAACAGGCAGTGTAGGTGATAGCCAGCCATATTACGTTTAGGAATTTATCCAGAGCAGTGTCGGTCCGCGGCCGCACTCATCTAATACAGAATTGGCCTCCCACCTGCCAATTTTAATCCTTGTCTATTTATATAACTTAATAAAGTTTATTTGATTAGGTCTTTGGTTAGGGTACCTCTTGTTGCCCTTCAGGCAAATAGTGGGTGTAATGACATCAACAACCTATATAAGGTGTGCTTAATTATTAGGCAACTTCCTTTCCTTTGCCAAAATGGGTCAGAAGAGAGATTTGACGGGCTCTGAAAAGTCCAAAATTATGAGATGTCTTGCAGAGGGATACAGCAGTCTTGAAATTGCCAAACGTTTGAAGCGTGATCACCAAAAAATCAAGAGTTTCATGGCAAATAGTCAACAGGGTCGCAAGAAGCGTGTTGGGCAAAAACGGCACAAATTAACTGCCCATGAATTGAGGAAAATAAAGCGTGAAGCTGCCAAGATGCTATTTGCCACCAGTTTGGCCATATTTCAGAGCTGCAATGTTACTGGAGTATCATAAAGCACAAGGTGTGCCATATTCAGGGACATGGCCAAGGTAAGGAAGGCTGAAAAACGACCACCTTTGAACAAGAAACATAAGATAAAACGTCAAGACTGGGCCAAGAAATATCTTAAGACTAATTTTTCAAAGGTTTTATGGACTGATGAAATGAGAGTGACTCTTTATAGGCCAGATGGATGGGCCAGAGGCTGGATCAGTAAAGGGCAGAGAGCTCCACTCCCATCAGATGCCAGCAAGGTGGAGGTGGGGTAATGGTATGGGCTGGTATCATCAAAGATGAACTTGTGGGACCTATTCGGGTTGAGGATGGAGTGAAGCTCAACTCCCAGACCTACTGCCAGTTTCTGGAAGACTACTTCTTCAAGCAGTGGTACAGGAAGAAGTCGGTATCGTTCAAGAAAAACATGATTTTCATGCAGGACAATGCTCCATCACATGCATCCAACTACTCCACAGCGTGGCTGGCCAGTAAAGGTCTAAAGGTCTAAAAGATGAAAAAATAATGACATGGCCCCCTTGTTCACCTGATCTGAACCCCATAGAGAACCTGTGGTCCCTCATAAAATGTGAGATCTACAGGGAGGGAAAAGAGTACACCTAGGCTGTGGTGGCTGCTGCACGCAATGTTGATCATAAACCGATCAAGCAACTGACAGAATCTATGGATGGTAGGCTGTTGATTGTCATCATAAAGAAAGGTGGCTATATTGGTCACTAATTTTTTTGGTTTTGTTTTTGCATGTCAGAAACGTTTGTTTCTAAATTTTGTGCAGTTATATTGGTTTTCCTGGTGAAAATAAACAAGTGAGATGGGAATATATTTGGTTTTTCTTAAGTTGCCTAATAATTTTGCACAGTAATAGTTACCTGCGCAAACAGATATCCCACTCAAACTTCCAAAAATATTGTTTTGATATTTATGAGTCTTTTGGGTTGATTGAGAACATAGTTGTTGATCAATAATAAAAAAAATCATCTAAAATACAAGTTGCCTAATAATTCTGCACACAGTGTAATATATGTTTATCACATTCTTAGCATACCATGATTAAGGCATTACAATGAAACACGTAGGTTTTGCTTGTTTCCATGTGGATTTGCCTGTACTTTTTCCTAATTTTCAATATATAGAATAAACGTCAAGTTTTGTACCTACCTCTTCATTGCTGGAGGATTTCTATTCCTAATATTAAATAAAGGGAGTCAGGACAGGGACATTATAAAAAAGGGCCCAAGGTAGAAGAGATTACTATAGGAAGACACCATGATGGAGGACTTTATTACTGAACGGGACCCAGGATCAGGGACGTTTTTAGCGGAAGGGATCAAGATAGAAGACCTTATTACAGGAAGGGGCCAAGATAAAGGATATTATTACAGGAAGGAGCCAAGGATGAAAGATATTATTACAGGATGGAGACATTAATAAATAAAGGGGCACAGGACAATGGACATTATTACAGGCATTTTCGGAGATAGAGGACATATTATTACAGGAATGGGTGAGGATGAAGGACATTATTTCAGGATTGGGCCAGGACAGAGGACATTATTATTACATTATTACAGGAAGAGGGCCAGGATGAGTGATATAATTATTGAAAAGTGCAGGACAGGATTATGTTAGGGGAAAATTAGGGGACATTATTAATATCTATCCTATCATAATAAATGCTATGACAATAAATAACATCATGCTTTCACTTGTAACAGAAGTCCACTGCCTCAATGTAATCCTTCAGTCTGCCTTTTCCTTCACATCGAATATCCAAGCTCTTACCATATATTGCTGCCTCCAATTCAAAAATATTTCCTGAATCCTTTCCTCAACCCTGAATCTACTAAAATGTTAATGCATGCAATAGCCTTCACGGTCGCTTTGCTGCTAACAGTCTTGCACTTCCCCAGTCTGCCCTTAATGGGAACCAACCATCAGAATTGTCATATATTAAGTGAAACCAGTGCCATACTGGAGCTAGAATGCTGAATGCAATCATACCTTTAGTTCACAAATTGCATGCTTGATTTTTGAAAACTCAAGCATGCAAAAATTCAAGTTCCAGTAATGCATTGCTCATTTGATTGGCATGTGGATCGAAGCAGGACTATGAGGGTCGGGTCCTGCATCCTTCATCTGCCACTGTATGCTGGCCTGTCTTTTCTCCCCCTATCGCCACCATTTCCTTTATATCGAGCGCATGCGCAGTAGCAACTTTAAGTATTTCCTGAACAACTGCCATCTCCTGCCTTAGTAATGGGAAAGTCTTCACTGAATACAGATTTTACCTCAGAATTGAGAATTTTGATAATGACTGATCAATTCTGGTAGAGAAAGAAGCAAATTTGTAGGGTAGGATATCTTACAAAGTTGTTTATTTTCATGTGTACTTTTGATATATAAAATAAAACAATGATAACTTTTTAAGTGCAACAAGCAACACCAAATGTTAGAGTTCACAGGTTACAGTGATATCCTATAAATGCTCTCCTAAATAGGATCTTTCACAAATCTTATGACTTAAGGCCCCGTTACACGAGGCGATATATCGTGCAATTGCATATGCGATCGCACCCGCCCCCATCGTTTGTGCGACACAGGCAATTTGTTGCCTGTGTCACACAAAGTCGGTAACCACCGTCACATGTACTTACCTTCAAAACGACCTCGGTGTGGGCGGCGAACATTCTCTTCCTGAAGGGGGAGGGACGTTCGGCGTCACAGCGACGTCACACAGCGGCCGCCCAATAAAAGCGGAGGGGCGGAGATGAGCGGGACGTAACATTCCGCCCACCTCCTGTCTTCCGCATTGCCAGCGGCCTCAGGTAAGCTGCAGTTCGTCGATCCCGAGGTGTCACATGGAGCGATATGTGCTGCCTCGGGAACGATGAACAACCGGCGCCGCTGAAATTTAATGACTTTTTGAAAATGAGCGACGTGTCAATGAGCAACGATAAGGTGAGTATTTTTGCTCGTTCACAGTCACTCATAGCTGTCACACGCTACGATATATCAAACGAGGCCGGATATGCGTCACTACCGACGTGACCCCGACGATATATCGTTAGATATATCGTAGCGTGTAACGGGGCCTTTAGTTAACATTTGCTAAGTTCCAATGGTTGTGTATTCGGATATTTTTCACTGGGAGCTTTTACTTCTTCACCCTGTATGAGTTGCTGAATTATAAACAGATAACAACAGAGCAGAAAAATACCCCACCATAGCTTAGGTAACTCAGTGTGTAAGATGTAATGATACAGCTCTGATCTCGTAGTTTAATTCTGTCCATTATAGGAAACTGCAAGGAGATTAGTTTGCAGATAACTAATACCTTTCAGTTAAGGTTGATGTAAAGGAAGGGGCAGCAGAGCTGAACTTAGCTGTGTCACAAATACAAAAAGAGAACTCAAGCACTCTACCCCAAAAGAATGTCAAAGGAAATTTCTGATTCAAAAGGTTTCTTTATTACATGAGAATCCAAAAACAAGAAAAGTCCAAACAGAACATTTCGGCCAATAAGGTCATCATCAAAGGACTGTCTGTGTGCAGCAGGAAATGGTGACATAAAGATCAAAGGTGCAATACAGTGAATCCCAAAGGGACTCATATCCACAATATGTCATAAGATTCAATAGGACCTGAATCAGGTGTGTCACTGTGTGTAGTCCTCATATAGGGGAATAATGCTGTATGACAATATCTCGTAAATTATATGTCACTGAGAATAATCGTCTTGTTTTTGGACTCTCATGTAATAAAGAACCCTTTTGAATCAGAAAATTTGCTTTGACATTCTTTTGGGGTAGAGTGCCAAAGTTCTCTTTTTGCTATTTAATTTTCTTTTCCTGAGCACCTATAAGGTGAAGCAGGGTCCTAACCCTTTTTTCATGTCACAAATACAAATCCTACTTTTATCTTTCCTCCTGTCATAGTGTACCGCCCCCGTGCCAGCGGCCGAGCTGCTCGGATCCGGAGCTGCGGTGGCTCGAGGGGTCTCCGGACCCGGGGATCCACACGGACACTCGAATTTGAAAAAGGGGGTATATACAGGGGAGTTAGAAGTTCGTGACGCCACTCACGGTGTGTGGTAATGTGTAGTACCACTGCTGTTGGGGAGGCAGAAGTCCGGTGGCGGTGATGTAGCAGCAGGATGTGTTAACCCCTCCGTGGGTAGGGGGTTTGTGCCCCGGGGCCCGGTGGTGTTGGTTGGGAAGAGGAAAAGGGTTTTTTCAGCATACTCACTCAGTCCAAGAATAATAACACCGACAGCTTGTAAACCAGAATTCTGAGCACCGCTGCAGCAGGGAGGGAGCACACGTTGGTGTTGCTGTTAGCCTGTGGCCTTTTCCGTGGCACCTTTTCACTATTGGACCCTCAAGTTTGGAACTATTCAGGTCCCGCTCACCCATATAGCTAACGGAGTGAGCTTGCTCTCAGGGTTCACGCGTAGGATTTATTTGAACTGTAGTTTGGCAAAGTCCTATCCCATTGGTGTGCGAGTACCCCGATTTTGGAGCGGGTTGGGGATGAATGTTGAAGTCTTCACCACCGTCGGGTAAATTACCGGAACACGTGAAGCTACTTCCCGGCCTAGGGTCCACGTACCCTGTCATACCCTGGCACCCCTGCCCGGTCATAGCTCAAGGCCGCCGACTGCCCTCCTCGGCAGTCCAAGCCCCTTGACGCGATCCCTTGCGACTGGGGTTCCAGCTCCTACCAGACCCATGTCTGCAACCTAGTAAACTTCAGGAGCCCTGCTCAAGACCGGTGACCTCTCCCTCTCGGAGAGTCACTTTCACCTCCTACTCCTTCCACTCCTTTCTCACTTCTCCTGTCACTTTCTCACTTTCCCCTACCAACCCCCCATGTGGGCGGCCCTATTCCCTTCAGGCCCCCAATGGTGTGACTGTGGGAATGGTGCAAAGTGTTCCTAGGGTTTTGACTGGCTAAGCTGTTAGCAACACCAAAGGACCAGGATCCGTAACCAAGGGGGAGTGGATACTGTGCAGAAGGGCAGATTGCACAATACCCTGTGACGACCTGATAGGCCAGGGTGTCACATTAGCACTGAAAAGTCTACTTACTTGTAACAGTGCAGAAAAATGGTAGTACAAGCTTTTCCTGTTCATATGTAATGACACCCAGCTCTGCTCTCCCTTAAGAGGAATTAAAAGATGCAATGAGTACAAAAGACATAAGTTTGACTCCCCTGCAGACAGGGTGTGCAGCGGAAATGCAGTACAGCAGAGCTGACAGTGCTGTAATAGGAAGAGAGCTCATTAAGAGTTTGTAATGTTGTAGGAGGGTGACCGGTGCCCTGCACCCCCCCCTCAAGACATCATAATTATTTTGTGTATTTATTTATGGGAAATGTTTATATGTGTGTTATCTCAGGTGCATTCTTTTCAGGCACCACTAGGTGTCACTGCTCTCTGGTTCCATAGTTTGGGGTTGGGATGGAGAACATGGCTGAAGGAGTTAAAGGTTAAATCTTCCCAGCAACAGTGAGTTGACAGTTAGGATTAGTCAAATAGGGACAGCGTTGAGTAGAGAGAAGAAACTGTATCTGAGGGAGATATAGTTAGAGAAGCCCAAAGTAATTTTGCGAGATCCTCAGGGTCAATCCAGGAAACCCACATCAAGTGGACAAAGGAAACTCTTCAGTAGGCGAAATAGAAATTGGCACGGACCGACCCTAAAGTTGTGGGCCTTGATTCTAGTAGAATTTCAGGGAAGCAACTGACTCCAATAGGACCGGTCTAGGTGTGAGGTAACATAGACCCTGGCCGAGCGGGTCATCACAGAGACAGTGGTGAAGGAACTCTGTCCGGTGATGTATTACATCCCTGTGAGAGGGGACGCAATTAGATCCATGCTGGACTCAATGAATTTACTAGCTGCCACTGTGGTGTTGCCGGGGAAAACAGACAGTCCTATAGTAGCCGGAGAGATATGAAGGAGGGAGCAGTGTACAGGAAAATGTGAGATGAAACCAGACTGTAACATGCCTGTAACGTTCAAGCTATATGCCCACAGCAGATGTGCTCCACAGAAACTGTGCGAGTTATTCAGTAAAGAAGTGTTAAACGTTATCCTTGACTTCATGTCAGAATTTGTGCCTAAGAGGAGACATTGTGGTGTCCCTGGTTGCACTGTGCAAGTGGCAGGGGTGCAGCACCGAAGAGAGAAGCTGCCTGGAAGCAGGGGCTCACTTCTGCCCAGTGCCACAACTACGGCCACCTGCAACCCCCACAACAATGTGACATAGCTAAACTCATCTGCACGTTCCAATTATGCAGTAGGGTTAGACCAGGAGATCAGAGCTGTATCCTAACATCTCACATGAACAAATCTAAGCTTCTGCACTGTACTGCTTCCAGGTTATGATCGGGTTACTCATGCAGGGAGAAAATACACATGCCCCGAGTGAAAACTATCTAATAACAACTACTTGGACTTTAGAAAATTTAATTCATTAGCTCCCAAAAACGTTAATTGCTAATGTCTCCACAATGGAGAAGCAAAATTTAAAAAAAAGTTTTATTCAATTCTGCAGCCACTATTACATTGTGTGTCCAGTGCAATATGAATAATATGGTGAAAGGTGCTCCATAAACAGTTCAAACCTCAGAGTTTGCAGAAACGTATTAAAATCAAGTTCCATTTACACAGAACGACAAAGGGCACTAAATGACTGCCGGTCAATAAATTTATACACAGACCACCTTAAACAATAAATACTTAACGTTCTGATTTAGTGCGCCTGCATCGATTGCCATTGTTCTCCTCAGTGCAAATCTGGTTTACCTTGGATAATGAACTGCCAAGAACGATGACCTTTATTGCTACACAAAAGACCACTTCACTAGATGAACGAGGGTTTTGTTTCTTCAAGCGGTCATCGACAGCCTAGTTGGACTGCAAGATTATCGTAAAACACTTGCTCATGATAATCTTGTGCCTTTTGGCTTTAGGTTGTTCAAGCCTAAACAAAAATTTGGGAAAATGCAGTAAGGCGGGCTTTGCACACTACGACATCGCAGGTGCGATGTCAGTGGGGTCAAATTGAAAGTGACGCACATCCGGCATCGCATGCGACATCGTAGTGTGTAAAGCCTAGATGATACGATTAACGAGCGCAAAATCGTCGTAATAGTATCATCGGTGCAGCGTCAGCGTAATCCATAATTACGCTGACGTGACGGTCCGATGTTGTTCCTCGCTCCTGCGGCAGCACACATCGCTGTGTGTGAAGTCGCAGGAGCGAGGAACATCTCCTACCGGCGTCACCGCGGCTTCCGTAGGATATGCGGAAGGAAGGAGGTGGGCGGGATGTTTACATCCTGCTCATCTCCGCCCCTCCGCCACTATTGGCCGCCTGCCGTGTGACGTCGCTATGACGCCGCACGACCCACCCCTTAGGAAGGAGGCGTGTCGCCGGCCAGAGCGATGGTCACAGGGCAGGTGAGTGCATGTGAAGCTGGCATAGCGATAATGTTCGCTACGCCAGCTATCACACGATATCGTACCTGCAGCGGGGGAGGTGACTATCGCGTGCGACATCGCAGCATCGGCTTGCAATGTCGCAACGTGCAAAGCCCGCCTAAGTCCCAGACACCAGCCTAACACAAACCTTGGCAAAAGTCTGTTGTTTGATGACTAATAATTATGAAAAAATCTTTAACTGTAAAGATAATGACTATCATTACTACTGATCTACACATTTTGCAGTACATCACAATGTATAGTAAAGTATATGCATTCAGGCGACAATACCTTTAACGGGGCTTTGGTGTGAGTAGGAGAATGCGTTGAAATTGCAGAGAGTCTGTCGTTTTCCAGAGGAACACTGCTGACTGACAACAAAGTTTGTTGATTCTCTTTGCTCTTCACAAATATTTTCAGATTTTTCGTTTTATTGTTTTCTAAGGTAACTGTCCTTTGGTATCTTTCATTCTTTGCACCATTTTTCATTTCCAAGAGGCTTCCAGCAAATTTTGATATTGTTTCCTAGAACATTTTACCAGAAAATATTTAAGATAACATAACACTGGAGTGCATGTAAAGTTAGATCCATCTATTTGGCTATCATCTGTTTATGTATCTACACAGTGCCTTGAAAAGATATTCATTCCCTAAGAACTTTACCACATCTTCGGTGGTATACCAACTATTCACCCAATAACTGCTGCAAAAAAAAAATTTGAGGTACGTCACTTCCAGCTTTACTTAGAGGCTGGAATTTTTGCCCATTCTTCTTTGAAAAATAGCTCTAGCTCACTGAGATTGGGTGCAGTGTCTTCTTTGTAAAAAAACAAACTCTGTTATTATGTATACTGCCATCCCTTACAATATAGTATTATATCTAGTGGTGTCCCTTATTTCATAGAGTCTCTTCTTTTCATTTATAGTGCCGTCCTTAGTTACAGTACATGGTATCCACTATTGTTCTGTGTAGCATTGTACATAAGGGGGGAAAAATTGGCAAGGGGTACTGCTAAGAGTTGTTTCTGCCTCCTTACATCTGTTGATGTGCACCAGAGCACCTGTGAGTTTATCATGTATCCTATTACATAACCTCTCCAAAAATACTTCATGTCACATGTCACTTGATACACCGGAGGCCATCGGGTGCAGAGGAGCTCATGCACATGTGAGGTGATGGGAACTATGCCACACCATTTTCGTTAACAAGCTTTTTACACTTGCCGTTTATGTTTTTATACTAAATGTGTATGACAGTGAATTGCTAGGACATTGCGGCCTGCAGTACCAACCACCAGCCACAAGAGGTCACTGTCTTAATTTTTACCCTAATATAGAATCTCATTTGGAACTTATGGGTAGGAGAGACAAAAACAGATCCTTTGTGGTATGGTAAATGGACTCTGTTTTGCTGATTAAGAGAGCATTTTGATAGCATCAGGTGGAGCTTGTGCAGTGGGGTTGGGTGCCGACACCTAGGAGGAAGTACCTGTCAGGAAGTGTCTGGACAGCTATATCTTGGGAGAGGAGAGTGAGAACTACAAGGGAGAGGACTTGTCAATCTTCATCCAGTGCTATAAGTGGGGGCTGTGCAACCTTGGGGGACAGGTGCCAACACCTAGGAAGAAGTGCCTGACAGGAAGTGTGTGGACAGCTATATCTTGGGAGAGGAGAGTGAGAACTGCAATGGAGAGGACTTGTTAATCTTCATCCAGTGCTATAAGTGGGGGCTGTGTGACATGGTGGGACAAAAACCACTCCAGTTAACAGAGGACTCAGTTACTCCAGCAATTAAGAAGGCTGTCTCAATGATGTTTACAGCAGGGAGCGAAGACAAAAGACCCGGGAGCCAGTATCAGTGGCACATCTGGGAGGCCTTACCACAAGTCGGCAGTGGTACCATGCATCGGTTGGTGAATCGCTACTTTCCTCTCGACCACACAGCATTCACATCATTACAGCAACCCCACCTAGGTTGGTAAGCCCTGAGTTCAGGCCCCTGTACAGTGATCAAGGTGGGAATGTGCATGCAAACATAGTTAGTTTGGCACCAAGCTTAGTCAGGCAAATATAGGCACTAGATTCTATCAGAGCCCAACAGTTTACATACACTATCTAAAAAGACACATATGCATGTTTTTCTCACTATCTGACATGCAAACAGAATAAACCTTTCCCGTTTTAGGTCAAATTACAAAACAATTACAAAAATCTAATATATAAAGCTGAGTGTATGTATGTGTGTATGTATGTGTGCATGTATGTCCGCTAAAGGAATTCACACCGTCGCATTTACAATCACAAAATTTTGCACAAACGCCTCATGTGATTCAGGGAACGTCATAGACTATGTTTTGATGAGAAAATTAAACCCCACTCTTTATACTTACTCTCCAAAAAACTGCCTCCATTAAAGTCAATGGAGCTGCGAGCCACAGGTTATTAGCAGCTGTGATTGGTTGCTATGGGAACAAAAGACATTCAAAGTATAACAAGCTTATGTGTGAGGTAATATGATGTCAGTGGGGAGACAGATAGAGACAGACAGAGACAGAGTAAGAGGCAGACAGGGAAAGAGACAGACAGACAGAGAGACAGGGTAAGAGACAGAGAGAGAGAGAAAGACAGACAGACCGATGCTGACAGACAGGGAAAGAGATAGACAGGCAGGGAAAGAGACAGAGAAAAGGAAAGAGACAAAGAAAAAGAGAGGGAAAGACAGAGATGGGGAAAGAGACAGGAAAAGAGACAGACAGACAAGGAAAGAGACAGGGAAAGAGACAGGGTGAGAGACAGGGAGAGAGACAGACAGGGAAAGAGAGAGTGAGATAGAGACAGCCAGAGAGACATAGAGACAGACAAAGACAGACAGAGACAGCCGGCTAAAGAGACAGCCGGGGAAAGAGACAGACAGAGACAAGTAGATAAGGAAAGAGACAGACAGAGAAACAGACAAGGAAAGAGACAGATGGGGAAAGAGACAGAGAGATAGAGACAGACAGAGACAGGTAGATATAGATGGGGAAAGAGACAGACAAAGAGACAAAGACAGATGTGGAAAGAGACAGACGGGGACAGAGACAGATGGGAACAGAGACAGGCAGACGGGGACAGAGACAGGCAGATGGGGACAAAGACAGACAGGCGGGGACGGGGACAGAGACAGGCAGGTGGGGGCAGATAAAGGCAGATGGGGCAGACAAAGGCAGATGGGGCAGACAAAGGCAGATGGCAGACAAAGAGAGAGACAGACAAAGAAAGAGACAGACAGAGAGACAGACAAAGAAAGAGACAGACCTGGAAAAGAGACAGACAGACACAGAGATAGAGAGAGACAGAGAGACTGATACAGAGAAAGACAGAGAGATAAACACAGAGACATAGATACAGACAAACACAGAGACAGATCAGACAAAGACAGATAGGGAAAGAGACAGACAGAGAGACAGACCTAGACAGTTACTATCCCGGGCAACGCCAGGTACTACAACTAGTTATTTATATTTGCCAAATGCCAGAATAATGAGAGAGAATGTTTTAAGGCATTTTTATTACTTTCTGCAAAGTCAAACCTTTACATACATTTCATTAGTATTTGGTACCACTGCCCTTAAATTGTATGACTTGGGTCAAATGTTTTGGATATCCTTCCACAAGCTTCTCACAATAGTTGGTAGGAATTTGAGCCCAATCTTTCTGACAGAACTGGTGTAACTGAGCCATGTTTGTAGGTCGCCTTGCTCGTACCTGCCTCTTCAGCATTGCCCATAGATTTTCAATAGGATTGAGATCAGGACTTTGTGATGGCCACTCCAAAACATTGACTTTGTTATCCTTTAGCCACTTTGTAACCAGCTTGGCAGTATGCTTCGGTAATTGTCTATTTGAAAGACCCATTTCCGCCCAAAGTTTTCGTTTCTGGCTGATGTCTTGAAATGTTGCTTAAGTATTGGAACATAATCTTCTTTCCTCATGATTCTATTTATTTTTTGAAGTACACCAGTCTCACCTGCAGCAAAAAAACCTACAACATGATGCTGCCACCTCCGTGTTTTCACAGTTGGGATGGTGTTCTTAGAATTCAAAGCTTCTCCCTTTTTCCTCCAAACGTAACAATGGTAATTATGGCAGAACAGTTCAATTTTAGCTTGTTCAGACCACAGGATATGTCTCGAAAAATTAAGGTATTTGTTCCTGTGTGCATTTGCATACATTAATCTGGCTTTTTTGTGTTCCTTTTGGAGTAATGCCTTCTTCCTGGCAGAGTGGCCTTTCAACCCATGTTGATACAGTACTCGTTTCACTGTGGATAATGACAAAATCTTACCAGCTTCCACCATCATCTGCACAAGGTTTTTTACTTTTGTTCTTGGGTTGATATGCACGTCTGACCAAGGTACATTCATCCCCTGAGTGGTAAGATAGCTAGACATTCCCATCTTGTTTGTACTTGCATATAATTGTTTGTACAGATGAACAAGGCACCTTCAGGTATCTGGAAATAGCTCTCTTCCTGATATCTTGAATGATTTCTTTTGACTTTCCAATGATGCAACACAAAGAAGCAGTGTGTTTCAGGTGTGCATTAAAATACATCCACAAGTGTGTCTCTAATCAACTCAGATGTTGCCAATAAACCTATTAAAAGCTTCCAAAGACATGACATCATGATATGGGCTGTTCCATATTGTTTAAAGGCATAGTACTCTTAGTGTATGTGTAGCACCCCTGAAGCCATCAGGGTGCTACAAGGTTCTGCATCCCCCACAAGGATGCAAGACCTACCCCCTTAGGGACCCAGAACCCCAGTGCCGGTACCACCAAAACCTAGGTAATCCCAGTTTTCCCCAACAATCCTCCATACAATGGTACCTAGCTAGGGTGGGAACATGGATGGCCGCCTAGAGGTGCAGCCACTCCAGTCCACTAGTTGACCAGGTGGGAGGGGCAGACTGTGGAGAGTAGTGAGAACGGCAGTGACTGTGGGAGTGTGAAGGTGGGAGAGAAGTGACACCCTGATTCGGGTTAACGGTGACCTGGTACCCAGGAGAGGTAATTGCCGATGGAGTATGGTGTAGTACTCCCAGAACTACGCTCCGATGAGGTACAGGACCCTAGGACAGGAAAGAGCTTCAAGCCGACCTGTTAACACCTGCACAGCAAAGGAGACCATCAAGGACCTTGCTGACCCTAAAGAATCTGAAGACACAGTAGCAAGGAGAAAGATGGGGACAGGACCAGAGACTCCATCCCCACAGGGTTCATGCTACCATCAGGCGGACAGAGGGGGACAAGCCACAAACCGGGGACTCCCAGTGTTCCATACCACGGGGACCCACTTACCAGAGACAGGTGCAGGGGAAGAAGGTACCAGAGAACCAGACTGGCACTGGGACGAAGGGGACCTGGAGACTAAACCAGCCGGCCTCAGGCAACGAGTAAACACCTGAAAAGTGAGTAAACCAGTTGCACTAAATACTTCAAAAATACCACTATTATGACTACTCTCATAAAAAGTTTTTTTATTAAATTCAATAAATATTAAAATAGAACATCTGTAGTGTTCTTATCTTTCAATTTCGTACATCACATAAACATACATATACAAGTGCTAGTGTAAACCAAGGTTAACCCACGCCTGAGCGTAGCTTTAGACAGTGGTTGATAGAGAGGGGGACAGATGTTACTAAGTCACTGTCCAACTGGTCGTCGTTTGATATACACTGTATCTACCTCCTTTTTTATTCTACTATAAGGTATATAGCCCTCACTGTCCTTGTCAACCTCCAGCAGGGTAACCACCACCAGAAAAGTGATAAAGTGCAAACAATTAGACCGTAGACAAACAAACAGTGGCAATGCGTTAGCTGTCCAGGGTTCTCATATTAGGTATAGCTCCTACCTAACCTATCCAGCAACCTTTGATTAGGGAAACTATACCTAATATGAGAACCCTGGACAGCTAACGCATTGCCACTGTTTGTTTGTCTACGGTCTAATTGTTTGCACTTTATCACTTTTCTGGTGGTGGTTACCCTGCTGGAGGTTGACAAGGACAGTGAGGGCTATATACCTTATAGTAGAATAAAAAAGGAGGTAGATACAGTGTATATCAAACGACGACCAGTTGGACAGTGACTTAGTAACATCTGTCCCCCTCTCTATCAACCACTGTCTAAAGCTACGCTCAGGCGTGGGTTAACCTTGGTTTACACTTGCACTTGTATATGTATGTTTATGTGATGTACGAAATTGAAAGATAAGAACACTACAGATGTTCTATTTTAATATTTATTGAATTTAATAAAAAAACTTTTTATGAGAGTAGTCATAATAGTGGTATTTTTGATATAATTACTACCTCAATACGTACCTTTGTGGTTTTTGCACTAAATACTTGTCTGGACGTCTTCTTCCGATGTCTACTGCACCATACACCTGCTGGGGTAACACCCTACTTGCGGAGGTCCCAAGTCATCAGAGCTGCAAATTCCATCAGCCCCAGCAAAACCTGCGGCGGCGGCTCCCTACACTTAGCCGCAACACCGCAAGTGGCGTCACAAATAACTTTATTTACAAATCCCCTGTAAATACTCTCCATTACAAAAAGGGCCCAGGGCACGGAACAGGGAACGACCACCACCGTGACACTCTTAATAGAGACACTTCCCGGAACCGAGTACCCCATATCCCTGGGTGCTACATTTGTAAACTTTTGACTTTGCAGAGAGTAATAAAAAATGTCTTAAAACGTTCTCTCTCTCATTATTCTGGCATTTGGCAAATATAAAAAATTTTGGTTCCTAATTGACCTAATATAGGAGAGGTTTATTCTGATTTGATGTTAGATAGTAGAAAAACATACAGATGTGTCTTTTAGATAGCGTATGTAAGCCTCTGGTTTCAACTGTATTTAGTAGATAGATAAAACGCTTCTTAACCATAGTACTCCAACAGTAAAAAAGATGTGTCTAGAGTTAGAGTTAACCATATACTGTATTTAAGGCTAACTCTAAGAAATATTCAAATCGGTACAGATTTAGCAGTATTTAGTCTTTCTGTACATGTTTCTATGTTCCTAAACTGATAGAGAACTTGATTATTCTTTCATATACTGTTGATTTTAAATCTCCTTTTTCCTCGTGGTAAGTTTTTACAATAGATAATAACAGTTTTATCAAAAATCCTATCAAGTAGTTGATATGTTTCATAGAAGGGTACACCATACCTCATCATACTGATCTTCCATTTCCTCTGCTTCCTGCTCAGGACTGGCTCGCCCTTCCTTGTGGTTCTCCATAGTTGAACTTGGCTTGCACAAAGGAATAGAGTTATAGCTTTTTTTTCCTGTTTGATTTTGTGACTGTTTTTCACTGTCTGAAATGCTCCAATTGAGACTTGACCCATTTCTTAAATACTTCAAGAGCCATTTGGAATCCTACATTGAAACAAAAGGTAAAACATAGATGCTCACATATTGTACACAGTTTCAGAATTGAAAGTGCCCCTAAACTTTATTGAACACACGCCAATACGAGGAACACAGGTCAAGGTACAGCCTTGTAATATACACCTCAAATTCATTCCATTGCTATGCACTAATTGTGGAGAAAGCAGTGGAAAAGAAGAACTCTAAAGGGTTATTCCTAAAAAAAAATAATTTACTCACTATCCAGTGGATTGGCAGAAAACATGCTGATCAATAAGGGTCTGACTGCTGGGACACCAGTGATGCTATTATCGGGGCTCTATAACCCGGTCAGAAATAGAGTGAAGGTGTACATGTTCAAGGCTCGCGATAAAAGCTAAAGTACAGTGCTAGGTTTTCTCTTGCATTCCTATAGACAATCAATAGAGCTGAGCTTGAGTATATGCACCTCCTCAGCATTCTCGGTATTCCAGTGTTGCAATATTGAGAAACTTTAGGGGTCAAGGCTGTCAGACGCAAGTGATAAGGGAGTTCTCCCTTGTTAACTTGTAACATCTGTTCACTGTAGTAAATTATGCATGTACATCACAACATATTTCAAAAATTAGATGTAATTCAAAAATGATGATTTTACTAAGTTCTGGTCTCTGAAAATAAATGGCCAAATCCATCTTTCACTCAGCCATTGCTTACTGTGGTGAGCCAATACAACTTTTGCACTGGAAGTATTTCCACATAATAAATTTTTATATGTTGGTAAAAGTTTAATTTTAAGAGGAAAAACAATATTTTTACAGTTATATATAGTATTTGTGTTCTTAAAGTGTTCCTTTGTATTTTACTTAACATATACTGCATGTGATGTCTGTGATTCAAAAGCAAATTTTTATTATACATATACAAGGGCAATTTCATAATTATGTTTTTGGGCTTTTTATTTACCATGTTCACTATACGGTAAAAATTACCAGCGAATAACAGCTCCGTCCCACCCATGGCTGTTAAATGCACATGATGGCTGATTTTATCAGCCATTATCTGCCTGGAAAAATGTAGGCTCGGCATACAAGCCCGCATCAAAATCAGAGTCACAACATATGATGTAAGTTTACATCATATGTTGTTAAAGGTTAACATCCCAAACTGTATTAGCATAGAGCTTATTGTGCTTATACAATATATCACAAAAGTGAGTACACCCGTCACATTTTTGAAAATATTCTATTCTATCTTTTCATGGGACAACACTGAAGATATGACACTTTAATACAATGTAAAGTAGTCAGTGTACAGCTTGTATAACAGTGTAAATTTGGTGTGCCCTCTAAATAACGCAACACAACCATTATTGTGAAAAACGCTGGCAATAAAACTAAGTACACCCCTAAGTGAAAATGGCCAAATTGTGCCCAATTTCACTCCCCAGTGTCATGCAATTCATTAGTGTTATAAGGTCTCAGGTGTGAATGGAGAGCTGGTGTGGTAAATTTGATGTTATCATTGATACACTCTCTCATACTGGTCGCTGGAAGTTCAATATGAGACCTCATGGCAAAGAATTCTCTGACAATCTGAAAAAAAGAATTGTTGTTCTACATAAAGATGGCCTAGCCTATAAGATGTCACTTGCGGGGGAGGCGCTGGTTTCGGAATGCCGCCAGGTACTTTGATCATGTGCACTGATAAAGCGCGCTGCTCTGTTACCACCTCTACTGATCTCAGGCGGCAACACAGAACACACACAATAGCAGTGCACAGGGAGAAAGCAGGAACCAGACCAGCCTCTGGATCAAGCGTCACTGATGATGATTCATTTCAAGAAGGGGCAGAGACTGCAGCAGTGACAGTGAGAGCAGCCTTTGACCACTGATGAAGGTTCATTTGAGTATCCCAGCATGCCCTGGGATTCTCAAATGAAGTATTATCAGACAGGAAGTAGTAGAAAAAATCAATAGTAGCTAGAGGGAAGGATAGGAAATTTTTAATGCAGCCATACTAGAAAATAGCTTAGATTAGAGTAATGAATAGATAGGGATTTAGATGAAAATTTATTCAGCCTGCAGACCACCCCTTCAAGTCAATAAAGGTTCAATTAACATTTATTACATCTGAATTTCATTAAAAGGCTTTTTACATCTTAAAAAGCTATGGTATATCGTAAATGTATGCCACATCACTATGACCTGCAGGATTACCATGAGAAGCCTACAGACTGTTGTCATGGAGCAGAAAATGCTTTGTGAAAGTCTATTGCACATTAGTGTCTGCTTTCTTAAAATTACAAGTACATTAGACTAAAGTGGGATGATCTTGTTGATATTGGCAGGATAGGCCATCAGTCCAAGGTGTATTGGGGCCTACTGACTCTCCCTCAAAAGATGATACTGGGGAAAAGAAGAATCCTACCATAAAGGTCCAGTCACACTAAACAACTTACCAGCGATCCCAACAACGATAGGGATCGCTGGTAAGTTGCTAGGAGGTTGCTGGTGAGATGTCACACTGCGACGCTCCAGCGATCCCACCAGCAACCTGACCTGGCAGGGATCGCTGGAGCGTCGCTACACGAGTTGCTGGTGATCTCACCAGCAACCAGTGACCAGCCCCCAGCGCCGCGTGGAAGATGCTGCGCTTGATAACTAAGATAAATATCGGGTAACCAACCCGATATTTACCTTGGTTACCAGCGCACGCAGCTACACGTGCAGGGAGCAGTGCACACTGAGCGCTGGCTCCCTGCTCTCCTAGTTACAGCACACATCGGGTTAATTACCCGATGTGTACTGCAGCTAAATGTGCACAGAGCAGGGAGCAGCACACATTGCTTAGCGCTGGCTCCCTGCTCTCCTAGCTACAGCACACATCGGGTTAATTACCCGATGTGTACTGCAGCTAAATGTGCACAGAGCAGGAAGCAGCGCACGCTGCTTAGCGCTGGCTCCCTGCTCTCCTAGCTACAGCACACATCGGGTTAATTAACCCGATGTGTCCTGCAGCTACATGTGCACAGAGCAGGAGCCGGCACTGACAGTGAGAGCGGCGGAGGCTGGTAACAAAGGTAAATATCGGGTAACCAAGGACAGGGCTTCTTGGTTACCCGATGTTTACTGTGGTTACCAGCCTCTGCAGAAGCCGGCTCCTGCTGCCTGCACATTTAGTTGTTGCTGTCTCGCTGTCACACACAGCGATCTGTGCTTCACAGCGGGACAGCAACAACTAAAATATGGCCCAGGACATTCAGCAACAACCAACGACCTCACAGCAGGGGCCAGGTTGTTGCTGGATGTCACACACAGCGACATCACTAGCAACATCGCTGCTACATCACAAAAGTTGTTCGTTAGCAGCGATGTTGCTAGCGATGTTGCTTAGTGTGACGGGGCCTTAAGCATCACATTGGCCAATGCTTTTGTTAGGTGAGTAGATAAGCCATCATCAGAGTTGCTGCTTTTGTTAGGTGGGTAGATAAGTCACCCTCAGAGTTGATGCTTTTGTTAGGTGGGTAGATAAGTCACCCTCAGAGTTGATGCTTTTGTTAGGTGGGTAGATAAGTCACCATCAGAGTTGATGCTTTTGTTAAGTGGGTAGATAAGTCCCCTTAAGAGTTGATGCTTTTGTTAAGTGGGTAGATAAAGCTGGGTTTACACACTGCAACATCTCAAACGACATCGCTGTAACGTCACCAGTTTTGTGACGCAATAGCGATGTTGTTTGCGATGTTGCAGTGTGTGAAACCTATCAGCGACCTGGCCCCTGCTGTGAAGTTGTAATCGTTACAAATCGTTCAGGACCATTCCTAGGTCCTTTGTTTCCCGCTGTGCAGCATGAAGTTTCAGTGTGTGAAGACTTTGCAGCGACTTTGTTAGCAACTTCCCTTTCAAAAGGCTGCTTATCAACGTCCCCAACAACCTGCTAGGTCGCTCTGCAGGTCCGGATCACTGTTGAGTTGTTGGCCAGGTTTGCCTGTTTAAACGCTCACCAGAGACTTAGCAGAGACTTAGGGAGGTCGCTATTGCGTCACCAAACCGGTGACGTTACAGCGATGTCCTTTGCGATGTTGCAGTGTGTAAACCCAGCTTAAGTCACCATCAGAGTTGATGCTTTTAGGCCCCTTTGCACACTGAGACTTTCTAGCGATCCGACCAGCGATCCCAACCTGGCCGGGATCGCTACAAAGTCTTTGGTGAGTCGCTGGTGAGCTGTCAAACAGGCATATCTGGCCAATGACGCAGCAGCGTTTAGAGACTTTCTAGCAATCCCGGACCTGCAGAACAACCTAGCTAGTCATTGGGGATGTGTCAAAGCAGCTATTTGAAAGGGAAGTCGCTAACGAAGTCGTTGTAACGTTGTCAAACACACCGATACATGCTGCACAGCGGGAAACAAAGGACCAAAAAATGGTCCTGAAAGATTTGTAGCGATCAGCGATCTCACAGCAGGGGCCAGGTCGCTGATGTGTTTCACACACTGCAATGTCGTTGGGGAGGTCGCTATTACGTCACAAAACTGGTAACGTTACAGCGATGTCGTTAGCGATGTTGCAGTGTGTAAAGGGGCCTTTAGTTAGGTGGGTACATAAGTCACCCTCAGAGTTGATGCTTTTGTTAGGTGGGTAGATAAACTATCATCAGAGTTGATGCTTTTGTTAGGTGGGTAGATAAGTCACCATCAGAGTTGATGCTTTTGTTAGATGGGTAGATAAGCCACCATCAGAGGAGTCTAGCAGTGGCAATCTCACAGAGAACATAATGCTCAGGCAAGTTCAGCATTGGGAGTCAGGAGACACACGGTATCTGTCAGCTGATTGTTTGACGACAGCTATCTTATGTGCATGGGCCTTTAGTTTAACTCAAATGATGTTGGCGGAATAAAGAAATATGATTTGTTATGATATCCTGGAGTTATCTGTTTTATTTCTTTTGCACAATTGTCTTGCTGCCTCATTATTAATCAATGTTCTAGAATATTTTATAATCATCCAAGAATGAAATAAAATCCTACAGCACATACAAAAATATTTTATTATTTGGGATCACATTACATCTGCATATGTAGTTCCATTTCACTTCCACTTTAGTATATACATTACATATTGACTTTATGCTGGAATTTTTACTTTTATGGTTTCTAACATTTCCGGTTAGCTTCTCAATATAATGGCTAAACTATTCTGATTTGTAAACTTGGCAATCGAGTAAAGTGACTAAATATGCTCTAAGATTAATCGATGCATAGTCCAAGAGCAATCCTTAATAAATCTGAAACATGTTTGAAAGGTTTAATTCAAAGGAAATATGAATAGCAGTTAATGCTTATCCATAGTGACCGTTACATGGAGAAATATATCCCTGACAGCTATTATAAGTGATATGTGATCAATGAGAGAATTTACAGACATGAAAATCTCAAAAATGTACTAAGGCACTAATATAAAATAAAAGTACAATGTTCTATTTCATGTGCTTCAATAAACAAACATACTTCTGTAGTGAAGTGGTTTTTTTCCCTATGTTTTACGGCTTTGAATGCAGATGTTAGAGAATACTTGCTTTAGAGTCTTTGGTTTTGCTGTATGAAAGTGATTGTTAATGGAACAGGAATAAGCACAACCTGCATGACTAACATACTATTTGTAAACGAAGCCATAAAGGGGTTGTACAGTGAAAACAAGTTATCCCCTTCCTGCAATATAGATAAGTAAGTCTACAACGACCACTGGGACCCGCACTGAGCGGCAGAAAGGGGGAATTTTTATCCCCATTATGAATGGTCAGATGACAATTTAGCGCTCCAATCATTTTCTATGGAGCTGCTGAAAAAAGTCGAGTGCAGTTCTTGGGAGTCCCATACTGAATAAATTGAGCTTAGGCTGAGTATGTACACTTTTACTTCATTTTAACCCCTTTGTAACCAAGGATGTAACTGCTAACTGTGACGTCACGCAGCGCACTCTGGACTCAGCACTGATGCTTACCGAGGATCTGCGATCTGTTATGGAGGCTGGGTTGTAGCTAGATCCCAGTGGCTAGCAGGGCCTTCTTAGTGGACATGATCGGCTTAGTTGGGGGGCGTGGACATGTTTCCTCCTGTCCACTATATGGTACAAGGGGGGAGTTTCTTCCTGGTATCAGCTATGTTGGTCCCACCTATTCTAATCACATGGGAATGACGTCAGCACAGGTCCTTTAACCCACTGGAATTTTGACTCTACCATGCAGCCTGCGGGATGGACGGAAGACAAGCCGGGGGAAGGTAAGAACTCCTCTAATATTTGTATTTCTTTGTACTGGGGTGTCTGAGTGTGCATGTATGACATGTATGTGCTAATGTGTCTGTGTATTACTGCTTGTCTATGAGTGACCTGACTGTGCTCTGTGTGCATGTATGACATGTATGTGCCTGTGTATTACTGCTTGTCTATGAGTTGGCGTGACTGTGCTCTGTGTGCATGTATGACATGTATGTGCCTGTGTATTACTGCTTGTCTATGAGTTGGCCTGACTGTGCTCTGTGTGCATATATGACATGTATGTGGCTGTGTATTAGTGCTTGTCTATGAGTGGCCGGACTGTGCTCTCTGTACATGTATGACATGTATGTGCCCATGTGCTTGTATATTAGTGCTTGTCTATGAGTGGACCTGACTGTGCTCTGTGTGTGTGCAAGTATGACATGTATGTACAAATGAACAGTGGTCGTGCACCACTGCCTGTCACCTGCAGTACCGCATATGCCCGGGGTATTGACTTGCCGGTGATTCAGTCCAGAGCGGGGTGTGTGTCACAAAACAAGATCCAAGGATGATGATAAGGTAAGAGAGAGGACCGCACTCCTTTGCTGTGCTGGAAACTTTATTCAAACAGGTGCAAGGTAAAAAGCTGGAGGCAACCAGTATGCCAGCTCCTGCAGGTCCATGATATACATCCACATGGAGAGGTGTGTGCTGCTGAATGAGTAGCCCCCTTAACAGCTATTGGGCAATTGGGCCAGTCATTTTTCATTGTCTCCTGATGAACTAACTATATGGGGAGAAACGCGTTGAGACAGTGTGAATTTATATTATTGGGTTAAGGACCATGGAAAGCTTGGACGCCTTCACGTTATGAAAAAAGGATTGCTAAGGGATTTTTTCTGACTCAAACATCTCTCAGATTAGTTTAATTTCCCTATTTTTCCTGACTATTAACGGTATAACCTCTAGACCTCATTCGATCATGAGGGAGATTAGGGATATCCTAGGAGGGAAAGCCGCCGAGGAATGGGGGCACCTTTTTACCTTTAGGGTGTGTGTGACTTATGTTGCATCTCCATTGGCAGGTAGAGGAAAGAGAGAGCAAGGGTTATTTAAAAACTATACCTTTGGCAGGATTATTAATGCGATTTTCTATGGAATAATTGTTTTGTTCCTCTGGGTAGATATACTGGAGCTGTCCCATGGTCCTGGGATTATGTTTATGTGTTATAATTTTTTTCACAGGTGGAATTTGAATGTCTTAATGAATTTCAATAAAAATTGTTTTTATACTATATAATTTGAGGTAGCATTCTGGGTCAAGAAAAGAGCCCTTAGCCTCAGGATCTATCAGCACATGGGAGACAATTATACATGGACTGTAGAAGGAGAAAACAATACATAATTGAGAGCTAAATGCAGCAGCAATATCATTTTGGAATTACAGACTTCACATGTAGCATGTAATACTGAGAGGGACATCTTTACATAAAAAAATCTGAAAGAACTGCAGTTTGGAAACGTAATATTGAAAATTCTAAAACTGACTGAAACAACAGTTTTTCACTGAACAGCACTGTATGTACCAAAGATAAGGAATCCTGCCCAACATTGCAATCTTAATGTACTCTATTCTATTGGATAACTGCTGTCTGTTCTCTTACGTATAATCAATGTCCTCCATTCTGCTCATTTTTTCCCTATGACACACTTGACATATTATTCAATATTCTAGTTTGCATGATCTAAACGGAATAAAAACTGGAAGGACAAATAGTGCAATAGGGTCTTACCCGAGTATGCAATGGAGTGTGCAAATTCAGATACGCTTATCAAGTTGGGTTGTGCAACCTCAACCACTATTAAATAGTGCAGAGAGGCTGCCACAGACACACATATTGGGGGAACATTAGGGCTGGAAGGAAAGAATTAACCTGCGCTGCCTGGTGATCAATGAAGAGAGAATCAATATCCGTATAGATAATGAGGTTTATTGTCAACGCGATTCAAAGTAGGCACATTTCTTCATCAGGACAAATGACAGTGATGAGTACACCTGATATAAGGAGGTAGAAATAGGCCCAGTGTTCAAAAAAGGGTGCGCAAAGAAACGCATCTCTTGTGTCATATGAGTGATATTCACAAGTTTGACATTGTAGAAAGTGTTCAATCAATTTTTGTATTTGATTGTTAAGAGGAAAATTTGAATAAAGATCTTTAAAAATGAACAAATAGTGAAAATAATAAATAGAAAATTAAAAAAAAACAAAAAAGTTGGATTTGAACTTGTTAATAAAGATCGTAGTGTGTTGAAGAAGAAGGTGTATTGTTGGTGTCAACCACTTGAATGGTATTGAAGGCATGGGAATAATAGGAAAGTATAGTGTTATATGTGAAAATGAAAATCATTTAAATAACATGAAATTTGTTTGAGTTATTTATTAGTATATTTGTCATGAAAAAGAACTGACAGCGTTTAATCGACAATAAATATGTGTTGCGAGGCTGAATGTTAAAGTGTGAGCAGAGAGTTATAACTGTGTCCATGATGGGAAAGGAAATACTCATCACTCATCACAGATGGAGGGAAATTAATTTGCAAGAAGAATACATCAGACTAAAGCAGCTATGGTCTCCTGAGTGTTTTGAGTAAAGGACTAAAGGATGATAAATAATTTATTAATAGTGTGATTGATAGAAACTAAAATGTCGGGGGTAGAAATAAAATGTGTGTAGGTGAATACTTACTTATTTATCAATTTGGTTAATGTAGAAAGAAAGAATGCACATTGGAGTTAGAAGTTATTTACAGTGAAGGGTATTGCACTACGCTGGATTGGCTAGAAAGTGAGTTGGGATGGTTAAATAGACCTCAAGTCTATCGAGATCAAAAAGCATGTTAAAAGATAAAAATGTAAATATTGTCAATATTTAATTATTATTGTCAAAAATTCACATAACTTCCAGTTGCAAAATATGATATTGCGGTGCTCATCACGCCTCAACATATAATGTAATGAGGCAGTGATGTTCCATTGACAGAGCAGACCAAAACAGCATGTGCTGCATTGTTGGTGTGAGGTCAAATGAAGAAGAATTGCCAGCAGGAGTGATCCGTGATCACTCTAAAGCCTGCTTTACACGGGACGACCGATCGTGCGATTTCACGATCGATCGCACCCGCCCCCGTCGTTTGTGCATCACGGGCAATTGATTGCCTGTGGCGCACAAACTCGTTAACCCCCGTCACACGTACTTACCTCCCGTGCGACGTCGCTGAGGGCGGTGAACATCCACTTCCTGAAGTGGGAGGGATGTTTGGCGTCACAGCTACGTCACGCGGCGGCCAGCCAATAGAAGCGGAGGGGCATAGATGAGCGGGACGTAAACATCCCGCCCACCTTCTTCCTTCCACATAGCCGGCGGGAGCTGCGGGATGCAGGTAAGCGATGTTCATCGTTCCCGTGGTGTCACACGGAGCAACGTGTGATGCCACGGAAACGATGAACAACCGGCGCCATGTTTCATAAACGATTTTATGAAACCTAGCGACGAGTACACGGCTCATGATTTGTGAGCGATACTGTGTCGCTAGGAGGTGTCACACAGCCCGACGTCGCAAGCGATGCCGGATGTGCGTCACAAAAACCGTGACCCCGACAATCTATCGCACGATAGATTGTCTCGTGTAAAGCACCCTTAAGGCTATGTGCCCACTGGACAATGTACTCTCGGATTTTGCAGCGGAAAACCTGCGGATTTAGCTGGATTTTCTAGATAAATCCGCAGGTTTTAGCAAGTAAAGACACTCCCCATGTTATCCTATGGGACCTGGGGAGTGTCTGTGTCCATGCTGCGGTATGTGCGGCTGCAGAATATGCTGCAGATGTCCCGCAGCCGCATAAAACTGCATGTCAATTATTCCTGCGAAAATATCTGCGGAATTCCCATTCCTCCACTATGGAGATAGTCCGGGACTTCCGCAGGTAAGTCGCATGAATGTCCGCAGCTATGTATAGCAGCGGATTCCGAGGGGAGCTGTTGAGAGAAACCTGCGTACGTACCTGCGGATATATCCACAGGTGCAAGCTCCTGTGGGCACATAGCCTAAGCCAGGAGAGATCAGTACTGTGCAAAACAGATAGTTAGTTAGCAACTACTTTCCTGTAACTTCTTAACCCCATAAGAAAAAAATACAAAAGTCCTGGATAACCTCTTTAACCCCTTCACTCCCCCAGCACTTTTCCATTTTTCGTTTTTTTTTTTTCTTGCTCCCCTTCTTCTGAGACCTGTAACCTTTTTATTTTTCCATCAATCTTGCCATATGGGGCTAGTTTTTTGCAGGATGAGTTGTACTTTTAAATGAAAGCATAAGTCTTACCACATATGTTTTACCATGTACGGGAAAAAAGCAAAAAAAATTCCAAGTGTGGAAAAATTGCAAAAAAAAAAAGTGCGATTGCATGATTGGTTTTGGGGTATTTTATTCACCGTATTTGCTATATGGTAAAACCATGTGTCAGTGTGATGCCTCATGTCAGTTTGAGTTTGTTGACACCAAACATGTATAGGTTTATTTTTAAGTAGGGGGTTTTTTTTGCTCTATTTTCCATGACCGGTAGCATTCTCAGTTTTCAGGATATGGGGCTCAGTGATGGCTTATTTTTTGCATCTCGAGCTGATATTTTTAATGGTATCATTTTTGTGCAGATGCTTCATTTTGATCGCCTGTTAGTGCATTTTGCGCAAAATTCGCGACGACCAAACAATGTAATTTTGGCATTTGGAATTTTATTTTACACTATGCTGTTTACCAATCAGATTAATTGATTTTCTATTTTGATAGATCGGGCATTTCTGAACATGGTGATATCAAATATGTGAATATTTTTTATTTTCTTACATTTTTTAAAACTTACTTTGCTTCACTCGTTCATTTCTGCTGATCAGAGCAGCACCTCTCTGATCAGCAGAAATGTTGTGTTCTTATTACAGCTGATGCTCTGTCAGTTGTAACATGAACTATGTCATGATAGTGACAGGAGTCATCACGTGACCTTTCGCTACCATGGCAACCATCAGCTTCACTGATCGCGTCACGGAGCCTCCGATGGCAGCTGGGAAAGGTGATTTACCAGCCGTGGCCATTTAAATCACTCTGTCACATTTTGACAGTGCGATTTAAAGGGTAAACAGGCACAGGTCAATCGCACATCCACCTGAACCTGCAAGGTACACATGTCTGCTGTACAAATCAGCAGACATGTGCAGGGATCAAGACCAGCTTATCGCAGCAGCCAGCAGTGATTACGCCTTCATGATTTAGGACATACCATTACGTCCTAGGTCGTGAAGTGGTTAATATTTTGGAATATATTTTTGTTGTTGCCATTGTCCTTGAAATCCTTTCATGCATCTCTACTTTCTGCCATATTTTACCTACTAAAGGGGAAGAAAACTTGGAAAGAATATTTTTTTTATCTGTAAAGAAAATATATTAAGGAAACAGATGTTTTCTGTAAATGGAAACATTCATACTTCTCTTGTAAACAAATGCAGTCTGGCTGATGCCATGTGGAGAAAAAAATTAAGCTATTTATTTTGCTTGATTAAAATTAGTTTATGCCAAAAATTGCTATATATAAATGTTCAAATCTGAAACATCATATAATGGATCCATGAAAGTAATAAAAGTAATATGAGAGTACAGCTTTTGTTAACATGAAAAGATTACACTATGTTGTTGATTTGAGTTTTATTTGAATTCCTAGATGATCACTGAGCCTTTTTTTATTATTTTATTTATATTTAATCATAAATTCCCATGCAATAATAATTGTTTAACACACAACTTCTGTAGTATACAATGTTTTTTATTTTTACAAGTATATAGCCTATACCAGTGTTTCCCAAACACCAGTCCTCATGGCCCCCAACAAGTCATGTTTTCAGGATTTTCTTAGGGCTGCTTTACACGCTGCGATATCGTTACCGATATCGCTAGCGTGCGAACCCGCCCCCATCATTTGTGCAACACAGGCAAATTGTTGCCCGTGGTGCACAAAATCGCACGGATCCGTCACACTACTTACCTACCTAGTGATGTCGCTGTGACCGGCGAACCGCCTCCTTTCTAAGGGGGCGGTTCGTTTGGTGTCACAGCAACATCACTAAGCGGCCACCCAATTAAAGCGGAGGGGCGGAGATGAGCGGGACGTAACATCCCGCCCACCTCCTTCTCCCGCATTGCCGGCGGCCGCAGTTAAGGTGAGGTTCCTCGTTCCTGCGGTGTCACACATAGCAATGTGTGCTGCCGCAGGAATGACGAACTACATCGTCCAAGCACCAGCAACAATAATTGGGAATAGGGGGGCATGTCACCGATGAGCGATTTTGAACGTTTTTGCGACGATTCAAAATCACTTATAGGTGTCACACACAACGACATCGCTAAAGCGGACGGTTGTGCGTCACAAATTCTGTGACCCCCAACGAGATCGCTTTAGTGATATCGTAGCATGTAAAGCCACCTTTACTATTGAACAGGTGATGGAATCATTATCAAGGCATCACCTCTGCTATATTAAGGAAATCCTGAAAACATGACCTGTTCGGGGTCGTGAAGACTGGAGTTTGGGAACCACTGGCCTATACATTTAAGTTAGATGATGAAAACTTCTCGTCTGCAAGAAGTTGACCAATCATAAGAGGACAGTGTCATGCAGGTGCAAAAGAATACGCCTCATCTCCTGTCTGAAGCTACTGTGTAGAGATACAGCAGAGCTCAGTTATGTATCATTACAAATAGTTCCAGATCTCATTTCATGCCAGTCAATGTAGGGGAGGGTGAGAGATGAACACATCGAGAGATGAAATCTAAAGGTTAATGTAAAGATACAAAAATCTGAAACTTCTTTTTAGAGATACAGCTGAGCTGAGTTATATATCAATACAAACACTTCCAAATCTAACCTCATAGTGCTGTCAGTGTGAGAGGAGGGTGACAGCGAACAGCACTGTGAGATGAGATTTGTGAGATGAGCTCTAACTGAGTTTGAGTTATTTATCGTTACAAACACTTCTAGGTCTCATCTCACGGTAGTCAGTGTGGGGGGAGGGACAGAAGGGACAGTACTGGGAGGTAAGATCTGCAAGTGTATGTAATGATGCATAACTCAGCTCAACTGTATTTCTACACAGTAGCTTCAGACAAATCTCTGATAACACCTAGTTGAACTATAACACAAATCATACCCTAAAGTTTACAACCTAATATCTCCACAAAGGAGAGGAGAAATTAAAAAAAAAAAATATAAGCTACATTTTCCTCAGCTCTGCAGCCACTAGCCATGATATTGCCAGCTTAACCTAAACTGGTGAAAGGGCATCTTCAATGAAAAAACAGTACCTTTCAATTAAATAATTCTGTATCTGTGACATTTAGGAATGTTTAACCATTTTAGCATTCACACAGAGAAACACCAGCCAACCTGGTATAGAAATACTCTTCCAAAATAAACTTTGCTTATTACTGTTTTATTGTCAACACTTGTAGTATTTTGCAAATAAAATAACTCTTACATCTATGCCAAGATTTTAACAATAGATTATGGAAGTAGAATGAACTGAAAAATATGTAGTTAATCACATCATGCTTAGAACAAGAATTCCAGACTTTAATAATAGCTGTATTGTATAATAGCTATAAAATAATAGATGTATATAATTCAACATGTATCCATGTAATATCTTTTTTTGACAAAAATAACACGGACTGATTTTAAATTGTTTCAATTTTCACATTCTCCTGTAATACACAGCTGTGTGTAAGTAGAATTTAACAACTTACATAGAGCAAATGATGCTTAGTACTGTGAAAAGCATTTGTCTTCCTGCAGATGTTCCTTGTTAGTGCATTTGTCACACTGAATAAGTTCAAATGTTTCAACAAAATGTTATATTAGATAATATGAGCTTGAAAAAAAGGCACATAACAAGGTTCTTGAATTGTTGCTGCATGAATTATTACTTAATATGAGGCTTTTAAGCTTTGGTCAGTAGACCCGAGGTCAGTCCAGAAATCATGATCCGTACATAGACCATGAAACTTGGACATGAGAAGCCAACCTAAGAGACTACATACAAACAAGATGGCGCAAGCCTTTCAGACAAGTAACATATCTTTTAGATTTGTTTTTGTTTTTTTTGTTTTGGTTTTTTTTTTAAAAAAACAATTACAGTATATGCCAACTTTATACATATTTATTGACTTATTATAATAACTAGCTGTAGTACCCGGGCGTTGCCCGGGATAGTAACTGTCTCTTTGTCTCTCTCCCAGTCTCTCCTTCTGTCTGTGTGTCTGTCTCTGTCTGTGTGTGTGGCTCTGTCTGTGTGGCTCTGTCTGTGTGTCAGTCTCTTTCCCTGTCTGTCTGTGTGTCTGTCTTTTTCCCTGTCTGTCTGTGTGTCAGTCTCTTTCCCTGTCTGTCTGTGTGTCAGTCTTTTTCCCTGTCTGTCTGTGTGTCAGTCTTTTTCCCTGTCTGTCTGTGTGTCAGTCTTTTTCCCTGTCTGTCTGTGTGTCAGTCTCTTTCCCTGTCTGTCTGTGTGTCAGTCTCTTTCCCTGTCTGTCTGTGTGTCAGTCTTTTTCCCTGTCTGTCTGTGTGTCAGTCTCTTTCCCTGTCTGTCTGTGTGTCAGTCTCTTTCCCTGTCTGTCTGTGTGTCAGGCTTTTTCCCTGTCTGTCTGTGTGTCAGTCTTTATCCATGTATGTCTGTCTGTCTGTGTATATCTCTCTGTCTGTCTCTGTATTGATGTCTCTGTCTGTCTCTCTATCTCTGTGTCTGTCTGTCTCTTTTCCCCCTCTGTCTCTTTCCTTGTCTGTCTCCTTCCCCCTCTGTCTACCTCTTTCCCTGTCTGCCTCTGTCTGTCTCTCTCTCTGTGTCTATGTCTGGCTGTCTCTTTCTGTCTCTCTCTATCCATCTCCCCACCAACATCTTATTACCTCACACATAAGCTTCTTATACTAACAATTTATTTTGTTCCTATAGCAACCACTCACACCTGCTCTTAATAAGCTGTAGCTTCTATCTCCATTGACTTTAAAAGAGACATGATTTTTGGAGTGTAACTGTAAAGCGCGGGGTTAAATTTTCCTGTCAAAACATAGTCTATGGTGTTCCCTGAGTCACATGAGGTGTCTGTGCAAAATTTTGTGATTGTAAATGTGACGGTGTGGATTCCTTTAGTGGACATACACACATACAAACACACATACATACATACATACACTCAGCTTTATATATTAGATTTGTAGAAATCCTATAATAAACAATTGGTGTGCTATTCTGTATAAACAGCCTGTGTAGTAAAGACCAAGAAATATAAACTAAATGAATAACTGCTCTGCACAGGAGTGCTACTATAACAGAGTAGCACATGACACAAGTCAAGGTATGGTTTTCTACATCCGTATCTCATTGTTCAAGTTTGCATAGCATAAGCAATAGTATAAATCCTAGCACTATTCAGTATGTCAACAAAATAGTGGCAAAATGAAGCCAGCTGATTCCTCAGCAGTCACATTTTGTGGCATCGACCCTTAGGCTCCCCACTTCATACAGTAGTAAAGATTTATTAGCCAAAATTCTGACTTTACTTGCAAAAGAAACAGTCTTTCATGACTTAAACACATTTATTTTGATATTTTTATACCCAGCCATGATAAAACCAAAAGTTGGGGGCTGATATTCTCAGACTGGAAAGGTCAATGGTTATTGGCCCCTCAGCCTAAAAATAGCAGCCTGTAGGCGCCCAGAATTGTCGCACCTATTAGATGCGACAATTCCAGGACTTTACTTGGCTCATCTCGATAACCCTGGTGGGGTAGCAATCAGGCTAACATAAGTGGTTAATAACAGCTCACAGCTGCCCTGAAGACACAGATTAGTAATGGAGGGCTTTAGGCGCGGCTTCCCCCATTTCTAATACTATAAGTGAAAATAAATAAACACAAACATCAAAAAAATTCTTTATTTGAACAAAAATACAAAAACACACCCTCTTTCTCCAATTTATTAACCCCAGTTCTGACCTAATCCACACGAGGTCCCACAACGATCCTGGCACTGCTAGATACTGAAGTCGCACATTTGAAAATATGACAGTGCGCTATGGCTTCAGGCAGAGACAGACTGTGCTGCGACTGTGAGCAGTGACACCCCTAGGTGAAGATTACAATCTAAGTGGTTGTTCACGTGGACACTGAGGGCAGATGGCCATATTTTCGGTCCAAGAGCTATCTGTCAAAAAATTGGATTGCACTCAGACCAATGTTATTCAATGAGTGCACATCATGCATTTTTTACTTGGACTGAGTTTTTCAAGGAATAAAATTGTACCATGCACAATTTGTCTCCGAGAATCAGATGGCGCTCAGCCATTCAAGTCTATAGGTCCGTGAAAAACTCAGCCCGTACTTGGATGACATCCGAGTGTGGTCTGATTTTCATGGACATACAGAATGGAGAGTTTGGAATACTTCCACCCTGACCCTCACTTCTCAAAAAAATGGATCCCACTCTAATCAAACTCTGATTAGAATTTGATTAGCATAATCTGACCATTTTTCTTGGATGGAGAAAATATGGTCATGTGAACTTAGCCAAAGGGTGGTGGCGTGGAATACATCAGGTGCAGACTGCCTAGTTGTGCAAGTGGACTGTAAAAATGGTGTGAGTGTGGTACTCAGTGGAACCAGTACCACACTCACTACAGTGACTGTGAGAGTGGGTGTAATGCCTAGTTGTGAAGCAAACCTAGCTAGAAATGGTGGCGAGACTAGAGACAATATGTTTTATGAAAAGTTACGCTGTCATGCCAAGTTAAAATTATTTGGATAAATATAAATAAAACCACATTGCTTTTACCATTGTCTGGGAGCTAGTGTATGCTACGTATACAATGTTTCAAATTATTATGCAAATTATATTTTTCTCTGATTTTCCTAAATGGTCTGTGCAAATGACAGTCAGTCTAATAAAGGTCATCACCCGTTAGAGTATACATCGACTTTTATTGAAGAAACCTCCCAATGATAACCGTATAATCTTCAAAAGTAAAAAAAAATTCAAAATGCACTGTTCCAAATTATTAGGCACAATAGACTTTCTAAACACTGTATATGTTTTAACCCCTTAATGACCGTGGGTAGTAAAATTACGTCCTAGCGGTCATAACGTTACTGCCCGCGGTCCGCTGGCAGCAGCATGCTGCGATCGGCACACATCTCAGCTGATTTTCACAGCTGAGATGTGTGCCTGCTAGGCACGAGCAGAATCGTTATCTGCTCGTGCCGTTTAACCCCTTATATGGTGCTGTCAATATGTGACAGCGCCATTATAAGCGCGATCGCGGTAAACTTTTACTTACCGCCCGATACCGGAAGTGTCGCATCATGGCGCACAATCTCCCAACAGCAGCGGGTCATCTGCATTTATTTCCATGCAGCTGAGGCACTCCTGTCCTGAGAGTGAGGTGATACAATGCAAAACAGATGCAATGCGAAACATAAGTGCAAACATCCCCTCACTGTCAGCTTCTGCTTCATCGCTCTGTCCAGAGTAATGTAGCAGAGCTGACATGGGTCTCTTTGCTTCTCACTATGTATAGACTATAGGGTGCTTTACACGCTGTGACATCGCTAATGATATATCGTCAGGGTCACAGTGTTTGTGACGCACATCCGGCGTCGTTAGCGACATCGCAGCGTGTGACACCTAGGGGCGACCTTAAACGATTGCAAAAGAGTTAAAAATCGTTGGTCTGTAACACGTCGTTCATTTACCAAAATCGTTGTCTGGTCAATAGCGAGGTTGTTCGTCGTTCCTGCGGCACCACACATCGCTACGTGTGACACCGCAGGAACGACGAACATCTCCTTACCTGCTGTCCAACGGCAATGAGCAAGGAAGGAGGTGGGCAGCATGTTCCGGCCGCTCATCTCCTCGCCTCCTCTGCTATTGGGCGGCTGCTTAGTGACGCCGCAGTGACGTCGCTATGACTCCGAATGCACCTACCCCATGAAGGAGGGATTGTTCGGCGGTCACAGCGGCGTCGCTGAAAAGGTATGTGCGTGTGACGCTGCTGTAGCAATAATCTTCGCTACGGCAGTGATCACCAAATATCGCACGAACGCCAGGGGCGGGTGCTATCGCGCACGACATCGCTAGCTATTGCTAGCGATGTCGCAGCGTGTAAATCACCCTAATGTCTGTGCACAGTGATGAAGCAGAGTTGATATTGCTGTCCCTGTGGATTAGGTCGGACTAAGGATCTTTTAATAATAAAGATGGAGTCTCTAAATGTTTTTTGTTTTATTGCTAATAAAAACGTTTTTCTGTATTGTGTTTTTCTTTTACTGTTTCTTAGAAATTCATGGTGGCCATGTCTAATTTGGCATGACACAATGAATTTTGGGCTTAGTACCATCTGAGAATACAAAGCTCGTATTACCCCCCTTATTTCCCAGCGTGCCTCCGCCACCAGAGCCGCTGGACAAGTCAGGTAACGCGCCTGGAAATGGTGCTATGAAACAATGCTCCATTTGCAGGGGTGGCTGCGGGCTGCCGAGAATCCCTGCCCCCAGGAGCCTGGCTGTACCTGACTGGTGATCAAAATATGGCGGGAGCCCACACATTTTTTTTTTAATTATTTGTTTAAATAAAAAAAATTAATGGGCTTCCCTGTATTTTGATCGCCAGCCAAGGTAAATCAGGCAGCGGGGATGGCAGCCCCTAGCCATTTGCTTTATCTGCGCTGAGAATCAAAAATACTGTGGAGCGCTACGTAATTTTTTTAAATTATTTACTTTTACAGTACTGTGAAGTCAGGCAATCACAGACCCAACACAGAAAATGGGCGTCTGTGATTGTTTGTTTCAGGAGGGGACAACCATATAGTCTTGTACAGCTGGTCACACCCACTAACAGAAAGGCAGAGGCAGATCATACAATCAGAAAATCAGAAAAACTGAAAATTTAGCAGTGGCCTCTTAATTCTTGCCAGAGCTGTATATGTATGTATGTGTATATATATATATATATATATATATATATATATATATATATATATATATATATATATATATATATATATATATATATATGTATATATATATATATATATATGGTCATATGAAAAAGTTTGGGCACCCCTATTAATGTTAACCTTTTTCCTTTATAACAATTTGGGTTTTTGCAACAGCTATTTCAGTTTCATATATATAATAACTGATGGACTGAGTAAAGCCAGCTTTACACCTTACACCTTACAATTAGGTGTGCGATCTCGTATGCGATGTGACACGCCCAGGTCGCATATGCGATTTAATGAGATCGCACGTAGGTTGTTTATTTGCTGTCACACGAGCGTTAGTAGTCTTCTTGTAATTGATTGTGTGCTATCTTTTAGATCATGTGTTTTCTGACGTATGCATTGTGCACCCTTTTTTTTAAATTAAATTACAACCATCAATTGACGCAATTGCGTTATTTTTTTGTTTTATAAAATACACCAGAACTATGTGCGTTGCATTCAAGACTATTAAAGGCTTGCAATGCATGTTTAATCTGGCAACCCACTATAAAAATTTCGCACGTGCGTTAAAATTGAAAAATTTTTTTGGGGGGGGTTTTCCCTTTAATTGTCACTTGTTTTTGTAACTTGCTAGGTAATGGCTTGATTTTAATAATGTTTATGAATCATGGCAGTGTTTCAAGGCATTGCAGGATGCCATTTAAAGAGAGATTAAGCCGTAACGCAAGTGCGATTATTTAAATGTATGGGCGTAAAAACTTGACGTTCAACAACACACCCGCACAGCTTCGGACGTATAAAAGTTGGATTTGCAAAACCGTATGATGGTTGTCACACGTTTCAATTGACTATGTTCGTACAACAAAACGTCCAATGTATGAGGAATAAATGACGTGTATGCGATCACCGTATTTGCGTTAAATCTTGATCGCACATAGGTGTCACACGCAAATACGTCACGAACGATGCCGGATGTGCGTCACTTAAAACTCGACCCTGACGACGGATTGAAAGATCTATTGAAGCGTGCAAAGCAGGCTTAATATTTCTGGATTGAAATTAGGTTTATTGTACTAACAGAAAATGTGCAATCCGCATTTAAACAAAATTTTACTGGTGCAAAAGTATGGGCACCTCACAATATAAAAGTGACATTAATATTTTGTAGATCCTCCTTTTGCAAAAATAACAGCCTCTAGTCGCTTCCTGTAGCTTTTAATGAGTTCCTGGATCCTGGATGAAGGTATATTTCACCATTCCTGTTTACAAAACAATTCCAGTTCAGTTAAGTTTGATGGTCGCCGAGCATGGACAGCATGCTTCAAATCATCCCACAGATGTTCAATGATATTCAGGTCTGGGGACTGGGATGGCCATTCCAGAACATTGTAATTGTTCCTCTGCATGAATGCCTGAGTAGATTTGGAGCGGTGCTTTGGATCATTGTCTTGCTGAAATATCCAACCCCCGTGTAACTTCAACTTCGTTACTGATTCTTGCACATTATTGTCAAGAATCTGCTGATACTGAGTTGAATCCATGCGACACTCAACTTTAACAAGATTCCCGGTGCCGGCATTGGCCACACAGCCCCAAAGCATGATGGAACCGCCACCAAATTTTACTGTGGGTAGCAAGTGCTTTTCTTGGAATGCCGTGTTTTTTTGCCTCCATGCATAACGCCTTTTTGTACGACCAAACAACTCAATCTTTGTTTCATCAGTCCACAGGACCTTCTTCCAAAATGTAACTGGCTTGTCCAAATGTGCTTTTGCTTACCTCAGGCGACTCTGTTTGTGGCGTGCTTGCACAAACGGCTTCTTTCGCATCACTCTCCCATACAGCTTCTCCTAGTGCAAAGTGCGCTGTATTGTTGACCGATGCACATTGCCACCATCTGCAGCAAGATGAAGCTGCAGGTCTTTGGAGGTGGTCTGTGGATTGTCCTTGACTGTTCTCACCATTCTTCCTCTCTGCCTTTCTGATATTTTTCTTGGCCTGCCACTTCTGGGCTTAACAAGAACTGTACCTGTTTTCTTCCATTTCCTTACTATGCTCCTCACAGTGGAAACTGACAGTTTAAATCTCTGAGATAACTTTTTGTATCCTTCCCCTGAAGAACTATGTTGAATAATCTTTGTTTTCAGATCATTTGAGAGTTGTTTTGATGAGCCCATGATGCCAGTCTTCATAGGAGATTCAAATAGGAGAACAACTTGCAAGTGGCCCCCTTAAATACCTTTTCTCATGATTGGATACACCTGCCTATGAAGTACAAAGCTCAATGAGGTTACAAAACCAATTTAGTGCTTTAGTAAGTCAGTAAAAAGTAGTTAGGAGTGTTCAAATCAAGAAATTGATAAGGGTGCCCATACTTTTGCATCGGTCAAATTTTGTTTAAATGCGGATTGCACATTTTCTGTTAGTACAATAAACCTCATTTCAATCCAGAAATATTATTGAGTCCGTCAGTTATTAGATATATGAAACTGAAATAGCTGTTGCAAAAACCCAAATTGTTATAAAGAAAAAAGGTTAACATTAATAGGGGTGCCCAAACTTTTTCATATGACTGTATACTGCCCCAAAAAAAGAAGAACATTTAGAACTAGGATGTGTTATTTCAGTGTTCTCTATTTTTTTGAGCAGTATATATATATATATATATATATATATATATATATATATATATATATATATATTACACAATGTATAGTTGTATAAAAATAAATAATTTTACTGCCAATCCCATCTGATTGGAGTTACCTTGGCTGGCAATCAAAATACAGGGAAGCCCTTTTTTTTTTTTAGTTATTTAAAAAAATAATTAAAAAGAAAATGCATGGGTATTTGCTATTGCTAAGGGTACTCCAAGCAGCTACAGGCTGCTAACCCCCCCACTGCTTGGTGTTACCTTCACTGGCAATGGAAAATCCAGGGAAGCCCTTTTTTTAAAAAAACTGTTTTGCCAAAAAACTAAAAAAAAAATGACTTGGGCTTTGGCATATTTTTGTATGCTGGCCAGGTACAGCAGGCAGGTACAGGCTGCCCCCAACCCACAGCTGCCTATTCGTACTCGGCTGGAAACCAAAAATACAGGGAAGCCCTTTTATTAATTATTTCATGAATTTCATGAAATAATTTTTAAAAAAAAAAAAGACGTGGGCTTCTCCCAATTTTTGTGTCTAGCCAAGTACAACTAGGCAGCTGGGGATTGGAATCCACAGCACAGGTTGGCCCAAGCTTTCTGCCCCCCCCGCTGCGAATTGCAGTCATCAGCCGCCCCAAAAAATGGCGCTTTTATAGAAGCGCCACCTTCTGGCGCTGTATCCAACTCTTCAGCGGCCCTGGGGCCGGGTGGCACGCTGGGTAATGAGAGGATAATACCAGCATTGTTTTACCAGCTAGTATTAAGTCAGAGATTCTTAATGTCAGGCCAAGTTTGATCCAGCCATTATGAATCTCCAATAAAGGGTTAAAAAAAAGACACCACACAGAGAAAAAATACTTTATTAGAAATAAATACACAGACACGCTTAGGGACTCCATCTTTATTACTCCTCTCACCCCTTCACGATCCTGATCTTCTGTCTTATTTCTTCTTCAACCCATGCAGCTCTGCTATATCAGAGAGCACAGTGGAGGAAGAACGCTGCTGCTCCCCGTGCAGTCTAATCACTCAATGAGTGAGCAGAGGCTGCAGGTTGGTAAGCGGTGACGTCATTACTGCCACCACTGCCATAGTAACCTAATGAGCAGGTTACTATAGCAACGGTGATCTCAGATCACCTGATTCCCAGTGCCGCTATTCATCACCGGCTGTGGCATCCAATCCCTGCACGTGGGCTGACTCTGTAAAGAGCACCAACATGCATGGAGGGGGAGCCAAGCATGTGCCCGAGCATCTCGCTGGTACACGGCGCTTGCCAGGTATACCAAGTACTGAGATGCTTGGATGAGCACCGCATACCGGCGAGATGCACTGACAGGACCTAGCATGACGTCATAGCTATGGGACCGGTCTGTAATCAATGAGGTAATACAACATTGACACGTGACTGGTCACATAAGTATGACATCACGGAAGGTCCTCTCGTCAGTGATGGTTACCGAAAGGGCACAGCGATTATCGGAAGCAGAAGCGCTGGGAGACAGAGACTGCAGGGCGCGTCGCAGGACCTGTAAGTATAATCACAATGTTTATTATTAACAATATTCTTTATTTTACAGCCCCCCGCCCCATCCCATAACTGTAAAGTCCAATTTTGATGTTCGGACGCAAGTTCGGGTTCTCTCAGAACCATGAAATCGAACTTTACAAATGTTCGGGCAAGTCTCCCAAAGACAAACATCGGGGGGTTCGCCCATCACTAGCTATGACACTTAAATCCAATTTTTATAATAACTTGGAACATGGTGTAGATACTAAAATGTGTGCAGAGACATCTAGTCTGCTCCTCTTACACCACAATGATAGTAATGGTGGATTCACATAGAGGTTGCTTAAAGGAAACCTTACATGGTATATGTAGCCCAATTGTGGAAAAAATGCAATAGAGAAGGAGAAGGTGAGAAGAATTATATGCAGGTTGAGCAAATTCAGTATAATTTGTATTATGTTCATTGAAATCCCTGACGTTTGCATGCATAGGAGAAACAAATAATTGCCTATGTGTAAAAATGACAAACAAATTTAATAAAGTGGCAGGATATATCTGTTACTAACAAAGTGATAAATTATATTACATACAGTATAGCAATGACATGATTGTGATATGCATCTGTGGTAACCCTGAGGCTCCGGTCGCCACAGGGTACTGCACCTCAATTAAGGTGTGGTATCTATCTCAGGCAAGGGTGGGTAATCACCAGTGTTCCCCATTCACACACTACATACAGCTTAGTAGCCTTCTCACAGGGTAGGATGGCTCAGGGTGGGCAGGGAGGTGGCCATCACGATACATGGGACTTCCCCGGTCACTGAAGCCAGCCACCTGGGGGCGGGGTCCACTTGGGGGTAAAAGTAGGCGCAACACACTCACACAAAACAGATCCGTCAGGACCATAATTCTGACAAGACATCTCTTGGAAACTTGGAACTTTACTAGGCCCAGGGCTTGGAGCAGAAGCTCAGCCAGGGTACCTCACTGCTGAGGGGGACACCCTAGAAATAGGACTCTCTCTCCTTCTCTCTTATAACACAAGCGGTGGCCCCTTACTTGCCTGGGATTGACCGGAGCCCACGATGGCAGAGACCAGCACCTGGCTGCAGCCTTTAACCTGTGAGTAAGAAGAACCTGGAACCGCAGTTGCCAACTGAGACTCTGATTAGCGATGCCATCGCCCCAAGCTACAGCGCTCCCAAGGGACTGCCAACCCACCGATATCCACCCGGGGCCCGCTCCGCCTGTAGGGAGCAATAAACTTCCCGGCTGCCATAACACCTGCCCCGGTGAGGAATTCTGCAGCGGCGGCTACTCCCTGGCCGCATACCACAGGTGGCGTCACGTCAAACTTTCCCCAAATACCCCGCTTCCCCATCATTGATCATTGTACGCCTCAGGGCAATGGAACCAGGCAAGGCCACCCGTTACGTCACCTAACCCGACCCGAAAAGGCCCAGCAATGAGTAGGTTAACCACCTGCCCCGTGGGGCGCTACATATCCAAAGTACTGAATTCTATATTTAAAGAGCACCAGTCCAGTCAGCATTCCTGACATGTCTTTGTTAGTAAATATTGTCAGACATTCAGAAGAATACTTTTTTAGGGATATTCATCATGCCATTCCTATTATTCTTCCTAGAAAATGTGTAAATAAATCTGAAACTGGTTACCAGTGGGTTTGTGTCCAAGCACAGCGTGATCCTGTCCATTCAGTGCCAATAATGTAGCGATACTGCCTATTAACCGGGAGGATACAAAATTCAGTTTTAGATTTGTTTTATAAATTTACAAGAGATATAACAGAGGAATGGTAGATTTTTAGTTATTTTGTTTTGGTTTTTTTTAAAGTTCATCCAAAATTGTTAATTCATGAGAAAATGTAAGTTTTAACTCCTTCAATCTTGGGCAATTTTCTGTTTTTCTTTTTTTCCTCCCCTTCTTCCAAGAGCCATAACCTTTTTATTTTTTTCATCCATATAGCCATATGAGGACTTGTTTTCTGAGGGATGAATTGCACTTCTGAATTATATCATTTATTCTGCCCATATTGTACTGAAAAACAAGAAAAAAATTCCAAGTGAAATTGCAAAATAATTCCACAATGGGTTTTTTTGGGGGGTTTTATTTACCATGTTCACTGTATGGTAAATCTCACCTGGCACTTTGATTCCTTAGGTCAGTACAAGTTCTTTGATACTAAACATGTATTGTTTTACTTTTATCTAAAAGGTGAAAACAATTTCAGAAGTTTGTAAAAAAAAAAAAAAACAAGAATAGCGCTTTTGCTGCTAATCTGCTAATTTCCAATACCCATAGCGTCTCATTTTTCTGGATCTTGGGCTAAGTGATGATTTTAATGCACCGTTGTGGTGATAAGGGGGGCATAATTTGGGGGTGATGCAATTCAAGTATGCATCCATGTCTTAAACCCGTCTGCTTTCCAAATCAGAAAACGTACACTCCCTCCATTGGGGAAATTATTCTGAGATATATATGTGTGACGCCCTGGACTAGCCAGGTAGTCAAAGGTAGGCCCTTACACAAACACCTTCCCCCCTTAATAAGGTGACAGCAGCCAACCTACAAATCCCTTGTCACCTCCCTCAGGGTTTGATGTTCACACCATGGGGCGGAGCCAGGCGGTTGGCTACGCCCACCGAGGAGTAAACAGGCCCTGAGGCAGGAAAAACAGTTCAGTTAGTTCCCCGTGGGGAGCACAGTGTGAGCACAGTGTTAGTTCAGTCAGTATAGTGACGAGGAGAGTTGAGTTTGTTCAGTTCGGAGTGGAGTCAAGTTCAAGTGCAGCAGGCCTGAAGTGTCAGGTCTGCAGCGTTAACACTGACCGGCGCCGGGGTCGTAGCCCTGGTACCATGGCAAGGAGGCAAACGGTGGTGGCCGCTGTCAGGAGCTGGGATTACAACCGGTGGAACTGTAAGGGACCGGTACCGGGTAGTGGCCCGCTGATACCGAACCGGGGAACCGATTGGAAACCGGAGCACCAGGAGGGGTACTCAGACCCAGTACGAGGCCCAGAAACCACTGGACCGAGTCGAATCCACTGATTGAGGACTGAACTTAAGGTCATTTCCCACCTAAGACCCGACTGAAGACAACAGCCCAACCATAGTGATAGAAAGCCACCGCCCAGGCATCAAGATCCCACGGGCCAGCATCTGCGGGCAAAAGGGATCTACCAGCACACACAAGGCTGGGGAGCGGACTACCGTTGCTCAGGCATAGGAGTCATCATTTCTGCCAAAAGTGAGGTGCAGGAGAAAGGCGGAAACCACCAAGCTGAAAAGGGGAAAAGCGCAGCTGGCTGCGGGCACCATCCACCATCTTGTTTGGTTTACCAGAGACTCCAGCGTGTCTGTAATAGTGAGTACAACAGTGCCTTTGGGCCACGCACCGCACTGTACCGACACGCCAGCACGCATCCATTCCCCCGCCTCAGCACTTCCCTCGGGCCCCCCGGGACCATCATCCCCTTCCCATGGAGGGGTCAACACCAAGCTGCGCAACACCGTCCCCAGGAGCCTAGTCAATGGCAGCGGTGGTGTCCATCCATTCACCACAACCCGTGGGTGGCGTCACGAACTTAATCCCCAAACAACCGCGGCCCCGGCCGTGGACCTCTCCACCGAACACCACCCCTCACGTAGTGCCAGTATCCTCCTTTCAGAGCGACGTGACCCCCTGGATAGAGGAGGAGCTCGAGCCACCCACCAGAAACGAGCCCGGATCCGAGCGGCTCAGCTGTGACCGAGCGCGGGGCGGTACATATGTATGTGTGATTCATCATTTTATATTAGGCTAAGTTAGCATGAATAACGAAAGTCTTATGATCAGAAAGTCCTGTATCCGAGTACAGTTCAAACGCCATTTTGAGTCCTGTTTTGGAAATCTTCATAATATACTGAATATTGACCATAACAGTGGTGACCAAAAAAATGTAATTCTGGTGTTTTGATTTTTTTTCTCACTACGCCCTTTACTGATCAAATTAATTGATTTTATATTTTGATAGATCAGGCTTTTCTGGAACGGAATCTGTCCCAGGTTTTTGCTCACTAATATGAGAGCAGTATAACGTAGGTGCAGAGATCCTGATTATAGCGATGTGTCACTTACTGGGCTGGTTAGTGTAAGTTTGATAAAATCACTGTTTAATCAGCAGTAGATTATCATTAGAGGACTACTTGTGCCCCTCCAGGTAGTCCAGCATATCCATGAGGTCTGTATAATTGCTAGATCTGCAGCAGAGAAAACATTGATTTTATCAAAATGACAGCCCACAGCTCAGTAAGTGACACATTGCAGGAATCAGGGTCTCTGTCTCTACAATATGCTGATCTCAAGTGATGTAGCAAAAACCTAGTGACAGATTCCCTTTAAAGGGCCAAACACCACCAAGGACGTATATATACGTCCTTGGTCGTAAAAGGGTTAATCAAAAGGACAGGTTAGGCAAAAAGATGAATCCTTTTTAAATGGCTGTTTGTAAAGAACAAGCATTTGTATGAACTTAGAACTTGCATTTAACAATGAAAAGAACATATAAGGTAAGTCATCTTAAGGCTGGACTCACACGAGCGTATGGCATCCGATGCGAGAGCATCGGATGCGATATGCTAATGTCCCCCGGCTCAGGCTCTGCTGCGAGCGTGAGCCGGGTGTCATGCGACTGTAACCCGATCTTGCAATCGGGTCACAGCGGTGAAGCTGAGTGCAGGCGCTGCGGAGGAGAGGGAGGGGTTAATCCTCCCATCTCCTCCACTGTCAGCCTGTGCGTAGATCGCACTGCACTGGGATAACATCCGAGTGCAGTCCGATGTATCTCTCGCATCAATTCACTTGAATGGGTGCGAGAGATACGGCTCTCGCAGACAATCGCAGCATGCTGCCGCTTTTCGCGCATCCAGAATCTGGATGCGAGAAAAGCTGACCAACAGCTCAACCTCATTGCCTAACATTGGTCAGAGTGCAATGCGAGAATTTCTCGCATTGCACTCGTCCGATTTTCACGCTCGTGTGAGCGTACCCTAAGGCCCATTTACACAAATGATATCGCTAACGGGATATCGTCGGGGTTATGGTGTTGGTGACGCACATCTGGCCTCGTTAGCAATGTTCTTGTGTGTGACACCTTTTTGCGATCAGTAACAATCGCAAAAAGGTGTCAAATCGTTCGTTGTGTACACGTTCATTTTTAAAAAATCGTTCCTCGTTTAGAACGCAGGTTGTTCGTCGTTCCTGCGGCAGCACACATCGCTATGTGTGACACCGCAGGAACGAGGAACAACATCGTACCGGCGGCCGCTGGCAATGAGGAAGGAAGGAGGTGGGTGGGATGTTTCGGCCGCTGATCTCCGCCCCTCCGCTTCTATTGGGCGGCCGCTTAGTGACGCCGCTGTGACGCCGAACGAACTGCCCCCTTAAAGGAGAGATTGTTCGGCGGCCACAGCGACTTCGGTGAACAGGTATGTGCGTGTGACGCTGCCGTAGCGATATTGTTCGCTACGGCAGCGATCACTCCGTGACGCGCCACCGACGTGAGTGGGTGCTATCGCTCGCGACATCGCTAGCGATGTGCAGCGTGTAAAGCCCGCTTAACTTTTAAAATGAAGAGGGCTAAAATCAAGCACAAACCCGTGCCAGTCCGCATGTAAATGACGCTCACAAAATGTTTTCTGCTTGCGTTGTAATCTGCAGAAGAGGTAAATGCCATGAATATTTTATCTTGATTAACATATAAACTTCTTGAAGATAAGGAACATTTACATCTGTGTACAAGTTTAAATAAGTGTTCTCTTCGCCTTTGTAATTTTAGCAGTAGAACGGGGACTGAACCGGCTTATTAAAGGAAGTAAATTACAGGGAGAGACAATGCCTGTGCTAAATTGTGGATTATACAAATAAGATCACAAGTTAACTAAATGAATGAGTAAAGTAATGGTTTCTATTTTCCCTTTTCCATTAAATTTGAATAGTCATTACAAAGTAAATATTACCGCTACATAATAAGATCATATTATACTAAACTGGGTAAGTGACTGAAGAAAAGGCTAATTTCATCTTAATGAAAAAGTAGGAAAAAATGAGTGTTGAAACTCACGGACCTATCAGTGGGAATAAGTGGGAAATGATCTATCTGGGCAATCAGCAAGGAATTTTTTTTTAATGTAACACAATAGACTTAATGCAAAAGGCACGAAAAGTGGTTAAAGGGCCATTTTTGCAATAATTTACTATTGCAGTTATCGTTTTCAGTGATTTTTATTAGCTTTTGTGCATACCACTTATTGTTCAGCAATCAAAACCATGATTGGACAGTGAGTCTGAGCAATGTAAAGCAAATTTCCACCTTGCATAACAATGTAACCCCTTCTCCCCAGAGTGATTTTCCATTTTTCTTTTTTGTTTTTTCCTCCCCTTCTTTCAAGAGCCATAACTTTTTTTATTTTTCCGTCAATATTTCCGTACGAGGGCTTGGTGTTTTTTGCGGGATGAGTTGTACTTTTGAATTAAATCTTTAGTTTTACCAAATTAGTTTTACATGTACTAGAAAACGAGGAAAACTTCTGAATGCGGCGAAATTGCAAAAAAAGTGCAATTGCATGATAGTTTTTGGGCTCTTTTATTTACCCTGTTGACTATATGGTAAAAATGATGTGTCCGTATGATGCCTCACGTCAGTATGAGTTTGTAGATACCAAGAATGTATACTTTTATGTTTATCTAAGGGGTTGAAAAAATCAGAAGTTTGTCCTATAAAAGTAGTGCTTTTGTTTGCCATTGTCATTTTTAGGATCTGGGGCTCAGTGATCACTCATTTTTTTTATCTTGAGCTGACATTTTTGATTATTCCATTTGTGTGCACATGCTACTTTTTATTGCCTGTTATGGATTTAAAAAAAATTTGCAGCAACTAAAAAACATAATTTTGACGTTTGGAATTTTTTCCTTGCTATGCTGTGTACCAATCAGATTAATCGATTTTATATTTTGATAAATTGGGCATGTCTAAACATGGCAATACCAAATATGTGTATATTTTTTTATCTGTTTTATTTTCAATTGGCGCGAAAAGATGGTGAATTGAACTTTTACTATTTTTTTATTTTTCATGTTTTTAAAAACTATTGCTTTACATTTTTTATTTATTTTACTTGTCCTCCCAGGGGATTTATGTCTGCACAGTCTGATCAACTGGGCATTTCTGCTGATCAGAGCAGCATCACTTTGATCAGCAGAAATGCTCATCTCCCATAAGTGCCGGTGCTCTGTTAGCTCTCACAGGAAGTTCATCATGGTAGCGTCAGGGATCATCATTTGACCCCACGCTATCATGGCAACACATTGGCGTCCTGAATTGCATCATGGGACCGCTGATGCTGCCGGGGAACAGCGAGATCCTCTCCATCAATTAAATTGCACTGTCAATATTTGACAGCGCGATCTAAGGGGTTAACAGGTGTGGGTGGATCTCTGATCCATCTGTGCATGTTAGCCACATATCTCTGCTGATCAGATCAGAGCCTGCGGTAACAAGGGGGAGGTGACCAAAGACATACCAGTACGTCCTTGGTTGCAAAGGGGTTAAAGTGTACTTGTGGTATTAATTTTTACATCATAAATCTGAAAATGAAACAGCACATAAAATAAACAACTTTGTAATATATCTTATCAAGCAAATTTACTTCTTTCTCTGCAACAATTGATTCGTCATTAGCAAAATTCTCAATCCTGAGGTAAAATCTGTATTCAGTGACAACTTTCCAATTACGAGACAGGAGATGGCAGTTGTTACTGATGAGATTATATGATGTGGGAGAAGAGAGGAGTTTGGAAGAGGGAGGAGCTAGAGGTACAGGGAGGAGCTAGAGGTAGAGGGAGGAGCTAACAGTAGAGGGTAAAGCTAAAGCAGAGGCAGGAGCTAGAGGCAGAGGCAGGAGCTAGAGGCAGAGACAGGAGCTAGAGGCAGAGACAGGAGCTAGAGGCAGTGCTCCACCCCCAATATCTCATCAGTAACAATTGCCATCTCCTATCTCAGTAACGGGAAAGTCTTCACTGAATACAGATTTTACATCAGAGCTGAGAATTTTAATAATGATTGCTCCATTTTGGCAGAGGAAGAAGATAATTTTTCTGATAAGTTGCCTATTTTCATGTACGCTATTGCTTCATGAAATAAAAAATGACACAACAGTTATTCCTTAAGGTACTGCATATCTATATAAAATAAAGTATAAATACCATGGGAAATGCATGCACTATATGAAATCTGAAAAAGCACAGTCAGCTATTTTGTATTTGTGGAAAGTTTCATGATAATTGAATGACAATAAATGTAATTGTTCATTTGATATTTCTATTTAGCGTTGTATGCCAATGCACGTAATGACAACCTTTTTTGTGTGGTGCTCCAGTTAAAAAAATTGTATCTTCTGCTTATTACAGCATTAGCTCAATAGCATGATACTCAAACATATATCAATAACCCTCTGGGAAAACTAGAAAAGACTATAGCGAGAGTGGTTTAGGACTGTCAATAAATTCAAAAACAACATAAAACTTAACTTTTACTTGGTGCAATTAAAAGTGATAATATCACTAATAAAACTGTGAACATAACAAATTTTACAGGTCCCTATGATATGAGCTAACAAATATAGCTACATTCATATTATCTCTCAATAGCAATCTCATGAAGGAACCCTTCCTACAGTATACTATTGAGATTAATAAAGTGAGGACCTACAGTGGACCTATTGCCATATTTTAACAGCCTCAAATGTCATTTTACACCTTACAATGAGCACTGACCACATAAATATGGAACGGTCTCACCATTTGCGGACTTCATCAGTACCATCAGACAGGGATTCATTAATGGATACTGGTAAGCTTACTCTCCCCTTGCTTACCACCCGAATTCCCAACATCTGGAATTCAACATACGGCAGACATCACGTTACTCCCAACTCGTTTCTTTATCAAAAACAGCTTCATTCATTGGTACTGCCCATAACGGACAATAGTATCCTTAGACATTCATATTCATAATGCGCTGCGTTATATAACTGACAAGGCTTGCAGAAATTATGTTACATAGGCTCCCCGGAAGATTTTGATATGGAAAAGAAACGCGTGGGGAGTAACGTGATGTCTACCGTATATTGAATACCAGATGTTGGGAATTCGGGTAGTAAGCAAGTGGAGAGTAAGCTTACCTGTATCCATTAACGAATCCCTGTCTGATGGTATTGATGAGGCCCGCAAATGGTGAGACCGTTCCATATTTATGTGGTCAGTGATCATTATAAGGAGTAAAATGACATTTGAGCTTGTTAAGATATGGTAATAGGTCCACTGTAGGTCCTGACTTTAATAATCTCAATATTATACTGTAGTAGGTGGTTCCTTCATGAGGCTGCTATTGAGAGATAGTATGGATGTAGCTACTTTTGCTAGCTCATATCATAGGGACCTGTAAAATATATTTTGTGCCCAGCCAAGGCCCGAGGCCAATATGAGCTTAGTGACCATTAACATGCCTGTTTGTGTTTTATGTTCACGGTTTTATTAGTGATATTATCACTTTTAATTGCACCAAGTAAAAGTTAAGTTTTATGTCGTTTTTTAATCTATTGACAGTTCTAAACCTCTAAACCTCTCTCGCTATAGTCTTATTACAGCATTAGCCTCAGAGATTAGAATCTACAAAATGTCATCCACATGGGAAGAAGATCTGCAGCAAAAAATTGATCTTTGCTGAAGATGTGGAAATTTTTTGACCTTACCCTTGCAGAGCTTTCTGACCCTTTTTGCTTTTTTCATTTGCTCCACCCTTTCTTCCCTTCACTGTTTTCTTCTCCTTGCCTCCTCCTGCTCCTGGAGGAATGAGAGGACCAATGCCTCTTCACCAGGCTAATCCTGGATTTCCTGGATGTGGAACTAAATGGAACTCTAAAGGCTGCTTTACACGCAGCGACATCGCTAGTGATGTCACTGGTGAAAGCACCCGCCCCCGTTGGTTGTGCGTAAATCGCTGTCCGTGGCGCAAAACATCGCTAGGACCCGTCACACTACTTACCTTACAAACGACGTCGCTGTGGCCAGTGAATCGCCTCCTTTCTAAGGGGGCGGTTTGTGTGGCATCACAGCGACGTCACACGGCAGCCGTCCAATAGAAGCATAGGGACGCAGATCAGCCGAAAGAAAGTGACGCCCACCTCGTTGCCGGAGGACGCAAGTACGGTGTTGTTCCTTGTTCCTGGGGTGTCGCATGTAGCGATGTGTGCTGCCTCAGGAACGACGAACAACCTGCGTCCTGCAACAGCAACGATATTTGGGATTAGAACGACGTGTCAACGATCAACGATTAGGTGAGTAATTTTGATCGTTAGCGGTCGTTCGTACGTTTCACACACAACAACGTCGCTTACGAGGCCGGATGTGTGTCACGAATTCTGTGACCCCAACGACATCTTGTTAGCGATGTTGTTGCGTGTAAAGCCCCCTTTAGATAAACTGCAGAATGAGATGCTTTATGGCAGATGAGGCATAGTGGGGCCCCTATATTTTATGTACTGGCTAAACCCCAAATTACATTACCAGCTCTGCTGACCAGGATGTGGTACAGGTGCTATATAAATACACTGACTTGTTAATTAAACTGTGTATAGCATTGTGACGCCCTGGGCAAGCCAGGGGTCACAGGTCATTACACCACCACACCCTACACCCCAGTTAGGTACATCAAGGCTAACCAAAAATCCTTGTTGCCTTCCTCCAGAGGCTGATGTTCACACCAGGGGGTGGGCCAGGCGGTTGGCTCCACCCACCGAGGAGTTCACAGCTCTGGAGGCGGGAAGTACCAGGCAGTTAGAGCTCAGGGAGAGCTTGAGTAAACAGCTAAGATGAGTTAAGGAAGTGAAAGTGGAAGTAGAAGTGGAAGTCGTAAAGGAGGAGTAGGAGAAACTGAAGGAAGGTGAAAGGTGACAGAAAGGAAGTCTGAAGGAGTCCAGCTGTGTGCAGGACCGAGTCAGCAAGGTCAGCAACGGCGGTGACTGTCTGGAGGGGGACCGTTTGGAAGTTCCTGGAAGGACCGCGGACGGGTAGTGGCCCGGCGGTCTGGAGCAGTGTACCGAAGGACAGTCAGCACCAGGGCAGGGGCCTCTCGGACCCCGGCAAGGCTAGGAGTCGCCATAATTTGCCAAATCCGTCAGTGAAGGGGACGTAGATCCCCCAACAACCAAGTCCCGATTGAAGGCAACAGCCCAGCCAGAGTAAGAGAGACACTGCCACCGCCAAGGCACCAGTTTCTCAGGGCCAGCACCTGCGGGCAAAGAGTAGAGCTCCTCCGGTCCAGCTTGAAGCTGGGGAGCGGGTTACCGGTGGGAACCCATCGCTACCAACACAGAAACAAAGGTGCAAGGAAAAGGGACATCACCGTCACCTACTGGGAGAGCAAGTGCAGCCGTCCGTGGGAACCGTCTTTCCAGCCGTGTGGTTTACCGTAAAACTGTGTCAACGTCTCAGGCTGAGTGAGTACCACAGTGCCGCAAGGCACAGCGCTGCCCCCGCGTCCCTGCGCCCACCAGGCCCTGCATCTCCCATTGCATCACCGGGTCCCGGGAACACCAACCCCTACCCACGGAGGGGCAACACAACACCTGGCTGCTCCGCATCACCATCCCCGGGATCCCCATATTGAGCAGCGGTGGTGAAATCACCACAACCGTGGGTGGCGTCACGGACAATAAACTAATCCCCACACCCAACAACCCCATTTCACTCACGGGCGAGGAGTGCCGCTCGAGAACCCCCGGGATCCGGCCCACAGCTCGAGCCACCACTGAGCAGCAACCACCGGACCCGAGCAGAAGGGGTGAGCGTAGTGTGCTGACACCCTCCTCCCCGCCCGCGACAGCATCACTATTTGTCTAGTGCATTTTGAAAATGTTTGTTACTTTTGCATTGTATAGATATTTTAAAAATCATGAGGCTATTGTAATTCATTGTTATGGCTCTGCATTCAGGAAGTCAACCTGCTACTAACATTGACCACACATGGTTGCCTGGCTACCAATTCCTACCTTCTTGGCTGCACTGATCCTCCATTTTTTTCTCTACATACACTTTCCATCCTTTTTTTAAGGCAACAACAGTAAAAACATTTGTATTGCAATTTTCTAGCAATGGCCTCAAAGCACATACAGAGAGTAAAGTAGTCAATTGGTATAATGTTTGATTTAGACGGTGAGCATGTTAATTGTAGTTAAACATCAAACTGAACATTTTGAGTCTTGATTTAAACTTGTCCAGAGATGAGATCTTTCTTACTAATCCAGGTAATGAATTCCAAAGAGTGGTGCTGAGTAACAAAAGGTTCTCCCTAAACATGTTGTAAGTTGTATCCTGGGTATGGATAGCTTATTCCTACCTGCTGACAGATTCCTAATTAGAGTTCGATGGGCCCCAGGGTAACATTTGGCTCTAGGTCTCCCAATAGCATGTTGCACTGATGCATAGGGTTGATAGAAAATTAGCTTATTGCAATAGACTGTAAATAATATATCTAAATAAATCAGACATAGAGTTCCTAAATAACAGATATCATTCCCATGCTATTATTGAACAAAGTCCACTATTCTAAAGTCAATAATACCACATACAGGAGACAAATACTGCCACATTGTTGCCACATATTATTACCATATCATGATTAGATCACATATTACCACCAGGTAGTGATAGAATAATACAACGATACCGATTATTGATAAAAATCACACTACTAACACTGATATTAACCCCATACAATGTTTGGACAGTGGAAGACATCAGTATGTTTGGTATAGGTAACTCCAGATACTCACTGGTGAAGTGTATCTACTTAAAGTAATTCATTTTCATTTTTTTTTAATCTGCCACACACCACTTTGAGCTCCTCCAAATAAAGGGTGCTTTACATCGCTAGCGATCTCGTTAGTGATATAACACGCCAGATCGCAGATAAGATTTGCCAAGATCGCACATAGGTCATTTTATAGCGCCGGTCACATGTGCGATCTCGGCAAATCGTATGTGCGATCTAGCATGTTACATCGCTAATGAGATCGCTAGCGATGTCGCAGCGTATAAAGCACCCTTAAGACTTGTCTCTGCAACATGTAATACAAAGTCATCTGTGTCTGATCACCAGTGGTGTAATAGAGTCTGATGGGATCCACTCAATCACTTCTAAATCATCTCTTTCACTTTTAGCTTTAGGGGTACTTTGCACACTACGACATCGCAAGCCGATTGCTGCGATGCTGAGCGCGATATTCCCCGCCCCCGTCGCAGGTGCGAAATCTTGTGATAGCTGCCGTAGCGAAAATTATCGCTACGGCAGCTTCACAGGCACTTACCTGCCCTGCGATGTCGCTCTGGCCGGCGACCCGCCTCCTTCCTAAGGGGGCGGGTCGTGCGGCATCACAGCGACGTCACACGGCAGGCGGCCAATAGAAGCAGAGGGGCGGAGATGAGCGGGACGTAAACATCCCGCCCACCTCCTTCCTTCCTCATTACAGCTGGGACGCAGGTAAGGAGATGTTCCTCGCTGCTGCGGCTTCATACACAGCGATGTGTGCTGCCGCAGGAACTAGGAACAACATCGTAACATCGGTCCTTCCGAAATTATGGAAATGACCGACGCTACACCGATGATACGATTTCAACGCTTTTGCGCTCGTTAATCGTATCAAAAAGGATTTACACACTACGATGACGACAGCGACGCCGGATGTGCGTCACTTTCGATTTGACCCCACCGACATCGCACCTGCGATGTCGTAGTGTGCAAAGTACCCCTAAGAGGTTTTCCCATTTCCAAGATCTTATCTCAATAGGTAGTCGATATAATAATAATGATATTAGGTAATACCTCCAAATAGAAATGTAGTATAGTTCTCCTTATTTGATATGTTGCTTACCTCATGTGCACAGCATTGCAGCTTAGGTATCCATGGTTAACACCACTCATTTAGTGACAGTCAGTTAGTTGCTAGTGGTCATAACCATGGATACCTAAGCTTCTGTATTGTCCTTCACATGATGTAAGTGACATAGCTAATCAGGAGAACTATGCTACATTTCTAAATAGAGGTATTTAATAACATTATTATTATTACACATTCTACTTATTGGGATTGGATTTTGGAGATAGGAATATCTCTTTAACTTTACAGTCATGGTACGTTCCTTTTGTCCCACAGTAGCAGTATCCCCAAAAGTGAGATACAATACAGAAGTGATGTCTCCCACTATACAGTAGTAATGATTACGTCTCATTTGTGGCTAAATACAGTAGAATTGTCTCCATCTTGGTAACCATACAATAGTATTGTCCACCTATTATGTCCCCATAAAGGTGTAGCAGCCCTCTTTGAGGCTATGATATAGTAGTAATATTACACTTTGTAGCCCCATATATTAATAATCTCCCCTTATATGGCCCTGATACAGTAATAAAGTCCCCCTTTGTGACCCACATATTGTAATGTCCTCCAATTCTTGCCCCCATATAGTAATAATTTATTTCAATACTCGTTCCCATAAGTTAATAATATCTTTTAATTCTGGCCCCCATAAGTTAATAATGTCCTCCAGTTCTGGCTCCCATATAGTTATAATGCCCTCCGATACTCATCCCCATAAGTTAATAATGTCTTTTAATGCTGGCCCCCATAAGTTAATAAAGTCCTCTAGTTCTGGCCCCCATAAGTTATTAATGTCATCCAGTACTGGCCCAATATAAATGGTCACATTGTCATGCCCCTTATGTGTCCTGCAAGGAATAAGATCATGGTAAGCGTTCTGTATATGGATAACAGAGTGTTATTCCACCATGAATCAACAAAGGGACCTCAGTTTGCTTTGGGGTCCTCTGTTCTATGTATGCCCGTCCATTGCATCTACTATGTGAATATACAAAATCCCTAAAGGCTGCTTTACACGCAACGACATCACTAACGAGATGTCGCTGTAGTCATGGAATTCGTGACACACATCCGGCCTCGTTTGTGACGTAGTTGCATGTGACACGTACGAGCGACCGCTAACGATCAAAAATACTCACGACATCGTTGATCGTTGACACGTCATTCATTTTCAAAATGTCGTTGATCGTCTGGGACGCAGGTTGTTCATCGTTCCTGAGGCAGCACACATCACTACGTGTGACACCCAGGAACGACGAACAACAGTGTTCCTGTGTCCTCCGGCAATGAGGTGGGCGTGACTTTCATGTGGCTGCTCTCTGCCACTCCGCTTCTATTGGAGGACTGTTGTGTGACATCGCTGTGACGCCGCACGAACCGCTCCCTTAGAAAAGAGGCTGTTCGCTGACCACAGAGACGTCTTTAGGAAGACGGGTACTAGCGATTTTGTCCACCTCGGGCAGCGATTTACCCGTGACGCACAAACGACGGAGGCGGGTGCGAATGCTAGCGACATCGCTAGCAATGTTGCAGCATGTAAAGCCCCCTTGATGTCTTGCTTTTTGTTATATTTGCACAAATACACCTATTAGGTAAACAGCGACATAACATTTTTCAACGCCATATAATTCCATAGATGTCATAGCTATGGAAGATGTTTAAGTTGATATATTACTTTGAAGCAGAAAATTATTGAGAAAAATAAATATTCATTCTTAATTGAAAGCAATCAGGAATATATTGGTAAATCATATTTCAACTTCAATTATCTATTAGCAATATGAAAATCTCTAGTGAACTGTAAGCAAAAGAAACAAGAAAAAATCCAAAGCTCTTAAGGGTATTTATGAAATGAGTTAGCATAGCAAATGAGCAATCAAAGGAAGTGAAGATGGCATTTAAAATGATCCAATTATATAGGCATAGCAAGAAACAGGGGAAAGTACCAAGTTACAGACACAAAAAGTGTTTCCACAGGAAAAACTTTAACTTTAAACTTTTAATAGTACAATCATTTTTTGAAGATTCCTCGAAGATGGCAGAATAAAAATGAGGGAAATGAGCAAATAGCAGGATTCACCACTGTTTCTATATCTATTTATTTGTCTGTTAGCAATTTGTAAAGTTTGTTTAAGGCCGGATTTACATCACGTTTTGCCACGTCAGTTGCTCTATTGGGGCTTCCGTCTACAGCCCTTAAAAGCGGGATTCAGGTGTATCTGTCAGTGGGAAAATTGACATTAAAGGGAATTTGTCTCCCGGTTTTTGCTACCTCGTCTGAAAGCAGCATGATATAGGAAAAGAGTCCCTGATTACAACAATGTTTCACTTAGTTTACTGGGTACAGCAGTTGTCACACATTTAGTGTTTTTAGATGTAGGATGAAGCAGAGCTCAAAAAGGTAACCCCGCCCACAACCCAACATACTTGTATATATACTTTGTATAGTGACAGTTAGCTGCTTATCAGAGGAGCGGGTGTGGCCAAATGACTTGGGATTAGGCAGCTAGTCTCAGTAATGATAATGTCGTAGTGATAAATCCTTCACTGAAGGTAAACAATAGCACACAGCTTAATAAATAACACATTGCTGAAATATGTGTCTCAGACCCTATCTCCTGTTGTATTCAGATTGCATAGTAAAAATCTGCTAGCAGATTCCTTTAAATAAAGCATATGGATTAACTTTTTGTGCTATGTGTGATTGTATTTTCTTCTTTATCTGCCTTTTTCAGTAGGGCACAATAATGTAGTTGACTGCATTTTAGTTCCCACCTAGAAAAGATGGATACAGCAGAAAATTACATCAGAAGGAGCACAAAGTGAATTAGTTTGCTTCATTAGAGTTGATGACCTCCTCAATAGGAAAGCCTTAGTCACTTTTTTGAGGGCCTCACACAAAAATCCCGACAGAGCCACTGACATGGGGAAAAATGTGTTGTGAACCTAATCTGTACATAACCTTAAGAAATGATTTAGCTGACAGATTGATGACCAGTCATGAAAATGCTCATCATGAGAGGCAGGCAGTAGTCACATAACAGCAAATTCACATCATTGCTGATTGTATTAAAACGTGCACCAATGTTATTTAATGCTTGAGGACACATGTGCGTTTTTCATTAAGGTCCGTGGGTCCGTGTGCGTGCTACGTTTGTGTCTCCATTTTGCACGGAAGCATGTCCGTTTTCAGCATGTGTCACGCTCACCGGCCCCCCTGCCATGCTCACCGGCTCCCCTTCCACGCTCCCCGGCTCCCCGGCCACGCTCCCCGGTTCCCCTGCCACGCTCCCCGGCTCCATTGCTAGGCGTCCCCCGCTCCACGGCCTCCATGCATACTCACCTGCGTCCTCCAGGCAACCCGATCCTAGGTCCCGGCGCCCATCTGCGATGCTGAACGCTCCTGCCTCCTGTGCACCGCTCCCTGCTCTGGCTTCTGGCACCCGGGCCTCGCGCATGCGCATTAGGGCGGTCATTGACCCTCTCTTAAAGGGTCAGCGTCCTCCAAACAGGATATTGCAGATTCAGGTGCAGGGTATATAGGGGGTTCCATTCCAAGTGGGCGGGGCCTGTTCTTCGTGTTTCCTAAGCTAGGAGTCAGGTCTCCTTGTGTCGGTGATATACTTACCTATCTCTCTTCTAGAGCCGCTCCTGCCTCGCCATCCGGTCCTGCCGATTCCCGAACCCCGAACGCTGACTATCTGCCATCCCGTCAGTCCATACCATCTCTGATCCCTGTGGTGACCCGTCTTCTCGCTCCGTCGGTTCCGGACTCTACCTGACAACATCTCGGCCTCCGAACCTGAACTCCGTCACCCGGACTACCATCAGTGACTCCGTGGTCCCAGGGACTTCTCCATTCCACTCATTTGAATGGACTGTCCTGCTACGTGTAGTGCTCCGGCTACCGGACCCCTTGCCTTCAGTAAGGTGTTCGGCCCAGTGGATCCACCTCCTGGGTCTGCCCGTCCACCTGGCCCTAACAGCATGTAACACGCAGCACGGACCCAATGAAAGTCAATGGGTCTGTGCGCACGTCCGAGTGACACGGACGCATCTCTGTTTGTTCCCTGTACGTTTTGTGCTTTTTTCATGTGATGTCGGTCTTTTTTCTTTTTCTGTTCGTTCTCTCCCTCAGTCCGTCGGTCGGTCTGTCTCTCTGTCTGTCGGTCGGTTCCCCCCTCTCTCATACTTATCGTTCCCTGATCCCCGGCGCGGCGCTGCACTGCTGTTATAAAAACTCCGGCGGCTTTTACTATTTTGAAAAAGCCGGCCGCTCATTAATCAATCTCGTATTCCCTGCTTTACCGCACACAGGCGCCTGTGATTGGGTGCAGTCACACACGCCCACCACGCTGAGTGACAGCTGTGTCACTGCACACAATCACAGCAGCCGGTGGGCGTGTCTATACTGTGCAGTAAAATAAATAAATAAATAATTTAAAAAACCGGCGTGCGTTCCACCCCCTATTTTAATACCAGCCAGATAGAGCCATACGGCTGAAGGCTGGTATTCTCAGGATGGGGAGCCCCACGTTATGGGGAGCCCCCCAGCCTAACAATATCAGTCAGCAGCCGCTCAGAATTGCCGCATACATTACATGCGACAGTTCTGGGACTGTACCCGGCTCTTCCCGATTTGCCCTGGTGCATTGGCAAATTGGGGTAATAAGGAGTTATTGGCAGCCCATAGCTGCCACTAAATCCTAGATTAATCATGTCAGGCGTCTCCCCGAGATACCTTCCATGACTTATCTGTAAGTGACAGTAAATAAACACACACACCCGAAAAATCCTTTATTAGAAAAAAAAAAAAACTAACAAACTCCCTCATCACCAATTTATTAACCCCGACAAAGCCCTCCATGTCCGGCGTAATCCACGGACCTCCAGCGTCGCATCCAGCTCTGCTGCATGCAGGTGACAGGAGCTGCAGAAGACACCGCCGCTCCTGTCACCTCCACGCAGCTAATGAGGTGAGTAGCGCGATCAGCTGAGCTGTCACTGAGGTTAATCGCGGCCACCGCTGGATCCAGTGACAGCGGGTAACCTCAGTGACAGCAGCTTATTGCGCTACTCACCTCATTTGTTGCGTGGAGGTGACAGGAGCGGCGGTGTCTTCTGCAGCTCCTGTCACCTGCATGCAGCAGAGCTGGATGCGATGCTGGAGGTCCGTGGATTACGTCGGACATGGAGGGCTTTGTCGGGGTTAATAAATTGGTGATGAGGGACTTTGTTAGTGTTTTTTATTTCTAATAAAGGATTTTTCGGGTGTGTGTGTTTTTTAACTGTAATTTACAGATTAATCATGGAAGGTATCTCGGGGAGACGCCAGACATGATTAATTTAGGATTTAGTGGCAGCTATGGGCTGCCATTAACTCCTTATTACCCCGATTTGCCAACGCACCAGGGCAAATCGGGAAGAGCCGGGTACAGTCCCAGAACTGTCGCATCTAATGTATGCGGCAATTCTGGGCGGCTGCTGACTGATATTGTTAGGATGGGGGGCTCCCCATAACGTGGGGCTCCCCATCCTGAGAATACCAGCCTTCAGCCGTATGGCTTTATCTGGCTGGTTTTAAAATTGGGGGGGACCGCACGCCGTTTTTTTTTAATTATTTATTTATTTATTTTACTGCACAGTATAGACACGCCCACCGGCTGCTGTGATTGGGTGCAGTGAGACACCTGTCACTCAGCCTGGGGGCGTGTCTCACTGCAACCAATCATAGGCGCCGGTGGGCGGGGAAAGCAGGGAATACGAGATTGTTTAATGAGCGGCCGGCTTTTTCAAAATAGTAAAAGCCGCCGGAGTTTTTATAACAGCCGTGCAGCGCCGCGCCGGTGATCGGGGAACGGTGAGTATGAGAGAGGGCTGCTCAATTCAGTCACTCAGAGGATTAGCGGTCACCGGTGAGTCCTTCACAGGTGACCGCTAATCAGTACGCGGCACACAGACAGTGCCGCGGCATGACAATGAAGTCGGGTGAAGTTTACCCGAGTTCATTCTCATCGCGCAACTCTGTCTGCTGTCTGCCGACATGTATCAATGACATTCTGCATCACACACACACACGGAACATTTCACACGGACAACACACACACGTCAGTTATTTCACTCACGCACACACGGACATTCCACACGCACATATGGCTAGCATACGGGATACACACGCAGGCCACACATACCATAAAAACGGACCTGGAAAACGGACCCGAAAAACGGCCCGTTTTACACGGACGTGGTTTTCATGGATGTGGGTTTTAGGCCTGAAGTGAAGAAAATAAAAAAAAAAATGACCTGTATTTCACCGGTGAGTGCCATCTCTTCAATTCTTTTTTTCTGGACTGTTTGCTTCTATGCTCTGGATTAAGCAACACCGATATCAGTTTATCTTCACTGGATTCCACATCCTGACCTCATGTGTGAGGTCTAGTTGCAGCGCAGCAATGCCGATACTGTGTATCAAAATTTCTTCATGCCAATCATGATAATGCTATAGCTATGTTGGCTACTGGCACTACTGTGAGTGACTGACCATACATCGTCAACTGGTCTGTATAAGACCCAGTGACGCAATGCTCGGCACACTGCACCAGGAAATAGTGTGGAGACAATTTCTGCTGCAAAAGGGACAGTGTTTTATATTTTTATAGTACATGCTGGTGCAACATTAAACCAACAGTTCTTTTCAGGACCAATTTAAAATACATTCTCATCTATAATAATACCACTCTTAGCTGCTATTAGTGTAGGGTTAGCTGGTAAAGTAGGGATATTGTAGTGGAGGCAGTTAGGTAGGGTTTATTGCGTTACAGTCATTGGTGTTGCCATGTATGACCAACACTCCTTTTCAGGACTAATTTAAAAAAAATGTAATTCTCTAATGATACCAGTCTTAGCTGCACACATAATTTAAAATGCACAAGGCGTGCGATAAGGGACGGGGAAGTGGATGTCCTGCTGATAGTAGTGCACGCAGAGGCCATAGGCAAAGGCAAACTGGGCCTGCTACAGGAGCACACTGAACACATGTACTATCTAGACCTAGCTTCCTGTTCCACTATTGAAGCCAGAGCAGTGCGAGAAGGTTGTGAGTTGGATGACAGATAATGTTTCATGTCTGTTTCCCAGCACCACCCTGTCTTCTACACAGTCCAGTATCACTAGCCAAGGTTTTGGACCACAAAATCCTTATCCTGATCCTCCTTCCTCCCATCATAGCAAGTTCCTGGAGACAAGTGACCCCACTCTTAAACACTCTGAGAAGCTCTTTACATTTCCATTTATGGCTTCTTCTGGCCTCTCACTGTGCACATTTCAATAGGGACATAATGCCCAAATATTTGAGCAGCTGTGGTCAGAAGAAGTTGTCAGTGGAGAAAAGAAATGACTGTCTCAAGAGGTGGATGATAATGAGACTCAGTTCCCAACAAGTCATGTTAAGCCAATAAGTCAGGAGGAGGACAAGAGTGGAAGAAGAGGTGGTGGATAATGAAGTCACTGATGAAACCTGGCTAGGTGGCATACAGACCGAGCACAACAGCACAGAAGGGGATGGGTCCGCTGCACCGCAACAGGCAGGAAGAGGCAGTGGGGTGGCCAGAGGGAGGAGGCAGGCAACTAACTGTTCCCCAGAACACCCGCATGCAACCAGATCCCAGGCCAAGGCTTAGGTGTTCCTCACTCTGACATTGTTTTATGGAATGTGCAGAAAACAAGAAAGCAATTATCTGCAACCTGTGCTGTACCAAGCTCAGCAGGGACAAGACCACCGCCAGCCTGACCACCACCAGCATACTCAGACATATGTAATTCATACACCTGACTAGCTGGGCCGAATGCCTGGGTCCACAATCAATGTCTGCGGGTGAGACCACTGCCTCTTCCTCTGTGCTACATGCTGGGCAATCCAGGAAGCAGGTGCGGATGCCTCCTGCCCTCTACCCATCACTGTACATTCGCAACCACCATCAGCTGTTGCTACCTCAGGCTTTGGAACACAATCGCAATTACCCAGCCACTCACTGAGAAGGCCTAAACACTAAAGGGCAAATATTCCAGACTGGTTGCCCTGGAAATGTTGCAATTTAGGATTGTGGACAATGAGGTTTTCTGCAACCTAAGTACTCGGTCCCCAGCCACAATTATTTCTCCTGGTGTGCCATCCCTGCCATACACAAGCATGTGTCCCATAGCAACATCTGTGCCCTGACCAACGCAGTTACTGGTAAGGTCCACTTAACCACCAACACGTGGACAAGAGCGCTACATTTCCATGATGGTACACTGGGTGAACCTTATAAAGACCCGAACACAGTTAGACCCTTTGACAGCACACGTGCTACTGACACCTAGAAATATGGGCCCTAGTTCCATCAGGGGTTCTTCCACCCCCTACATTAGCTCTTGGACCCCTCGCCTTTATCTTCAACCTCCATCTCCGAATTGTCATCACTATCAGATGCAAGCTGGAAGCACTGCAGCCCTGCATCATTTTAGCGGCAACAGGCTCTACTTAAACTGATATCTTTAGGTAACAAACAGCACACTGCCACAGAGTTGTTCAAATCTCTAACAAAGCAAACAGCTATGGCTCTCGTCAGTGAATCAGTGAAGGCATGGCCGTGTGTCATAACGGCCATAACATTGTGGCAGCTATGAAGCTTGGCAAGCTGCCACACGTACCATGCCTGGCCCAAATGCTCATCTTAGTGGCTCAAGGTACATCGCGTGTGCGCCCATTTCTGCAGGTCACCTACAGCTGCTGCCAGGGTGACAGTACTGCAGCAGCGCTTGCAAAGTGCCAGCTCACCAACTGCTTTGCGAGATCACCACTCACTGAAACTCAACATTGCATATGTTGGCAAGGCTTTGTGAGCAGCAAAGGGCAGTAGTTGAATAGCAGCTTCAATATGCAAGATTGTATTTCGGTCAGCCTCCATCATAAAAACTGATGAGTAGCCATGGATGTCTGATATCTTTGAGGTTTTGCAAAACTTGGAGTAATCAACCAAGAGGGTGAGCAGTGATGATCCCATAATCAGCGTAACCATCTCACTTCTGTGTCTACTCAAATGTTTGCTACTTTCAATTAAACAGAAAGTTTTGCTTGCAGACCAGGTGGAGATGGAGGAAGAAAGTACACAGGGTGATACTACCAAGCCCAGCCTCATGTCATCTTCTGAGCATGGATTGTGTGACAATGAGGAGGCAGAGCCTGAGGAGGAAAAGGGAATGGTTGCTTGAACTACAGAGGGTACGAACAACACCAGCTCCTCATCTGTTCAGTGTAGATGGCCTAAAGAGGAGAAGCAGGAGAGAGTGAGGAGGAGAAGGAGGAGGAGATGGAGAGTTTTCCTCCTGGTGGGGACAGGGAAGTCTTGCATGTTGGGAGTCTGGCACACATGGTTGACTATGTCCTGCAGTTTTTCCTGTGACCCACACTACATACGCAATTTGGCCAACACTGATTACTAGTGATGGGTGAATCTGAACTGTAAAGTTCGGAGTCTGTACCGAACACATAGTGTTCATGCACACAGTTCCGAACACAAGTTTTCCTGTGAAGCTCGTGTTACAGTTTGGGTCCAGGGACTGTAAAAAAAAGCACATTAGTAAAAAACATTATGACTATACTTACCAGTCCAGGAACGCGTCCTGCAGCCCCGCTCAGCAACTGTCTCCCAGCCGCTTCTGCTTCCGGGTCCGATCATTAACTTTCGGTGGTATTCACTGCAGTGCTCGTCACATGGCAGATTTTGGCTTTTTCGGCCATGTTGCAGTGACATCAGGGTTCACCTGAGTCCATGAGCCATGGATTCGATTGAACTTTGACTGTCACTGTGCGAGTCTCGCATCGGTATCACCCAGCACGGTGTACACTCTCAAGATGTAATTTGTATAGGAATAGGCAAAAATGTATTTATATACATTGTATAAAATGTGTAAAAATACATTATTATGTATAAAATGTATAAAATGTATTTCATAGGCATAGAGTCATATGCAAGCCTCAGCTGTGCACTCAGGTGAAGTTTCTGACAACTCTCAGCTGAGTCTGTGTGAGCAGACCTGTGTTTGTCTTGTCGCACAGATATAGCAGAGCTGAAGATGCTCACCCACCTTTGGACTATGGCGAAGGTTTTTTTGGGGGTAAGAAAGATGAGTCCTAAATTTCTTCTGTTTTGTTTCTAATAAAATATTTTTTTCTCTGTGTTGTCATTTTATTTTATTGTTAAAATAGCAGACAATCACAGATGCTGTTACAGAGCGGGCGTCTGTGATTGGATGCTGGAGAAGCCTGAAACCAGCCCATACATTCTAGCATCTAGAATATATGGGCAGATTCGAGGTTACTGCAACAGCCAATCACAGACATCCATTCTGTGTGCCAGCATCTGAGATTGGCTGTTGGGTCCCTCACACATATAGTAGTGTAAAAATAAATAAATTTAAAAAATGACGTAGCGCTCCGCGGTATTTTTGAATCTCAGCGCAGATAAAGCGGATGGCTATGGGCTGCCACCCCTATCAGCCTGGCTTTACCTTGGCTGGCAATCAAAATACAGGGAAGCTCATTCTTTTTTTTTTATTATTATTATTTGAAAAATAATAAAAGAAAAATGTGTGGGCTCCAGTCGCATTTTGATTGCTAGTCAGGTAAAACCAGACAGCTGGGGGCAACCCGCAGGCACCCCGGGAAATGGCGCATTGTTTCTTAGCACCATTTACAGGCACTTTACCTGATTCATCCAGCGACCCTGATGGCGGTGGCACACTGGGTAATAAAGGGGTTAATACTAGCTTTGTATTCTCAGCTAGTACTAAGCCCGAAATTCTTGGTATCACGCCAAATTAGACATGGTTGCCATTAATTTCTAGTAAACAGTAAAAAGAAAAACACAACACAGAGAATTTTTTTTTATCTAACATATAAAACTGAGTGTGTGTGTGTGTGTGTGTGTGTGTGTGTGTGCGCGTATGTGTGTATGTCCGCTAAAGAAATCCGCACCATCACATTTACAATCGCAAAATTTTGCACAGACACCCCATGTGACACAGGGAACGTCATAGACTATGTTTTGACAGGGAAATTTAACCCCACGCTTTACAGTTACTCTCCAAAAATCCTGCCTCCATTAAAGTCAATGGAGCTGCGAGCTATTAGGTTATTAATAGGAACTGTAATTGGTTGCTGTAGGAACAATGAACAGTCATAGTATAAGAAGCTTATGTGTGAGGTAATAAGATGTCGGTGGGGAGACGGATAGAGAGAGACAGAGACAAAAAGAGACAGACAGGGAAAGAGTCGGATAGAGAGAGACAGACAATCAAAGACAGAAAGAGGCAGACAGACACAGAGACAGGAAAATAGACAGGCAGAGAGACAGAGAGGGACAAAGGGAAAGAGACAGATACAGGGAAAGAGGCAGAGAGACAGACACAAGGAGAGAGACAGGGAAAGAGACAGAGACAAGTAAAGAGATGGAGAAAGAGACAGAGACAGACGGGAAAAGAGACAAACAGAGAAAGACAGACAGGGAAAGAGACAGAGACAAGTAAAGAGACAGAGAAAGAGAGAGAGACAAGGAAAGAGACAAGGAAAAAGACAGAGACAGACGGGGAAAGAGACAGATGGGGAAAGAGAGATGGGGAAAGAGAGAGACAGGGAAAGACAGAGACCTGGAACAAGACAGACCGGGAACGAGACAGACCTGGAACGAGACAGACCGGGAACGAGACAGACCGGGAATGAGACAGACCGGGAACGAGACAGACCGGGAACGAGACAGACCGGGAATGAGACAGACTGAGAATGAGAAAGACGGGGAAAGAGACTGACAAACAGATAGAGAGAGACAGACAGACACAGAAAGACACAGAGATAGAGAGAGACAGACAAAGAGACTGATACAGAGACAGAGAGACTGATACAAACAAACAGAGACACAGAGACAGACAGAGACTGGGAGAGAGACATAGAGATAGTTACTATCCCGGGCAGCGCCCGAGTACTACAGCTAGTTAGAAATAAAACAAAATAAAAATATTTGGAGACTCCTCTATATCATTTGTCCGACGTAGTCCACAGGAAGAGCAATGTCAGCTCTGATTCATCCCTCTGTACTGACAAACATCTATACAGAGTGAAAAGCAGGCTGACAGTGACAGTCATAGTTAAATCCATGGCTAAGTCATGGACTCAGGTGAACTCTGCTGTCACCACGAACACAACCAAAAACAGTCGAAGTGACAAGCAGTGAAGTGAATACCTCCAGAAGTTAATGATCGGACCCGAAAGCAGAGGCGGCCGGAAGACAGCGGCTGAGAGGGTCTGCAGGATGCATCACGGGAGCAGTAAGTATAATTACAATGTTTATCATTAACTATATTCTTTATTTAACACTAGAACTACTGGACTCGTGACACCTATATAGAAATACATGGTGCAAAGTAGTCAAAATGACTACCTCAGTAGTTCTAGTGTTAACAGCCCCCCGCCCCATTCCATAACTTTAAAGTCCACGTTCGGGGTTCAGATGCAAGTTCGTGTTATCTGAGAACCCAAACTCGAACTTTACAAAAAGCTCGGGCAAGTCTCCAGAACACGAACATTGGGGGGTTCACCCATCACAACTGATTACTGGTTATTCACACTTCTTGACGCATGCTACAAGGAGAACATTCCATCTCTCCTTCCTGAGATGGAGAGAGCTAATAAAATGGTGCAATACCAGAAGACCCTAGTTGATCAATTAGTACAAAAAGTTCCCATTTGACAATGCTGGTGGCAGTGGTTATAGTGCCTGGGATAATCAAAGAGTAGCGATGAGGGAGATACACACCAGGTCCAAGACAGGCAGGGGAACGCTATCAAAGGTCTGGGGCAGTTTCATTAGACTCTTGCATTAGGTAGTCTGACAAGGAGGGAAACGTTTTGGAAGATGGTGAAGGAGTACCTAGCCTACCATACCAGTGTAATCTGTTGATACCTCTGTGCCATACAACTATTAGGTATCCAAGCTGGACACGTGGCATGAACTCTACGCCTTGGAGGTGCTGGATTGCCTGTTTCTATCATTTTGTCAACTGGGTTTTAGTGCCACCAGAAGCATAATAACTGATAGACGCTTCCACCTGTCAACTGAAAAGGCTGACAGGCTGACTCTTCTCAAAATAAAATAGATTGGCCCTGACTTCTCAAACCTAGCGGATGACAGCAGTGAAACCCAAAACCAATTTAAATATTCCTTTTTGAGTGTATTCCCATGCACCCTTCCCACCCAGAATAGGGTGTATGGTTCATGGCTTTTTCTTTTTCTTCTCCTTCCTTTCCTCCTCGTCCATATAAACAGGGTCATCATGCAGCTCTCACTCTAAATTTTTAGATTGCCATCAGGAAGCGATCACTTATAATTATTAGAGGGCCATTAGACAATTTTCAGTCATAATTTTTAGAATGCCATCAGGTGGTCCTCACTCATAATTTTTTGCGGGCCATCAGGCGGCCCTCATACAAATTTAGGAGGGCTATAAGGTGGCCCTCAGTCAAATTTTGAAGGGCCATCAGGCAATTTGCACTCAAATTTTGGAGGGTCATTAGGCAGCCCTCACAAAATTTGGATGTCCATCAAGCGGTCCTCATTCATAATTATTAGAGGGCCATCTCACGGTTTTCAGTCCCAATCAGCCACTATTTTTCACTGTCTGCTATTCCCGTCTTACATCAGCATGGGTCCCATAAGATCACTTGTACATAGACCAACTCTGTTACTAGGAAGGTCTACTCAATGATCAACATGTGGACAAGTCTGGTAGCGCTTGCACCAACTGGGCTGGAACTCAACATTACATATGTTGACAAGGCTTTGTGAGCAGCAGTGGACAGTAGTTGAATACCAGCTATAACATGCAGGTCAGTATTCCAGTCAGCTTCTGCACAGAAGAACCACAGAGTGAGCATGGATGTCTGATATCTTTGAGATTCTACAAACAATTAAGTAATCAAACAAGATGATGAGCAGCAATTATGCTGTAATCAGTGTAACCATCCCGCTTCGGTGTCTACTCAAATGCTCGCTACTCACTATGAAAAAGGAATCTTTCATGTGGACCAGGTGGAGATTGAGAAAGAAAAAACAGTGTGCTATGTGCTTGCATATCCTGTTAACCCAGGAAATGTTGCTATTTAAGCATGTGGATACTGAGTCTCTTCACAACCTTATGGTGGCAGTCATTCCACAGTATTCGGTCCGCAGCCGCCACTACATTTCCCAGTGTGTAATCCCTGCCTTACACCAGCTCGTGTCCCCTAGCATCACCCATGCCCTGACTAACGCAGTTCGAATGCAGCAACAGTATATCTATAGAAGGTCTGTGAAGCAACAAACTCTGCCTATATGCCTCTAATCCAAAACTATTCCCCCTACAGCAGCTATGCCTACATTGAGTGCAGCTAACAGTAGTATTAATATAATATAATTAATAGAATGGATATAGGCCTGAAATGGACGTTTGGTTTTAGTTTACAGCAACAAGGACTGTAAGGTAATAAACTCTACCTATTTGCCTCTAATGCATCTCACCCAACACTAAATGCAGCTAAGATCAGTATTAATATGGAATAGAATAGATGTCAACCTAGTAAGGACTTATGTTTTTTTGTTTCAGAAACAAGGACTGTAAAGCCTGCTTTACACCATACGATCCAGCATACGATATCGTATGCGATCGTAACCGCCCCCATCGTATGTGCGGCACGTTCAATTTGTTGAATGTGTCGCACAAATGAGTAACCCCCCGTCACACGTACTTACCCGTCCATATGACCTCGATGTGGGCGGCGAACATCCACTTCCTGAAGTGGGAGGGACGTTCGGCGTCACATCGACATCACGCGGCAGCCGGCCAATAGAAGCGGACGGGCGGAGAGGAGCGGGACGTAAACATCCCACCCACCTCCTTCCTTCCGCATTGCCGGCGGGAGCCGCAGGACGCAGGTAAGATCTGTTCATCGTTCCCGGGGTGTCACACACTGCGATGTGTACTACCCCGGGTACAATGAACAACCTGACGTTCAATTTTTAGGAATTGAACGACGTGCATGCGATGAACGTTTTACCGTTCAAACGCAATCGCACGTAGCTGTTACATGCTACAATGTAACTTACGATGCCGGATGTGCGTCACTTACGACGTGACCCCGCCGACACATCGTAAGGTATATTGTAGCGTGTAAAGCGCCCTTAAGGATTTCATCTCTGCTTAAATGCCTCTAATACACTATCTCCTCTCCAACAGCTCTCCCTACACTAATTGCAGCTAAGCGGTATTACACTGCGCAACAAAAAATAACTTTTCGTCTGCTACTGCGCAAAAAACTTTTGTCCTATACTAAATCGAGTGTGCATATTCTAAATCCGAAGTCTCCGAAGTGTTAAACCACGTCAGGAAATGTTGTCATGTTTAATCCCTTCACCCCCGGGCAATTTTCCATTTTTCGTTTTTTTCCTCCCCTACTTTCAAGAGCTGTAAATTTTTATTTCTCTGGCAATCTTGCCACATAAGAGCTTATTTTTGCAGGATGAGTTATACTTTTAACTGAAACCATAAGTTTTACCATATAGAGTGCTAGAAAACGGCAAAAAAATTTAAAGTGTGAAAAAATTGTAAAAAAAAGTGCAATTACACGATTGTTTTGGGGGTATTTTATACATGGTGTTCACTGTATGGTAAAACTGATGTGTCGGTGTGATCCTTCAGATTAGTACAAGTTGGTAGACACCAAACATGTATAGGTTTAATGTTATTTAAGGGGTTAAAAAAAATTCAGACGTTTGTCCAAAAAAAGTGGCGCATGTTTTGCGCCATTTTCCGAAAACCATAGCATTCTCATTTTTCAGGATCTGGGGCTTAGAGATGGCTTATTTTTTGCGTCTTGAGTTAACATTTTTAATGGTACCAATTTTGCACAGATGCTATGTTTTGATCGCTTGTTATTTGTGCAAAATTTGTGGTCACTAAAGAAGTAATTTTAAAGTTTGGAATTTTTTTGCCGCTACACCGATTACCAATCAGGTTAACTGATTTTGTATTTTGATAGATCGGGCATTTCTGAACTCAGCGATACCAAATGTATCTTTTTTAAAATTTTTAAAACTTTTTTTAGCTTTTTTTTAGGGAATTATAGGATCAGCAGTCTGATTGCTTGTTCCTTTTTGGATATCACAGCTGCATAGCTGAGATCTGCAGAAAAGCTTCTTTAATCTCACACACGGCAGTCTGCCGGGTGTAAGAGGAAGTGAGTCATGATAGCAACGAGTCATCACATGCTACCATGACAACCATCGGCTCCACGTGATCATGTCAAGTGACTTCCACTGGCACTGGGTAAGTGAATGCTTACCATGGCTGGGATGTACATCACGCTGTGGCATTTTCATAGTGCAGTATAAGGGGTTAATAGGCACGAGTGGAACATGGATCCACTCGTGCCTGATAGTCGCTCATGTCAGCTGTTCAAATCAGTGAGTATACCGACATAAGGCAGGATGAACCCAGTACGTCCAATGTCGCTAAGAGGTTAAGTTTGCACAAATGTATGAAGTAATATGAAAGCATTGAATAAATTCATACAGAACGAGTTACAATAACCTGATCTACATCAAAGTTTTCGTAGTAAATAGTTTATGAAAATGTCATGGAATAACAAAATTACAAGAAGTTCTATTATCCTGGTTTAAAATCTTACTTGAACAAGGCCCACAGTACTGTCAGAAGTGCTTCAGGCATCTGCTTTGGCGTTTGTGAGCAGTCATATTATTCCGTTGCAAAAATCAGCAGTAGTCCCCCGTTAGCCCAGTGTAACACACAGTGCAACAAATATGAGGTACCCAGCTTTTATCTGGATCTCTAATTTGACAGTCAAAGTAATACTTGTCAGCAAGACGTACTCGCTTTGTGAGATTCTAGCGCTGATCATGCGTAGTGTATTTGTGATTCTGAGACCGTTTTTTGTGATACATTGTACTTACTGTTAATTTTGATACCTATCCAAGATGAAGCCCGACAGCCAGGACTGTCACATCTACTGGATGCGACAATCTTGGGCGGCTGCAGGTTGCTATTTTTAGACTGGGGGGCAGCCAATAACCAAGTAACCATAGCCCTCCCCAGTCTGAGAATACCAGTCCCCAGTTGTTGGGTTTTATCATGGCTGGGTATCAAAATTGGGGAGGACCGCATGCTGTTTTTTTAAATTATTTATATATTTTTTTTAAAAAGCCGCATGCAGTTTCTTTTATTTTGCTACCTAGCCAAGATAAGCGCAGGGCTGGGGGCTGCAGCCTGTAACCATAGGCTTTATCTGTGCTGGATTTCATAATATGGGGGGACCTTATACCAATTTTTTTTATTTATTTATTTTTCTGTACGGGTAGAGTGACACTGACATATGACTAGCACAAGTACAATGTGAGAAAATCTCACATTGCACTTGACCCCATTTAAGACAATAAAATGGCTCCCATCTGCAAGTTTTTCCTCAGCCCTAATCGGACTGGGGATAAAAACACAGCATGCTGCAAATGTCTGTATGTCTCATATCACTCACACCCATTCAAGTCAATGGGTGCGAGAGAAACATCAGACTGCACTTGGATGACATCCAAGTGCAATGCGATATACGCACTGGCTGACAATGGAGGAGATGGGGGATTAATCCCTCCCCCTCCTCTGAAGCTGTGATCTGATCGCAAGATCGGATCACAGTCACATGACACTCGGCTCACGCTCGCAGCACAGCCTGAGCTAAGGGTCATTAGTATATTGGATGCCATATGCCAGTGTGACCCTGGACTATGATATAGAGGTGCATAGCGCCGGCAGCATCAGCTGCCACTGAGTGTGGGGACACGTCAGAGTGCAACCAATCACAGACATCAGTGAGCGGGGAAAGCAGTGCATATGCAATGAAGAGTAATTAGCTGCTCTGGAAGTGAATGTGCAACCTTGAAGCAGCGCACTGTCATGACAGAGCCTCCGTAAGTACAGTGCGTATGCTCCCATCTCCCTATCCCTTTTACCACCATTTTTAATTGCTACATTCTGGTTCCTATACACTTTGGGACTGGATTCCAGACCGGAACCGGATTTAAAAAAAAATAAAAAATAAAGAATAACAGGGACCCGCCGGTCCCAGTTATCTGCAAGTCAACTCATCACTACTGCTAATAGCAGTATTATTTGAAAATAGGATAGATTTGAATTAGCCCTGAAAAGGATTTTTGGCTTAACATTACAGCAGCAAGGTCTGTAAGGCTAGAATCCCTGGCTACATGTTTCTAATACACTATATCTTCTCCAGCAGCTCTCCCTACAGTAATTTCAGCTAAGAATGCTATTTGTCATGGTTCGCCTCCCTGTCCACATGGCTAGGGGGCGGAGCCTTCTCTCAAGTCTCACTTCCAGACCCTGGATGCCTTAAAAGCTGGCATTTCCAGTGAACCAGTGCCGGCTATAGGCTTAGCACTGCTTTGCCTGTGATTGCTGGTCCTGTGAGTGATATCCTGATCTGTCTGTTCCTGTGCCCCCGTGCCCTTGTCTGTGTTCCATCCCCTGGTCATCCCTCCTGTCCTCTGTCCCCTCTCCTATTTCCCCACTCGGTTGCTTCCTCTGGTACTGACCTTGGCCTGACTTTTACTCCGCTTTTGCTCGTTCCTCCGGTCCTGCTTCTGCCAGTACGGTGTTTGACCCAGCCTGCCTGACTATTCCTTGCATGCTCTGCAGCTCTGCTTCTCAGCTGTGCTGTGAGGTAATGCATGAGAACGCTGTGAATTCACTTCCTGGTTCTCATTGCTCTGTGTAGTGTATTATGCTACAGAGCTCTGGCTCCCCCTGGTGGCAGCATTACAGTATAGCCGGCCCCGGAACGGCATTCGGTTGACCTCTTCTTTGACTCCCTCGGAGTGATATACGATGAACCAGACCGTGTACGAGTGGCTGAGGACAGGATCATGTGTCTCACTCAGGGAAATCACACTGCTGAGCTATATTGTTCTGAGTTTCGGCAGTGGTCCACTGAGGAACGGTGGAATGATTCTGCACTTAGGTGCCAATTCCGGAGAGGTCTTTCGGACTCACTGAAAGACGCTTTGGCTCTGCACCCACCTCCGAGCACCTTGGATGATGCGATGACGGAGGCAGTTCATATGGACCGCAGATTACGGGAAAGAAGGGGCACCATGCGTGATTCCACCCCCTCTACCCAGGGCACCTTCTTTGCCGGCTACGGAACACATGGAAGTTGGAGCCATCAGTCCGGATGAGAAGGAGAGGAGAAGACGCCGGGATCTCAAGCTGTGCTTCTATTGTGGACACCATGGACACTGGAGGAAAGACTGCCCGGCTTGCCCCTCCGCTTAACAGTTGTCGGGAAATTTAGCTTGAAACCTAAAAGTTTCCCCCTCTGCAGCTCCTGGGCTGCATTCTAGCAATGTTCCTGTTGTTTATGTGCCCCCTTTCTGACCAAAATAAAGACTTTATAAAGTGGTACCTTTTTGTATTCAAATCTTGATAATGGTACACGGGGATGGGCTCTCTGGTGTCCGTTAGTCTGCCTCCTGTCACTTTAGGCCGTCCCCCATTGCTCCATTCCATACTTCAGGACACCGCCCACTGTGCCCAAGGTGCCGCGCACGCGAGGACCGCTGGTCACGTGTGTCGCAGGCACGAGACTATGGGCGACGCTGTGATTGCATCGCTAGTGTCCACCCATCATCTCGTGCTCGCCCTTTCCCCTCTGCCTCCAGCGTTCTGCGTAGAATGTTCCAACGTCGGGTCATCTGGCCAGCGCTTGCGCAGAACGCTGGAGGCAGAGGAAGAGCGTGGCCACGAGATGATGGGCGGGCATTTGCGATGCAATCACAGCACCACCCATAACCTCGTGCCTGCGCACACGTGACCAGCAGTCCTCGCGTGCGCGGCACCTCGGGTGCAGTGGGCGGCGTCCTGAAGTATGGAATGGAGCGATGGGGGACGGCCTAAAGCGACAGGAGGCAGACTAACGGACACCAGAGAGCCCGTCCCCGTGTACCATTATCAAGATTTGAATACAAAAAGGTACCACTTTATAAAGTCTTTATTTTGGTCAGAAAGAGGGCACAATAACAACAGGAACATTGCTAGAATGCAGCCCAGGAGCTGCAGAGGGGGAAACTTTTAGGTTTCAAGCTAAATTTCTGATGACAGGTTCCCTTTAAACAGAGCCAGCATGGGTTTGTAACTAATAAGTCATGTCAGACTAACTTAATTTCCTTCTATGACAAAATCACTGACTGGGTGGATCAGGGAAATGCAGTAGATATAGTTTATCTTGACTTCAGCTAAGCATTTGACAAAGTATCTCATACAAGCCTTATTAAAAAAATGACCAAGTGTGGAATGGACAAGGCAACTGTTAGATGGATTAATAACTGGCTTAGTGATGGGAGTCAAAGAGTGGTCATAAATGGCTGCACATCCAGTTGGAAGACTGTCTGAAGTGGGGTACCACAGGGCTCTGTCCTGGCCCCAGTGTTGTTCAAAATCTTTATCAATGATTTAGATGAAGAAATTAAGGGTAAACTGATTTAATTTGCTGATGACACAAAGCTAGGAGGAATAGCTAATACTAGAGAAGAGAGAGAGAGAGAGGATTCAACAAGATCTAAACAAGCTGGAACAGTGGGCAGCAACTAATAGAATGGTTTTTAACAGGGAGAAATGTAAAGTCATACAACATCTTGACAAGAATAATGAAAAGAGCATATACAGCATGTGAGGAATAGAGCTATCCAACAGCATGTGTGAGAAAGACTTAGGTATACTAATAGATCACAGACTGAACATGAGTCAACAATGTGATGCAGCAGCAAAAAGGCAAACACCATTCTAGGATGTATTAACAGAAGCATACATACTAGATCACGGGAAGTCATTATCCCACTTTACGCCTCTTTGGTCAGTCCTCATCTGGAATATTGTGTCCAGTTCTGGGCACCACATTTTTGAAAAAAGACATCAACAAACTGGAGCAAGTTCAGAGAAGAGTGACCAGAATGGTGACTGGTCTGCAAACCATGTTCTCTGAGGAACGGTTGCAGGAATTAGGATTGTTTAGCTTGCAAAAGAGAAGACTGAGGCTGTCACACTGTAGAGGGATCAGTTTTATTCTCATGTTCACAAGGAAAGACTAGAAGCAATGGGATGAAACTGATGGGGAGGAGACACAGATTAGATATTAAAAAAAGCTTTTTGACAGTGCAGGTGATTAACGAGTGGAACAGGCTGCCTCAAGAGGTTGTGAGTTCTCCTTCAATGGAAGTCTTTAAAAAGAGGTTGGACGGATATCTGTCTGGGATGATTTAGTGAATCCTGCTTTGAGCAGGGGGTTGGACTAGATGAACCAGGAGGCCCATTCCAACTCTAATATTCTATGATTCTATGACCCAGAGTCAGGGCCAAAAGTTTTGGTACTCCTGAAATTGTTTCTAAACATGAAGTATTTCTACCAGAAAATTATTGGAATTGTACATTTCGTGATGCTTGTTTAAATTCACCTGTGTCAAGTAACAAATGTGGGAAATATGACCCAGGAGGACACAGAGGACTCTGCTAACACAGAGGCATACAGTTGGAATCAGAAGAAAATAATAAAAATGCTTTAAAACATTCTCTCTCTTTCATTATTATGGCATTTGGCAAATATAAATAATTTTGGTTCCTAAAGGTTTATTCTGATTTCATATCAGATAGTGAGAAAAACATGCAGATGTGTCCATTTTGATAGTAAATCTAAACTTCTGGTTTCAACTGTAAGTAAACTAGACTGCAGTTTGAAAAAATGTGGAAAAATGAGACCAACAGAGATTTTTTGGTAAAGCACATCATTCTACTATTAACTGAAAACAGAATGAGGCCTACAAAGAAAAGAACACAGTACTTGCAGTCTAATGTGGTGGAGGTTCAAAGATATTTTGAGGTTGTTTTGCTGCCTCTGGCATTAGGTGACTGTGTGCAAGGCATCATGAAATCTGAAGATTGCCAAAGGATTTGCGGTTACAATGTAGTGCCTAGTGTCAGAAAACTGAGTTTGTGTCCTAGGTCATAGGTATTTCAGCAGAATAATGTCCCCAAACATACTTCAATAAGACACCAGAAATGGATGGAAACAAAGAGATGGAGTGTTCTGAAGGGGCCAGAAATTAGTCTAGATCTAAATTCTGTGGAGAGAACTTAAAATTGCTGTTGGGAGAAGGCATCCTTCAAAAACAAGAGACATGGAACAGTTTGCAAATGCAGAGTGGTCAAAAATTCTGAGAGTGTGAGAAGCTTATTGATGTTAATAGGAAGTGATTGACTGTAGTTATTTATTCCAAGGGGTGTGCAACCAAAAATTAAGTTTAAGGGGTCAACAATTTAGTGTCGCCCAGTTTTGGAGTTTAGTGTGAAATTATGTCCAATTTGAAATTTTTCTGTTTCTTTTTTTTTGGTGTTGGTAAAATACACACAAAGGAAATAAACATGTGGAATTGCAATAATTTTCTGGGAGAAATACTTCATTTTCTGGAACAATTTTAAGGATGCCAACACTTGGCCATGATTGTAAAAACCAAAGATTATCCAGTACAGTATTACAAAACTTTAATAATTAACAAAGTGCCATCTTCAGTCTTCTTAACATAGTTACTCCTGTCTATTTTCTTCATAGGGTTCCTTCGGCATACATTTAAGTTGTTTTATCACCACTTATTTTCAACAGGTTAAGGTTCAGTTAATTAGGCTCTTATTTCTTCAGACTTACCAACATCAAGTCACAATACCAATGCTGCATCCGTTTAGTGCTCTGCTATTGTAACCTGATATTGGTGAGGCTTTATTTTTCTTTGATGCTTTTTGAATTGATGTCCTTTTTCGGTGAACTGCCCTTATTTCTTCCTATGCATATGTTTGCTTCTTGGGTTAATTCTTTCCATCTATCGACTGCACTACCTTTGAATTATGTACAGATGGTTTTATTTTGTTTTTTATTTTAGAATACCTTGGTTCCATATTTTGGTTAGGTTATATCTGTTTACTTGTAGTACACTTACGAGCAAAGGGTGCCAATGTTTTGAACTTTTGACTATCAGGCTCTATATGTCACCATCCACTACAACTTCAAAAGTGAGGTTACTATTATTTTATTGACAATCGTCTTGGCTATCTCATACATATATTTGATTTGCAACTATTTAGCATATGATTAGTTATGCAGATTTTCATCATGTCAGGGCAGCACAATGGCTCAGTGGTTAGCACTGGAGTCTTGCAGAGCTGGGGTCCTGGGTTCAAATCACACCAAGGACACCATCTGCAAGGAGTTTGTATGTTCTCCTCGTGTTTGCGTGGGTTTCCTCCGGGTACTCCGGTTTCCTCCCACACTCCAAAGACATACAGATAGGGAATTTAGATTGTGAGCCCCAATGGGGACAGTGTTGCTATTGTATGTAAAGCGCTGTGGAATTAATAGCGCTATATAAATTTATAAATATTATTATTATATTATGTTACTGCATTGCTACTGTTTTGTTCTTGGTGGTGAAAAAAATCTTTTTCTTACTGTATACTGTACCTTTCATAGCTCAGTGTGGTATTAAGGTAGGTTGACTACCAAGCGATAGGTTACTGATTCAAATAGAGGAGCAGCCATGAAGAAGATTTTGCAAGAAGAGAGAAACCGCATCATCCAGCTCATAAATAGCAGTGACTAGGCCAAGAAAATTACTATGACTCCCTAAACATGACCGTTCCATTTTTGTTGTCCGCAAAAATGGTCCAGTTTTTCCACAGATGCAGCCATGTGGCTTCTGTGTGACAACCGCATCCATCAAGTTCCGTATACGGTCCGTGTCACATCTGTGTGACTTCCGTCTTTTTTTCGGACCACAAAAATACGGAAGGAGAGTTACAAACAGTTCAGGCTATCTGTCCAGATGCTACCGGGTTTTTCCAAAAATAAGACACTGTCTTATATTTTTTTTGCCCTCCAAAAAAGCACAAGGGCTTATTTTTGGAGGAGGTCTTATTGTTGGAGAAACACGGTTGGGGGTAAGTTTACCCCACAAAAAAGCAGACCCCCCCCACTTCCCAGGAGACTCATACTCACCAGACCCGTCTGCGTGGTTCCCAGGTCCTCCCGTGATCTCCGGTCGGTGCTACACACTCTCCCCTGCTGCTGGCTGACACACACAGCAGATCACACACAGCAGATCCCACACACACACACACAGCAGATCGCAGATATACACAGCAGATCACACACAGCAGATCGCAGGCACACACAGCCAATCACAGATACACACAGCCGATCACAGATACATACATCCGATCGCAGGCACACACAGCCGATCACACACACAGCAGATCGCAGATACACACACACAGCAGATCACACACACACAGCAGATCGCAGATATACACAGCAGATCGCAGATATACGCAGCAGATCACACACAGCAGATCGCAGGCACACACAGCCGATCACAGATACACACAGCCGAACGCAGGCACACACAGCCGATCACAGATACACACACACAGCCGATCGCGCGCACGCGCACATATGACATCACTTCCAGCACTTTCGGCCGCAGAGAATGAGAGCAAGTCACGTGTCCGGCTGCAGGTCCTGTTCGTTGTGCTCCACTGCACTGCCTCTAAGGATTCTGCCGGCGAGAAGATATCGGTGTCGCTGGATGAAGTGAGTGTGTATGCGATACGATGTGTGTGTGATCCGATGTGTGTGTGTGTGTGTGATCTGATTATGTGTGCGATCTGTGTGTGCGATCCGATGTTTGTGTATGAGATCTGGTGTGTGTGTGTGTGTGTGTGTGTGAGCTGATCTGTGCGGGTGTGTGATCACTGCAGGTCCTGCCGCTCAGTGTCGGGTGAGTGATTGCAGGGTGCCGCAGGGAATGAGAGCAAGTCACATGTCCGGCCGCAGGTCCTGTTCGTTGTGCTCCACTGCACTGCCTCTAAGGATTCTGCCGGCGAGAAGACATTGGTGTCGCTGGATGAGGTGAGTGTGTATGCGATACGATGTGTGTGTGATCAGATGTGTGTGTGTGTGATCTGATTATGTGTGCGATCTGTGTGTGCGATCCGATGTTTGTGTGTGAGACCTGGTGGGTGTGTGTGTGTGAGAGCTGATGTGTGCGGGTGTATGATCACTGCAGGTCCTGCCGCTCAGTGTCGGGTGAGTGATTGCAGGGTGCCGCTGTGTATAATGAAGTGTCCTGCAGTATCTGTATCTTTTTTAGCTGCACGGACACTTCATTATTGATCTGCGACTAGGGCTTATTTTCGGGGGAGGGCTTATATTTAAGCCTTTCTCCGAAAATGCTGAAAATCCCTGCTAGGGCTTATTTTTGGGGGAGGTCTTATTTTTGGAAAAACACGGTAGTCCCCATATAAAGTCTATGGGGAACAGAATCCAGCGCAAAGGGGTAGGAGCAAGCGCTACATACTCACCGATTACTAACACAGCTGTCACACTGCTCCCATGGCAGCTCTTTGTTCTTCCCAAGTCGGCCGCTCATTAGGCTCATTTCATATTCACTGCTTCCCTGCTCACCGGTGTCTGTGATTGGTTGCAGTCAAACATGTCCCCACACCGATTGACAGCTGGCTGATTGCAACCAATCGCAGCCGCCGGTGGGCGGGTCTATTTCGTTCAGTACAATAAATAATTTAAAAAAACGGCGTGCAGTCCCGTTCAATTTTGATACCAGCCAAGATAAACTTCATGAGGTTAGCTAGATACATTACCTGGGTGATGAGCGCCGCTACACTCCTGATGTCAGCGCTCATCACTGACTTATATTTTCTGCCGTATTCACAAGCGAAGTATCGTGGGAGCCCATGATGTCACTGCTAGTCACAGTCTCGGGCCGCCGGCGAGACTTGATGTGAGAACGAGGTGGGCATGGAAGTCAATGATGAGCGCTGACGTCAGGAGTGCAGGACCTCATCACCGCATGTAATGAACTTTGCTAACCTCCTAATGTCAGCGCTTGTCATCTCCGCAGCTGCTAACACTGCTGTGTGGACAGATGCTCACACACTGCAGTGCAAGCAGATGCTGACACACTGCAGTGCGAGCAGCTGAGGGGCTGGCGCAAGAGCAGAACAGCGTACAGGGGCACCCGACGGAAGTCACACGGAACTGTTTCCGTGTAGCTTCTGGAGATTTTGCAGACCCATAGACTTCTATTGAGTCACGGTTCGTTATTAAGAAACAGAATAAGACATGTTCCATAATAACGGAACGGACATACGGCATCTGCTGTGTTGTTTTATAGTAAATGATACACACGGAAGTGCTTGCGTGTGCCATCCAATCCTACAGAGAACACATTGAAAAGATGGTCCTGTTAGTAGGTCTCCAAAAAAAACAGGAACTGAAAGGCCAGACAGAACGGTCATCTGAATGAGTCCTTAACTACATCATGTAAGTGCCATGACAGTTGGAAGCATACAAAATGAATTCTGCCCATTCATTCAAAAGCCAAGAGATGGATGTCCAGGTTAAATATCAGAGTCAACAAGCTGTCCCATCGCAAAGTCTATCAGTTCTAGTGCAACAAACATGGCAGTGCAGGTGGCTCATATGCTTCATAATATTAGTTAGAAATGTTCTACCAGTCTGTAGTGGCAAGTGCCATCTTTTTTGCACTCTCATGCTGGGGTAGTAGTGTGCGGGTCTCTGATGCTAATAAGCTGAATAAGCTTATCAAAAAGGCAAGCTCCGCTGTTGGTTGCAATCTGGACTCTTTTGAGGAGGTAGTGGAGAGAAGAACTCTGAAAAAGTGTATGACGATTATGAATAATAATGCACATTCATTATATGAGCTATTCATGAGACAGAAGAGCACCTTCAGTAACCAGCTAATCCTTCTGAGGTGTAAGAAGGAAAAATATAGGAAATCATTTGTGCCAACTGCTATGGGAATGTACAACAATAATATTAGTGTTAAATCATCAAGGTGAATGTCTACTTTATTTTTTCTTCTTTCAGTTCACCCGCTGTGTATGACCTTATCTAATGTATAATGTTCTTCTGTCAACTCTACTGTCTTGTCAATTATGTAATTCATGTTATGATTTTAAGTTGTGCTGCTGTGATACCATAATTTCCCACGGGATCAATAAAGTGTATCGTATCGTATCGTAATAGTGAGATCAAGGATGTCCATACAAGCACTGTGTAATGCACATTACACAAGTTTGGAATGGTGGCCCCCAAAAAAGTGAAGAAGCCTTGACATCAATATTGTTATAAGAAGCATTGTAAAAAGGTGATTTGAAGTGATGAGATGAAACCACTTCTTCCTTAGAAAGGCACCAAATTCTGTGTCTCTCTGAGGAAGAAGTGGGGTATAACTTTGAAACGCGTAAATAAAAGCACCTTCTCATCCACACCATGGACTGGACCTTCTTTTTTATCCACAGCACTGCAGATGGATCCATGTTTCTCCAGGTTACTTTATAAAATAATGACACCTATACTCACCTGCGGTGCTGATCCAGCAGTGTCCGGGCTGGCTCTTCTCAGGCTCACTTGACATTGTTATGTATGTTCTACTCTATACAGCCTGCGTGACCTAAATGTGCTACCATGACCTGCAACTTCTCTGGACTTGTCTGCTACTGAGCAGATCTGATACATCATTGGTGTGCCAAGCCGTGTATTTGTGTGTGTTAGCTCATACTTGTGATTCAGTGATTCAGCCTTTTGGAAATTTTATTTTAATTTTTTTATCATATATTTATATATCAGTGACATGTGAAATAGCTTATGATTAAAATTTTGTCATGAAGATTTGAGCAAAAACGTTTCACAATAAGCATCTCAAGAGAAGTGTCACATTTCTTTTCTAACAATGCAGCTGCCAGTTAGAGCTATAGCCATAAATATGAGGAGGAGCAAGGTTCTTCCACTGTCACTACTGAAATATACTTCATAACAATATTCCTTTTTCAAATTTCTAACATGCAAAAAATTAACGTGTTTACATTGAGATATAAACACATTATAAAACTGATGCAAAGAAATAGGATTTCAAAATAGTTAGCAATGCACAAAATAGCCAAGATCTGTTACTCATTCGCTTTAATTTAGCATATTAAAATGTCACTATCTGAAATGTGTTTATTAAACTATGTTTTTATTTATGCACTGTTTATGCTAATGTCAGGGTTTCCATTTGTAAAGATCTGACAGCTGTGACAGACGAATTTTCCAACAAATACTAACAAATCCTGACTGACACTACAGACAAATTATCCAAATAGTTTTTACAGCAATAACAGAACTTCTTCCATAAATAGTTAGCTGTCAAGCTTCACAGAAGGGAAACCAGTTTTAGTGTCCACAAATCTTAAAGGGGACTCATCACAGTGAGATGCACTAAGTTATATCAAAGTAGGATGGCCGTAAATACAGTCATGGCCAAGAGTTGTGCACTCTTGAAATTGTTCCAGAAAATGAAGTGTTTCTCCCAGAAAATTACTGCAGTTCCAGATGTTTTGTTATACACATTTATTTTCTTTTTTCATTTTGGTAAACTGCAGTCTTGCTTTTTTCTATATCTGTGTCAGCAGTGGGGTCCTCCTGGGTCTCCTACCATAAAGTGTCATTTCATTCAAATGTTGACGATTTGTGCTGGCACTAAAGGCCCTGTCACACACAGAGATAAATCTGCGGCAGATCTGTGATTGCAGTGAAATTGTGGACAATCAGTGGCAGGTTTGTGGCTGTGTACAAATGGAACAATATGTCCATGATTTCACTGCAACCACAGATCTGCCAAAGATGTATCTCTGTGTGTGACGGGGCCTTAATGCACCCTGAGCCTACAGAACAGCTTGAATTTCTTTGGAACTTGATTGGGCTACTTCTCTACCATCCAGACTATCCTGTGTTGCAACTTTTCATCATTTTTTTTTTTTCTCTGCCGTCCAAGGACATTACCGTGCCACGGGTTGTAAACGTCTTGATTCTGCAGCACACCATGGAAAATGGAACATCAAGATCTTTAGAGATTGACTTGTAACCTTGTGATTGTTGAGATTTTTAAACAATTTTGGTTCATGACCTCAGTTTTCTTACCCTCTGTTATTTATGCTTAGTGTGGCATGCACAGACAAAAAATGCAAAAAATTAGTGAACTTCTCCCTTTTTATCTGATTTCAGGTGTAATTCCTATGTTGCCCAAACCTGATACTTGCAACAGATGAGTTTGAACCAGCATTACATGCTTGAAACAAAGTTCTTTCCCCACAATTATGGAAAGGTGCTAACAATTTTTTATGACCTATTTTTGGGGGGTTTTGCATAAAATGTCTAGCGATGAGAGAACCTGTGGATATTCGGGTTCACCGAACCAGCACAGAATAAAAAAAAAACAAAACAAAAATCGGGATCAGAGAGCAAACTTGCCGCCAACCTTAACAACGAACCCCCTATAAGTCAATGGGAATGAGACATGCGGGGCTGTAAAATGGCTATAGTAAGCGCTAGGGGGCCCACATCATTTTTTTTTTATTTTTTTTTTTTTTACAGCAATTTCCATGGCCAAATATAGCAATGCGATGGTTCCGGATGTGGCCACAGCCTAAAAGCTTGCTGATTGGCTGCTCTGAAACCATTTAACAAGCTTTATTTCGGTGACAAACATGAACAGGAACCTGACGTAAAGTCAATAGTCTGTGTTCAGTGTTCAGCACCGAAAACAAGGTGTTCCGTACGGACACCGAACTTTACAGTTCCGGTTCACTCATCCCTAATTATGTCAAAGTAGCCTTTTTTTCTCTTTTGTTTTTTTTTTTTACTCATTGTTCCAATATACACAATACACACAAAAAAATAAACATGCACCGTATTTTTGGACTATAAGACGCACTGGACCATAAGACGCACCCTGGTTTTAGAGGAGGAAAATGGGAAAATAAAATTTTAAGCAAAAAATGTGGTTATGACACACTGTTATGGGGCGAGTATCTGCTGCTGACACTGTTATGGGGGTAATGTCCCCAAATTCTCTACTAAGGTACCCCATCCTGGTAATGATCCTCCTGCATTGTGTATGTACCCCATCCTGGTATAAGCCCTTATTCTGATATATACTGGCATCCTGCTATATACCCCCATCCTGCTATATGCCTCCATCCTGATATATACTGCCATCCTGATATATACTACCATCCTTGTATATGCCCCTATCCTGCTATATACCCCATCCTGATATATACTGCCATCCTGATCTATACTGCCATCCTTGTATATGCCCTTATCCTGCTATATACCCCCATCCTGCTATATACCCCCATCCTGCTATATGCCCCCATCCTGCTATATACTGCCATCCTGATATATACTGCCATCCTTGTATATGCCCTTATCCTGCTATATACCCCCATCCTGCTATATAGCCTGTATCCTGTATCACACAAAAAAAAATAAACGTTTATACTCCCCTTTCCTCGCTCCATGCAGCATCGCTCCTCTCCCTGTCTGTGGCGGCGGCAGCGCCGCTGTTCTGTTTGGGGCAGTCACGGCCACTTCCCTGCAGCACCGCATGTCCTCCTGTCTGCCGGTCAGCTGACCTGCGTGACTAGCGGCGCGCACAGCGATGACGTCATCGCTGTGCTCACCACACTCTGCACAGATCAGCTGATTG